>NW_020954652.1:19313632-19376228 GCF_900497805.2 Vombatus ursinus
TGTGTGTGTGTGTGTGTGTGTGTGTGTGTGTGTGTGTAGGGGTGGGAGGTCCGCACCATCACCTGCCAGGCCCAGAAGTGCTATTGCTGCTCCTGAGGATGAGTCCCACTAGCCAGTCTGTTGTCACTGAAGGCATGGAAACTGGGAGCTGGGATGTGAGGACAAAGAACATGCTACTCACGCTCTTCCTGAGTTCAAATCTGCCCTCTGACACTCACCAGCTGTATGACCCTGGCCGAGTCATTTAACCTCTCTTTGCCTCAGTTTCCTCCATTATAAAATGGGGACAATATAACAACACTCACCTCAAAGGACTTTTGTGAGGATTAAATGAGGTCATATTTGTGAAGTTCTTAGCACACAGTGCCTGGCACATAGTGGGCACTATATAAATGCTTATTCCCTTCCCTACCCCCACCCCTGTGATACTGAATCACAAGATACTGAAGAATAAACTTCTGCTTCCCACTTTCTCATCCCCATCAACTTTGGCACTAGTCCTGCAATGTCCCATTCCTTCTTTGCCCACCAATTTCCCTGTGCCCTCTGGACCTTCTGCCATATAATTAACAAACTTCCTTCCATTTTATACCCTTTCCTCATACAATCCTTCCATTTTCTGGCCTTTGTTGAGACCCGGCTCCTCTATAATGATGGTATCCCAGACCTTCCATTTTAGGTCTGTTTGCACCCTCTCAATTAGCTGACTTTTACTGGTCGCAAAGGCAGAGTTGGAATTCTCCTGCTCCCTATTTTCCCATTGTCACTTCTAGACTCTCCCACTGCATTCATTTACCAACCTTCCTCTGAAATTCAGTCTCTCCAAAATGATCATACAATGCAAATCCTTAGGACCATTACCTACAAGCCCTTAGGAAATGTTCTATACTTTGTCAATGAGTTCAGTGCTTGGCTCCCAGTTTCTTGTCCACCCCAGTGCCTCGCCTCATTCTAGGTGAATTCGGCATACATGTTGTTGCTCCATCAAGCAACTAAACCTACCAGTCTCTCGATATCCTCAACTTCTGTGTCCTATTCCTTCACTTCACCTCATTAACATATAGGAATGGTTATACCCTTGCCCCTGTTCCACTACCATAATCAATATCTCCAGAATTCTTTTATCTAATCACAATTTCCTATCACCTCATCTTTCCTTCTGTGCTTCTTTTTTCAAATCTATTCTTAGTTCTCACTGTCACCTACAATCTCTCCTCCCATCACTTCACCACCTCTTCGTATCCTCCCAGGCAATCATCCCTTCTGCCACTATCCTCTCTTGACATCCCAATTTCCATCCCTTCATGAGCCAGTTCAACCCCAGACTACCTTCTATTCTTGATTCCCTTGTTCTCTCATCCTACTGCTGCACCAGTCTTGCCAAACCTCAACCTTGGGTTATTTTTACCATCTACCTCCTTATGTGCTACTGAATGACGCTGGAGGAAGTAACCTAATTGTACTGACTGGATCCCCTACAAATTTATGTTGCATAATCTCCAATAGGACCTCACTGCAGTGGGAAATTCTTTTACTGCCTCGCCCCCCCCAATGCCCTTTCAGCTTTCTTTTGTGTGTCATCTTCCCCCACTAAATTGTAAACTCCTTAACTATCTTTAATTTGTATTTGTATCTCCAGAACTTAGCACAGTACTTGGCACACCGTAGGAGCTCAATAAATGTTCATAGATTTACTAATTGATTCTCTCTTTAGCACCATTATTTCCCCGCACTCACCCAGATTCACAACCGCAGGATCATCTTCAGCTCTGTTAGAAAAATCTGAAACAAAAATCTACTACAGTGAGTGAGTGAGTGAGTGAGTGAGTGAGTGAAGGAAAGTCTTCATTATGCTTCTTGAGAGAGGAGTGGGCACAACACATTTTAATAGCATGTGGGCATTGGTTCAGTGGTAGAATCAACTTTTAAACCATTCTTTAGATCCATACTCCACCCATCAGGGCTCCTATTGGTCTAGTTCATTTGAGTTACACCCTTCCTGGACAGCCCATCGCATGTTTGTCCATGTTTTGTTAACTGCCTACTTCACGGGTCCCATGTTCAAAAATGGTGGCTATCTCCACCCTTGGGGTGTGTCAGTTCATATTCAATAAGTTTATTAAGCGAGTGCAGTGGAAAAAAGGCTTTGCCTGGTCGAAGCCCCGTCCTTGAACCTGGTTGGTTGCAACCGGTTTAGCCTCCAGGGCTCTTTCTTAAGGAACTAGTTGTTTATAGAAAAGTTTGGAGTACTTTCTGATTGGTTGAGGGACTATCCACAAGATCTTGGGATTTCTTATCCTGCTGTGGAAGCCTAACCCCCTAAAATCTTTCTTACAGCTCTTCACTCTCACTCACTAACATCTCTTGAATACACCCTTCTCATTGCCTTTCACATAGCCACCACCCTTGTTCAAGCCCTCACACCCTCTGACCTGAACCATTGTGATAGCAATTTGGTCTCCCTGCCTCAAGCCTCTCTCTCCACTCAGCTCCACCCTCCACAAAGCCACCATTTTGTTTTCCTAAAGCACAGGCCTGACTGATCATGTCACTCTACCCCCCTCAACATACTTTATTGCTGTTAGAGTCAATACCAACTCTTCTATTTGGCATTTAATTATCTTCCTGATCTGACCTCTTTTTTACCTTCCAAGTCTTTTAACACATTACTCCCCTTCTGGCATTCTATGATGTAGCTATGCTGGTCTATTTGCTAGTTTATGAGTAAGCTCACTTCCACCTACCATTTCTATGTCTTTGCAATAACTATCCCCAATACTGCAAACGCTCTCTCTCTGTCCTCACCTCTGCCTCTTGGAAACTATTGTTTTCCTTGTTTCCCACTGTTTCTCAGTTCAAGTGCCACCTTCCACATCCACCTTCCCCAGGCTACTAGTCCCCTCCCTTCAACCTTTGTACATATTCTATACTTACACGTATACATGTTCTCTCCCCCGTTAGAAGGAAAATTCCTTGAAAGAGTTGCAACATGGTAGAAAGGATTTGGAATCAAAGTACCTGGTTTGTAATATTAACTCTACAACTTAATACCTGAGTGACTTTGGACAAATAACTTCAATTCTTGGTGCCTCAGTTTCCTTATTTGTAAAAGGAAGGGGTTACATTTGAGGTCTCTTCCAACTCTAAATCAACGAGCCTATGAGTCCTGGATTACTTTTGTCTTTATATCCCTAGTCTTCAGTACAATACCTGGCATTAGTACCTGCTTAACAAATGTTTGTTGATTGGTTGATTGTGTGTGTGTGCTGGTCACACAGGGTCCCTACTTGTATGCCTCTTCATTTGTGTACCTTGGCCGTGTGTTCCTTCTATATGCTCTCCAGACAACTGCTCCTGTTTCTTGACCAGCCTCCACAGCTATCATAGAGAAGAACAACGTTTCTGGAGAAGAAGCCTACCATTCCTCCTACCACCACCATCAATTGGTAACTAACTACCACCTACAGGCAAGTAAGCCCAAGAGTCCTGAGAACAACAGCATTTCCAGATCACCTGCTCTATGTCCAACCTGGGTCCTGTAGCCATCATCTTAGGGAGCAAACCCTGTGGAGAAGGAGCCCATCTTCCCTACCACCACCATGCCCATTGCATGCAAACTAACTGTCATTAACATGGCAGTCAAACTCTAGTAGGGAGGCACACACGTAAGAAACATGTGTCCAAGGTAATTCCTGCCTCTGGTGCTACAGGACCTTAATCCACTTTCTCTTCTTGTGGTGACCTAACACTTCTCTGTGGGCATATCATCCTGCCAGGCAAGTCATCAATCTGGGATTGCTCTTTTCTTCAGCTCATCTTCCTACCACCAGCACTAATGTTCCCTTGAATGCATGGTCGGCCTTCTTTTTTGCTGCCTGGGACCGTGTTCCTTTAAGATACTCCCTTCTTGCATATCTCTCAGGTTGGCAAACTCATCTTTTTGGAGGCCATAAGACCTAGTGTGAATCTCCAGCCAATCAACGATCAAGTACTCTTTTCATGTTATCTGGGAAAACCCCTTTATACTTTCATAAAGGAATAACAGGATGTAGACCTATCTTGGTAATCCTTTTACACATTACAGCATTGTTATCTACATCTTACTTCCTGTGATCATATCAAATTGACTTGGGATCAGGGATACCAACTCTCTCATTACACCAAGAAGTAGCTCTCCCCCGTAGATTTGCAAATATAAAGAAATTATTAGCAGGTTATGACAATATTATGTTGTTCTCAAATATCCCTCTACACTGAAGTTTCCTGTTATATAAGAACAAGATCTTTAAGCTGATTTTAAAATAAAGTTGGAAAATATTTTTAACTTTCTAAAACTTAAAAATGCCAAGAAAAAAAAATCAGGAGTTGATACTTTCTGGTGATAAGTATATCCTAGCATTTAGCTTATTCAAAGTCTTTTTCTGTAAAAGGAGGTCCTTTACATTTTCCAAGGATAGGTTTTAGAGGTCCTTGCAGAATAAAGGAAACTAATAAGCATCCATAAGGAGGAAAGCATTTTCAAAACTGAAAAGTGCTTATTGATTACTCAGAAGGAAGCACTTCAGGTTGCACTGGAGATCAAGGTCACAAGTGTCTGAAGTACTTGGCCTTGTCTGTTTCCTTCCCCTCTTTGCTCTAATCAAAACTCCTACTCACAGAGTAAATACCTGCTGGGCATTGATTTGACTACAGTACCTCAGCTAATGTCAGAAAGACTAAGAGATTTAATCCTCCGGTTAATAACCTCATGAATTTACTTTGGGTGGAATGTATGAGAGAAAAACTTGAGTTGGCTGAGGGCACTTCTGGCATTCTTGGCCTACTCCAGGAGACTCACTCCTTCCTGCTCTTTGTCCTCTCCTCCCGCAGCAAGATGAACTAGTCCTTGCCTTCAGGAAGTTTAAAATCAATTTAGGGAGATTAGATGAACCTATCTAAAACAAGAGATATATTTGGTGTCATGGAAAGAATGGACAAACCAGTAGACTAGAATTCAGGGGTGGAGAACATACGGCCTTGAGGCCACATGTGGCCCTCTAGAGCCTCAAGTGCGGCCCTTTCATTGAGTCCAAGTTTTATAGAACAAATCTTTTTATTAAGGGGATTTGCTCTGTGAAGTTTGTGCTCAAGGCTGCAGGACCCCCCTCCCTGGACTAGACTTTGAGACATTACTGCCAGCCCTGGTTCTGCCACTAACTGCTTAATCTTAGGAAAGTTATTGAACCATTTTATCTCTCCATTTCCTCATTTCTAAAGGTCATTGGTTGGATTAGATGATCACTAAGGGTCTGTGAATAAAGAAAATATCCTATATTATCTCTTTCAGAGTAATTCAGTGAAGTCATCCACAATTCTTAAATTGCAGTGATTTTGTGATTTCAGCACAGTGCAGCCTTCCTTTACCAGTACAGGTTACTAACTGTTCAAGACATTTTATCTTGTGCCGTTCTTATCTGTCTTTCTATAAATCTTCCAAAATAGAGAAGATTAGTTTTGCTGGTTCAAGTTATTCTTCCTGACTGATCTCCCTGCTGCAAATCTCTCACCATTCTAGACCATTCTCCACACAACTGACAAAATGATTTTCCTGAAGCATAGATCTCATCATATTATTCCCCTACTCAATAAACTCAGAAAATGCCCTAGGATAAAATATAAACTCTCCTATTTAGCTTTTAAAGCTCTTCACAAACTGAACTACAATCTCACTATATATTTTTAAATTTTATTTTGTCTTTAGCTTATCCAACCTCACTCTGTATTACTTCCCCTCCCACATTTGGCAATGCAACCAAACTGTCCTTTTTTTTCTGTTCCTCACATATAATGTTTCCATCCCCCAACTCTTTGTCTTTATTTTGACTCCCTAGTATTCTCCTCCAAGATCTATGTCAAGAATCACCTTCTATCAGAAGCCTGTCCTGATCCCCTCAAAAGTTAGTGCCCTCCCTCTTTAACTACCTTGTGTTAATTTGTATTTGTTTTGAATTTATTTATGTAACCCTATTTTTTTCCAAGTCTGGGGAGCTTTTCCTCAAGTACAGCCTCAAGTTATTCTTATATATGTATATTAGTTAGTTGTGGATGAGGAGATACAAGAACGACTATAAATGTACGAAGGATCATGAGTCAGGTAGTTTAGCACTCAGAGGCATGTAAAAGTGCATGTGGCTGCCCCCTCTGCAGACCTATGGGCACACAATGACCATGGGGGCTAAGTGGCCTGTATACCTTGATTTCCTGAGTCTCTGCCCTTATGTCCAATTGTTGTTACTGGGCAGATTCATAGGAACTGATTGGGAGGGGGAATTCAGGGTGTGACACATAAAAAGTTCAGGAGACATGGTTTCTGGGTAATTAGTCATTTTATTAAATGTTCTACTGGATAATTAATTAAAGGGGTCAGTGGTACTATTGAATGCTAAAGACCCTTCTTGTAACTCACTCAATGCTTATATGCCCTGAGGTGTTCCGGAGGGTAGCCATCAACTGTGACTGGTTAACAATTAATGAGAAGACTGAATATTATAAGGAGAGGTGGGCTCTACGCACTATGGGGGCACTTAGCTGCTTCTCTCAGTGAGGACCTAACAACAGAACAATCCTCACAATAGACAAGTACTCTAACTCCCACTCCTCCCCCTTACTATGTGAATGTAAGCTCCTTTGTTTCTTTCTTTGTGTTGGTATCTCTAGCCCTTAGTACATAGAAGGTGCTTAATAAAGGTTTGTTGATTGAGAGAGGATCTACTACCCAACTTTCTGACAGTCCTCCTTTAGTTCTCTTAATATTTCGGGGATAGCAATGCAATTAATATGTTTATACAGCGACACATTTGGTTGCAAGTCATAGAATATCAACATCCCTAAAAAAAATAAAATTGAGGTTACCCCAAGTACAAGGGATGCATGATAGGCATAAAGTAGCCTGCAATGCATTTCCAACCAAGAATTATATATAAAGAAAATGGAGTAAAGGATGTGAGAAATGTATGAGATGTAAAGGATGGGAGACGTATATGAGAAAAGATATGGAGAGGGTGAGGGATCATGGATGGATAGCCGATATGCTCCAATGGTATTCATGCTTTATCAAGAAAAGTAGAAGACATCCTTCCCTCCCCATCCCAACCACCCTCATTTTAGATTGATCCTTTGTGGAAAATTTATGGGAAGGCATGGACAAGAGTTGTGGAAGATGAAACAGGAAAGTACAATGAAGCACTTGAGCTGCTCATAATTATTGATCCATGACTGGCCCATATTATTTTCTGGTCCTACACGACCCTTTTGATGTCTTTTCATCTGCAATTCATTGTTCGAAATATGCTGCATCCTTCTTACACACAACATGTTTTTCCATTACTATTTGGGTCACCTGTGATTTTCATTGAAACTTTGGTGTTCCATGATTTGTTGTCCAATTGCTGGAAGAGCACGCGTGTATCACATATAGTTACATGCATTATACACATATGCACACATTGCCATATAGCACACATGCAAAGATATGTATACATGTGTATTTAGATAGGCCATATAGACACCCAAGCATGACACACATGCATACATATAGGCACACACATGTATGTGTACCTATAGAATCTATGTATATATACATGTATATGTATAAATATATGTGCATGGTATATCCCATATATGCATACACATAGATATAACATACCTATACATCAACACCCATATATAATGCATACACATCTATACACAAAGTACACACGCACACATATGTGTGCATATATGTGTAAATATGTGTGTGCGTAATATTTGTGTGTGTTTATGTGGGTAATAGTAGTAAGTCTATTGAGATCACTGAATCAGCAATTTTGCGTAGAAAATTTGGTGATATGAGACTGGATATGGGTCATGCAGTCAGTATGTGTCAGAAGTAGGACTTGAACCCAGAACTTCCTAACTAACTCCAAATCTGGTTTTCTGTCCCTTATGTCATGCTTCTTCTCCATATAGGTAACCAGATGAAATGTTTATTAGTTTAACTAATATTGCTTTAAATGATTTAGAAATTTATTTCATTTACATATTGGTTACATATTTATTAAATGACAAATTTTACATTTCTATAATTCTTTATCGCACTGCCCTAACACAATCCTATGAGGTAGGTAGCATGAGTATTTTTATTCCCATTCTGTAGATGAAGAAACTGAGGCTCAGAAAGGTAGTGACTTACCCGAAGACACACAGCTAGTAAGTGTGAGAACGGGGACTCCAATCTAGGTCTTTTGACTGCTCCTTATTCTGCTCCACGTATATTTTCATTTAATTAATTTACATAGTTGTGTTTTTATCAGAGGGTACTGATACCATGAACAGTTTCTGGATTTTACTCTTCAACTTAATGGGCATCTCAATGCATACTATGAATATAACTCAACATCTTCCGAAGGCCTTTGGTTTTGCATGAAAGAAATTAATAATTAAAGAATCATTTGTATTCTTTATACAACAAATCATGTTATTTAGGGCCAAGCCCAAACTTTCGATTTACACAGTTCTTTCTATTTTTTTATGAATTGGCCAATTGTGCCTTTGGAATTTGTCCAGCTCCAATTGCAACTGAATCAAATGAATGTTAAAGAGCTCAACACAATTGCTTGTTTAGCATTTCTATAGAAATCTGTATTTGCAAAGTCTGATATGTAAATTCAAATCTATGAAAGTGCTTGATTGGATATGCTTACAGTAGATTATTCTATGTCAAGCTTTTCACAGTCAATTGATGGAGGCAAAGGGGCAGTTACTTTTGACTCTGGGAAGGCTCTGATTTCAACGGCAAGCAGCAAGAAATGACAACGATCAAGAGAGAAAAGGCTATTTTGATTGTTGAGTAAAAACAACCAGGTAAGTTTGTAACATGGCTCCTCCACAGGTTTGATCTTTCAGGTGAGATAGAAATAAACAACATTTTTTGAAGATTTTATCAGCTGCTTGTATTCAAGGCGTCATGGGGAAGAGATATTTCCAAAATGCAGTAGAATGAAAAAAAAATTTTGGTATTTTCAGGAAATAAAAAAGCGGGTAGGATTGATCTGATTTTGTTGTGGTAATCAATCCTGGAGTCCCTGTTGGTTTTTATCTCTGTCCTAGGTCCTTTGAACTTTATGTCATTTTGGTTAGATGTGATACCTCAAGGGACTTGCAAATTTTATGAAAAAGACAAGTTGAGGGAAATATAAGGATTAATGTTGTTGTTCAGTTCATGACCCTATGGACCATACTGTGCCTGGGGTTTTCTTGGCAAAGGTACTGGAGTGGTTTGCCATTTCCTTCTCCAGTGGATTAAAGCAGACAGAGGTTAAGTGAGTTGCCCAACATCTGAGGCCACATTTGAACTCAGTTCTTCCTGATTCCAGATCTGGGGCTCTGTCCACTGAGTCATCTAGCTCCTCCTACTGGATTAATACACACACAAAATAGAATGCATATGTAACAAAAAGTAATAGCAATGATAATAATAAATAGCATTTATATAGAACTTCATGGTTTGCAATATGCTTTACAAATATAGAGTGTCCCAAAAATCTCGGTGCATTTTAGAGCTTCCATAGCTTATGTATTACTCACCTTACCCTCACAACAACCCTTGCGGGTAGGTGCTACTATTGTGTCTGTTTTACGGTTGAGGAAATTAAGGCAGATAGAAGTTATCTTGCCCAAGGTTACACAAAAGCTAACGTGAGACTAGATTTGAATTCAGGTCTTTCTGACTCTGGGTGTAGCATTCTATCAACTGCCACACCTAGCTGCCAAATATATACAGGTCAGCTGGGGAGTTTTAGGACTTTATGAGAAGTAGATAAGGATTTGTCTTGGGGACATCAGAACAGTACAAAGACTTCTGGTGGTAAGGGGGCAAATTATTCCAGGGATGAAGGGAAAGTAAACTTTGTTAAACACAAAGGTATAAAGGATGTCTCTCTGCATTATGACTCAGCCTTGAGTTTGAGAATCAAAAAGATTTTAAACTGAATGACCTCCATCTCTAATTTTCAACTTGCCACGTTTGTAGTGTATATACCGTTGTCCTTGATCCCATCGTATCTTGTCTCTCCTGGAAGTTTGGTTCTTCTCCAATTCTTCACTTTCATCTTCCATTTTTCCTTTTCTACTGGCTCCTTCTCTATAGCCAACAAACATTTAGCAGTCTTCTTTTAAGATGAGCTCTTTTAAGACCTTAACTTGATCCTGCCATTCCCTCAAAGTATTAACCTACATCTTTCTGCCCTTTGAATGAGGAACTTCTAGGGAAAGACATGTATACTGTTCAATTCCCTTAGCTACTAGGGCTCTCTCCCTCCTCAAATTATATTATGCTATATTACATTATATAAGTATATTACTTATACTGAATGTGAGCTCCTTGAGGGTAGGGACTATTTTTCATCTTTGTTCATTGTAGGCACTTGAGTGTTTGTTGAAATGAAGTTTTTCCCTAAGAAACTGAAATCAAAATTCATTTCATACTCTCTATGCCTGTAGCATAACCAATATATAGTATAACCACAGGCAGTGTAATATACTGGGTATAGAGCTGATCTTAGAGCCAGAAAGACCTGTGCTTAAGACCTGCCCCTAATAACCAGAGCAGCCAGGAGGTACTGTTGTGGTTTGGGGTTCTGGGAACCCCAAAATGTAAGGGTCCAAGGGGGTCTGACTAGAAAGAATTAAATCACTCAAGCTTTATTTCAGTAAAAGTAGTGAGGTTTATTTATACACATATATATGTAACACACACACATACATGTATGTATATATATATATCTTTGATTTTAAGATGTGATCTTTGAGGTAATGATACTGAAAAGTTAAGCCTCATGTTTTGTTGGCAAAATCTCTAGCCCTTAAAATCATAGCTGGTACCTACTTTTGTAGAGGCAAGGTGAGTGGGAAGCAGTGGGCAGAATTCTGCAAGACTTAATTATCCTTAACCTATGAATACATAATTTATTTTGAACTCTCATTTTTAGACTTCTGTGATGGGAATAATTAGTGCTTCACAGTCTTGTGAAAAACAGTATTTAATTCGTTTTTGTAACAATAAATCATGAGCTCCTTAATGTATGCTAAGTGATTGTTCTAACTATTAATAAATCTCCTACTGTTGGAAAATTAAAGTACGTCATTGTGGCAAAAACACTTGGAATGATAATAGAGTACATTAAATTTGAAATGGAAGAGTTTGATATTTTAAAGGATCTATGAACTCACAGATGCAAAATTCAACACCTTCTTTTCCCTGTGTAATTTTGTTCACATATTTCTGTGATTTTTCCTTGGAGGGTTCCTGGTTCTCCATAGGACACTGGTTCTTTGAATATTTTCTAGGTACTGCAGCAGCACATAGGCTGTCTAATTTGTTATCCAACCCTTTTACTACATGACCAGCTTACCATCCTTTCTGGTAAGATGTATTCTTGATGTATTCTATAGCATTTTCCACTCATAAGTCATTACCAATATCTCATGGCTTATGGCCATTCCATTGCCCTTTGGGTCACTCACACTTCTGATTCTTTTGCGTTTCCATGACACAATTCAGAGCCATATATTACTGCCTGGAGAATACTGATGTTGAAAGATGGGATCTTTCAGCAGAAAATCCAAACATGAGAAATTTTGCAGGACTGATGAATTGTCAGCTGCTGCTCAGCTCTACACTCTCTCCCTCTAGGCCCATGTCTTCTGGCAAGGCCTGAGCTTGGGCTCATCCTTTCATTGGTGGATATCTTTCTCACCAAGAAGTTATGGAATGGATGTACGGTGGGCCTTCTGTTGAGCTGCCAGGATCCTAGTAGTCCCTTGACTCCCAAATTCATAATGTTGCCTCCAAGGCTGTAAATGTCCATCTCAATACTGCTGTTTTATCTTCATGAAAGAGACACAAGGCAGGAAATAGAGTCAGGGCTATGACATCCAGTCTCAAGTGCATGCAGGGCAGCACATGTGCTGATTGCCATGTGTGAAATCATCATTTCTTCTGGGACGGGGGAAGGTGTGATCTTCTTTCTCCTCCTGACCCTAGTCCCTTCTTTCCCCCTCTCCTCTCCAAGGAAAATCCAGGGAGAAAGAGCTACATGCCATATCCTTCGCATAGACATAGAGAAGAGCACGAGCCAGAGGGCCAAGTCACTCCTTTTGAAGTCTCCTGAGTGGGCTAAGTTGCATTTTGTAGCTCAGTGACCCATTAAGAACCTATTACTGGACCAAGGGACCATTAAGGGAATTATTTCACCATCTCAAAACACGCAAGTCCTTCAGTTTTGAGGAAACGCACAAGATCTGCCAGAAAAGAATAAGAGAAATATGTTGTCAGAAGGGGCCTGGCTCCAGGCTTGCTTCAGGGATGGATGTACCCTAGCCAGAGCCTAGCAGGAGGTTGTTCCCTTGATTGAATTTATTATACATCATGTATTCCTATAAAATTTCAACCTCATCCAATGTGTTCTGCAATGTTCTTCACAGTTTTGAAGCATCTAGGTGGGACAGGGGATAAAGAGCTGGACCCAGAGTCAGGAAGACCCTATTTCACATGCATCTTCAGATGCTTACTAGCTGTATGATCCTATGCCAGTCATTTAACCTCTGTCTGCCTCAGTTTTCTTAACTGTAAAACAGGGATAATAATAACATCTACTTCACAGGGTGAGGATAAAATGAGAAAATACTTGCAAAATACTTAGCACAGTGCCTGGCACATAGTAGGCACTTAATAAATGCTTGCTTCACTTCTTCCTTTCCCCTTTACATTGTAAATAATTCAGCTTAAAAAAATTTCTAGGGGTGACCAACCTGCTGCCTTGAGGCCACATGTGGCCCTCTAGGTCCTCAAGTGGGGCTCTTTGAGGGGCATATGTGGCCTTGAGGTCACAGGGTGAATTGAATTTTATGATAATCTCTCATCTGAATTTTTTCCATTGAGCAAGGGTTTTCAGCCTTCCATCTTGACCAGCAACATTTAACAAGTGAAGGTTCTGGCTAGATTGGGTGAGGAAGGGAAGCTGCAAATGCTTCTGTAAAGAATCTTCTAGTTCAGAGTTTCTCAGCCTATGGGAACGATTTGGGTGCCTGCCAATGCCTACCTCAGCTTGGGCACAAAAAAGACCATAACAACTTGTGACTTCTCCTAGCTTCTGAACCATAAATTAAAATGTCAATTTGACTGATTAAAATGACAATATGCCATTCAGACTTGAGTTTTAACCTATTCAAGCTGGACTTATATTGTAATTGAATTAGCTGAGCTTAATAGAACTATCCTGGCCTTGAAGTCAAAACAAGCAGGGTCTGGTTGTGTAAGGACTTGGCAAAATCAAGAAAAGGCTTTATTAAAAACTGTACGAGTAGCCGCTTTCTTGTGAATCTGCATAAACTGTCATCAAAATAACCAAGCTGTTAAATTGAATGAATTGGCACTTAGCATCTCAAACCTGACTAGGAACAAAAATAAGTTGGTTAGGCTATTTTCATCATTCAGCATGAGTGAAAAGCCACCCTCTCTGAGCAAAAAATAGCCCTCAAAGTTAGAGAATGACAAACTGGGTTTTTATAATTAATATGTAACTAGAAATAGAGATAAGTTGATATCAAACGTCTTTCGATTACTATGTCCAATAACCATTTTTTATTTTATTTTTTAGGTAGGAAAAACGACACGAGGGGGTTAGAGTTTGGATGAGTGGATGAGGGGTAGGGGAGGAAGCTGGAATATAATTAACCACCCCTCTCACTCTCCTCCCCCCTACTCCCCAACCAGGCTATCTTTGGGCAAAGCCCAAAGTCAAAAACGACTTTATCAGTGCCTAACACTGTGCCTAGATTTTTTTTTTCTTTCTAATTTGTGGTTCCTTTGGTGTGGGGTAATCCCAATGTGAGGGCAGGAACTATTTCATTTATGTCTTCATATCTCCAGAGCCTGGCACAGTATCAGGCACATTAGGCCTTTAAAAATATTTATTGATTGATTGAAAACTCCTACCCAGGGATGAGGGAGGGACAAATATTATACATCTCAGTCTTAGAAAAATTCGTGGGAACACTGAGAGAAGACTTGCTCAGGAACTTATAGCCAGTATGCCAGTTATTCAGTTACTAAATAAGCTCCTACTATGTGCCAGGTAACTGCACTAAGCACTTAGGGATACAAAGACAAGTAAAACACAGTCTCTGCCTTCAAGAAGTTCACAGCCTGATGAGAAAGACAATGTGGACGTCACTACGCAAACAACGCTATATGCAGAATAAGTAGGAAATAATAAACAGAGGGAAGGCAGGGCTCTCTGTAGAAGGTGGAATTTCAGCTGGGACTTGAAAGAAACCAGGGAAGTGGAGATAAGGAGGGAGAGCATTCTAGGTATGGGGGAACAGTATGTTGTCAGAAGAGGGATTTGAACCTGTGAAGCATTGTGCTTTCTCAAAGGAGGCTGTGTGGTACTATGGGAAGAGCAACTTTGGGTCACCCACAATTCTGATTCTTTTGCATTTCCATGACACAATTCAGAGCCATATATTACTACCTGGAGAATACTCGTGTTAAAAAAATGTGATCTTTCAGCAGAAAATCCCAACATGAGAAATTTTGCAAAAGAGCAACCCGTCTGGAAGGAGAGGGTGGGGATTTGAATCTCATTCTTGCCACTTAACTACCCATGTGATGTTTGGCAAGGACTTTCTGGGTTTCAATTTCCTCATCAGTAAAATGAAGGGGTTGGCTTAGATAATCTCTGAGCTATAAATCTATGATCAACAAAATGAAGGGGTGAGCTCAGATGACCTCTAAGGTCCCATCCTATTCCAGATCTTTTAAAAAGTGTGGGGGTTGGGGTGGGGAGGGGGTTACAGTGAATGATCTCTGAAGTCCCTTCCAGTTTTAAATCTGTGATCTACAAAATGAAGGGGTTGGACACTAGGCTCTAAAATCCCTTCTGGCTCTAAATGTATGAATCCAGATCTTCCCCAAGGTAAGCACCTTGAGGGCAGTGATTGTTCACTTTGTTAGGTAGCATTTATTAAGCACCTACTATATACCAGGCACCGTGCTAAGTACTGAGTACATAAATAAAGGCAAAAAATACAAGCTTGCCAGGGTCTCACAGTGGGGGTGGGGAGCACAGACCACATGCAAATAACTAGGTACAAACAAGATATATACAAACTAAATTGAAGATAATCTCCAGCAGAAGGAGTGAGCATACGGGGGATCAGGAAAGTCTCCTTGCAGAAGGTAGGATTTGAACTGGGACTTGAAATGACAAAAGTGAGGAGACATGAGGAGGGAGAATGTTCTAGGCATGGGGGACAAGTGAAAATGTCCCAAGTCATCCAGATTATAGAGTGAAAAAGAACAACAAAGAGGCCAGTGTCACGGGATTGCACAGTAGGGTGAGGGAAGTAAGTTGCAGGAAAACTGGAAAGGGTGTGTGTGTCGGGGGAGGGCTTTAAAGCCTAACAGAAGTTTTTTATATCTGATCCTGGAGGGAATAGGGAGCCACTGAGGTTTATTGAACCTGTGGATGACACCGTCAGACCTAAGCTGTAGGACAATCGCTTTAGTGGCTGAATGGAGGATGGAGGAGGACTGGAGTGGGGAGAGACTTGAGGCAGGCAGACTCACCAAGAGGCTATTGCAATAGTCCAGATAAAGCCCTGGACCAAGGTGGTGACAGTGTCAGAGGAGATAAGGTAGCAAAGTTGAAAGATGGCTTTGGCATCAACTAGGATAAGGAGAGTGGGAGACAGTGGGAGTCAAGGATGACATCAATAAAGTTTCAAGCCTGGAGGACTCTGAGGAGGGTGGTGTCCTTGACTATGATGGAGAAAAATAGTTTTTTTTGGGGGGGAAAGAGTAGTGTCTTTGTATTCCCCGGTGCCTAGCACACAGTAGGCGATTAACAAATGTTTCCAGCGTGCTTCCTGACACCAATATTCCCTATAATACGTCTGGCCACGTACACAGCAGGCGCCTAATCCGTGCTCAAGCTTTCTGGAGTGGGAGGGGCGTGGTCCCCACCTCCAAGGCCAGGGCAATGGCCACACTGGAGAGAGAGGTGGGGGAGGGGGCATAGAAGGACGTGGAGGTGCTACTCAATTTCCCAATCTGGCTCTGCCCTACAGGGCAGGCGGGGGAGGGTGGGAAGGGGGCGTTGGCTGTTGTAGCTCCCGCTAGCGCGCGCGTGCGCCCAGCCCCGCCCCCGCGGTGGGAGGTGGCTCGGCGACTGCCTCCGCGCGCCGTCACGTGATGGGAAGAGGGCGGGGCCGAGCGAGCGAGTGACAGCGAGGGGGCGGCGGCGGCGCGCTAGAGTGTGAAGCGGCGCCGGACTGTGGCAGCTGGGGTCCGCAGGGGAGGCGGCGCGGCCGATGACAGCATTGTCCCGCGACGCCGTCCTGGCCGGGAGTTGCTGGCAGCGGCCGCGGCAGTAGCGGCGGCGGAGGCAGCCCCGGCATCTGGCGCTTCGGCCGCCGGGAGGGACGGAGCGAGCGGCAGCCGGAGGGAGCGAGGTCGAGCCCGAGCCGGGCGCGGAGCGGGCCAAGGCGCCGCCGCCGCCGCCGCCGCCGTCGCTTCCTCCTCCTCCTCCTCCTCTCGGGCCGCGCCCCTCCGCGGGCTGGCTCCCCGAGCCGCTGCCTCGGTCCCTGGCGGCGAAGGGAAGTTGCGCGTCCCTGGCCCCTGCAGCCTCCCCGGGAGCCCCGCGCAGGTGAGTGCCGAGACGGGGCCGAGGGCCGGGGCGGGCGAGGGCGAGTGGACACCGCGTGCGGGAAGCCCTGAGGAGGAGAGGGCGAGGGAGAAAGCCGAGCCGGGGCCGGGGTCTGCCTCCCTCCCACGGCGGGCTCGCGGCCCCCGCCCCCCGCGGCTTGCTGTCACCCGCGCGCCTTGGCCGCGCTCCCGTTGTCCTGAAGGCGCAAACGGTGCGACCCCAGCCCCGCCGGGGGCCGTCGGACGAGGGGAGGGGCGCCCCCGCGCTTGGGTTGGGGTGCCCTCTCCCCGAGGACGGAAGAGCAGGTGGGCAGCTCTCCGCGTGGGGGAGGGAAGGCATTCTCTGGGTTCGTTGTATTCCACACCCCAACTCCCGCAACCCCCACCCCATTTCCTCCCTCCGGATCCTCGGAGAAAGCCCCAGCCTGGGCGGGGGGAGAATTTTTGTTTGTTTCTTCCCCTTCCGGACAGTCGCCCCTGACATTGATTTTGAGTGAGATGTGCCTTCCTAGACGTGACTCAGATCATGTCATCTCAGTCGACCCCAGGTAGCCAAACTGCTGTTAATTGGACCTGGAAGGGACCTTAGAGGCCATTTAGTCCCACCCTCTCACTTTACAGATGAAGAAACTGAGTCCCAGAGAGATCGGAATCCTAGGGATCATAGTTCTAAAGCTGGAAGGGACCTTAGAGGGCAGTCTAGTACAATCCTACTTCATTACACAAATAAAGAAACTGAAGCTCAGAAAGGTTAAAAGTGACTTGCCTCAGGGCCATCATAGGTTGTACTAGAGGCAGAATCCCTGTACTACCTTTTTTTTGGGGGGGGGGAGAGTGAGTTGGGAGGAAAGGTGGAATAAATGTACCAGGCTGAGAAGACTGTTCCGAGAGAAACAGACCTTAAATATTAAAATGGAAATTTTTATTGAATTCTAGATTGTCTTCCTCCTCAGACTTGCAATAAGTCCTCACAAGATTATAGACTTACTAGCTGGAAGGGATTTTAAGAGAGTGTGTAGTCCAAACCTCATTTTACAAATGAGAAAACTGAGATCTATAGCGTTTGAGTGAATTGCCCAAGATCCCAAAGGTGTAGTAAGTAGCAGAATAGGGAATTGTAGGTAGGTCTTCCAAATTCAGAACTTCTGCAGCTGCCTCAGCAACTTACAGATGACCTCTATTTTATGTTATTTTTCCCCAATAATCTTTTTAAAGATTTCTTTTTTAGGAGCAGCATCAAGTAACGTTTTACGCTGAATGAAATGCTAGTTAGACTTCTTGAAGTACTTACTTAAACTTAATCATGCTGAGGAGAGAATAGTGTCCATTTTTTTTCCTGACATAAATTAGATATCTGCTCTGCAGTGAAATTTTCATTAAGAACATACAAGTGTGTTAAAAGCAGTTCAGGCCAAGTAAATTATAACATTACTTTAAAATTCCTCTATTTAGAAAACAACATGCAATTTACAAATGTTCCTAGATCAAATAGTCAGCACCTCATTATTGAGCATCTGCTCCATGCTTAGCATCTGTGGGAAGGTACAGAAGAAAACAAAGTCCTACCTTTTAGGCCTTGAAGAAATTTACTTATCAAGATTGCTGAGTACAAATTTCACAGTCAGTTTTATTTAAAGTGATATGCACTCAAGTGGTTAAATACCTATTTAATTAATGTTACATATGACCTGTTAATGTAACATTTGCTGTTTCTCTAAATTCTCAATACTGTTACGTTTTATTTCCTCTTATATAATGATTTTCATGGTGGTGAATGGGCATATTTCTTATTTCTACTTGTCATCCATGCAACTGTCAATAATCTTTTTTCTTAACTTCCAAGACTTTATACTTGGTGTTCCTGCCATTCTAACCTATTCTTTTTGGTTGTCTTTGCTAGATTGTCTTCCTCCTTCCTACTGTTTTGAATCCTCTTTCTCTACACACTCTGTCAGTGATCTCATTAGCTACCATGGCTTTAATTATATTCTCTGTGCAACTGACTTCAAATTCTATAAATCTGACCTTAAAAATCTGTTTCCTAAACTACAGTCCTAATTACCATCTGCCTGCTAAACATTTCTAACTTAGTAGGGCCAAAGGGGAAGTTAATATTTTCTTCTTCCCCTTTCCTCCCCACCAAACCTATCCTATATCTTCACTTCCTTATTTTTGTTGAAATCATTCTTCTGTTCATCAGATTAGAAACCATGGAGTCATCCTTGAATCATCCCTCTCCCTCAATTCTCATTTATAATTAGTTGTCAAGACTTGTTGATTTTATCTTCCCTATATGTCTCATATCTGTCACCTTCTTTCTGCATAGAAGCTTCTATCCTGGTTCAGGCCCTTGTCACTTATGTCCAGTAAATAATCCAGTAAATAGTCTAGTAAATTGCAAAAGCCTCTTCATTAGGCCTCTGCTTATAATCTGTCCTCTTGCCAGTCTCTTCGCACAGCCGCCAAACTGATCTTCCTCAAATGCTGATCTCTCCATGTTACTCACCTGCTCCGGAAGCACCAGTGACCTCTTATTGCCTCTGGTATAGAGGACAAAATTCTTAGCCTGATATTTAAACCCCTCGATAATCTGGTTCCTACCCACCTTTCTGAAATGATTTCATATTATTCCCCTTCATTCTCTGTGTTCCGGTAAAACTGGCTTGCTAGCTAGTTAACTCCGGCCTCCCTGCTTTTGTAGAAGTGGTTCCTGAGGTCTTGATTCCAGAGGTCATTACCTCTCCCTTCACAGCATACCTCAGCTAACATCTCCTGCAAACCTCTTCTGTTTCCCTCCTTATTGTTAGCCCAGTCTCATTCTTGAAATTACTTCATGTTACTTTGCATATGCTTTGTTTTTATTTAGTTGTGCACAAGTTGTATCCTTCCAACAGTCTTTAAGGCCCTTTAAGACAGGAACTGTCTTTGTTTTCTTTCTGTCCTCAAGCCCACCGCTATGTCTCACACTAAGCAGATGCTTAATATGTTTGTTGAATTTAATAAAGAATTCTGAGAGTTCTAGTTTCTTGACTCACGTTTTGGAGTCATTCAAGATCTTGAAGATACACCAGAAATTTTAGATGTTAGGTCATCAGGGGCAGCTAGGTGGTGCAGTGGACACAGCGTCAGTACTAGTGTCCGGAGGCCCTGAGTTTAAATGTAGCCTCAAACACCTGACACTGGCTGTATGATGCTAGGCAAGTCACTTAACCCTGATTACCTCGACAAAAAAAAGATACTAGGTCATCAGTTGTTTAAACCAATTTAGCAAAATTACATGTATAAGTATGTACTACTTTATGATTCTGTAGCATGTTAGAGTGGAAAGTGTGTTAGAGATGAAGTCGGGAAGACCTGGATTTACATTCTGTCTCCAGTTACCATGATCTAGTAAGTCGCTTTACCTTTCTGGAGCTTTTCCACTTCATTCAAAAATGGATTATGATAACACCCGAAGCACCTTCCTCAACAGTTGTTATGAGGATCACATGAGATAGTTAAATATAGAACTTAAAGTGCTATGTAAATGTCAGCTGCTATTATTAATTATATTTTTGTTCATGATAGTAGCTCAGTAAGACCTTGAATGCAGTTATTTTAATTAATTTTTTTATTGATACATTTTTTGACATTTCAGTCACACCTCAGTAATCCTCCTCTCCCGTGGGACCTTCTCTCCAGAAACCTGTTAAACAAATTCAGTATGTCAGTTGTGACTGATAATGTGACTTTACATTTTCTGGTTTACTGTATCTTAATAGAAAGAGATTTTTACCTTCAGTCATATAGATATGATATTGACCATTGTATTTGAGTTGAAGAGTGCTAGTCTTGAAGTTAGGAGAACCTCATTTCAAATCCAATCTTAGATACTTCACTAGTTGTGTGACTCTGGGAGATTAATTGCTCTTAGCCTCAGTTTCCCCATCTGTAAAATGGGAATAATAATAGCACATAACTCACAGAGTTGTTGTCAGGTATCAAATGAAAAAATATATGAAAGTACTTTGTAGACTTTTAAGTGCTTTATGAATGTTAGCTATTATTACTACTCATTGTTTTTGTGTGGTCTTTATTGTAGTCACTATGCACATCTTCCCATGTTTTTCAGAATTCTTCATATTTATGTTCCACCGTTGTGCAATAATATATTACTTTCAGATACCACAATTTATTTAGCTATTGCCCAGGATTATTTCCCTTCATTTTATTGATCCTCTCTTTTTCTGTTTTGTTAACGTATATTTATAAGGATATGATTTTGCCCCTGAGAGGACTTGCTTTTGCAGCATCTCAGAAATTTTGGTATTTGGTTTCATCTTTATTAATATAATACCCTGATCATGTAATGCAGTGTATCTATATCTTTGTGATGTGGGAAAAGGGGCTAGACCTGCAGTCAGATCTATTTGTCATTATTGTGTTATGGGTTGTAATGGATGTATTTACTTTTTCTGACTTTTTATATTTGTTTGCAGTCTCTCTGTAAAAGTTCCACGTAGTGTTGAGAAACACATATATTCTTTAGTGATTCCAATATAGAAGTGTCATAAATCTTTAACTCTAGTTTCTCCAACAATTTGTTCAATTCTGTATTTTTTCTTTTGCTTATTTTTGTGATAGACTTGTCCCAAAGTGAGGGAGGAACACTGAAATCTCCTGCTAGCATTGTTTTACTGGCTAAGTCTTTTTGTAGTTCAGTTTATTTTTCCTTTATGAATTTAGATCCTAAAGCACTTTTGAAGCCTTTAAGTTTAATATTGATATTGGTTTGTTGTTTGTGATTCTTTTAAGCATAATGTGTGTTTCTTGTTTATCTCTTTATGTTGTGAATGTTTGTTTGGCTTTGCTTGATAGCGTGATTATAACCTCTGGTTTTTGGATTTACCTGATGCATGGTAGGTTTTTTTCCAGCCTCTCCATTTTTGTGGAGGCAGCTGGTGGTGAAGTGGATAGAGTGCTAGGCCTGGAGTCACAAAGACCTGAGTTTAAATACAGCTTCAAACACTTACTGGCTGATTGACCTTGGGCAACTCACTTAACCTCTGTTTGCCTCAGTTTCTTTAACTGTAAAATGGGCATAATGATAGCACCTACTGTTTGCAGGGTTGTTTTGAGGATCAAATGAAATATTTGTAAAAAGCACTTAACAGAATGCCTGACATATAGTAGGTGCTATATGAATGCCTATTCCCTCCCTTCCCTCTTTTTTTTAAATGTATCTTTGGCAAGTGACCTGATTATAGGGTTTTGTTTTATTATCCAGTGTGTTGTTCTTTTTTGTTTTATTGTATTGTTTAATCTGTCTACAATAAAGTTACGAGAGTTAGGTTTATATTTTACCCTATTTTTCTCTAATTTTTTTTAAGGATTTTTTTCCCTCTGCTGTAAACATAGTCCTTTGTCTCTTCAATTACTTTAGCTTAATCTATTTTATGGCAACCATATTTAAGCCCTTCATTTTATAGGTGACTAATTAGAGGCCAAGATAGTGGAAATGACTTGGCATGGATCTCACAGACTTAGTGGTAGATAGAATCTGCAAATAGTTATAAAATGCCTGCTCCATTCAGAGCTCTGTGTTAGGTAGTTGGAGGTGTAGGTTCCTGCTGTAAAAGGAGCTTTGCAGGCCAGTAGGGAGATAAGCTATAGATAAGAGTTTATGGTTCTCTTTCCTCATGACCATGAAGGAGAGGCACTGGGTGTGCTGGCAAATATTTAACAGCTGATTTTCCTGAGAGGAAAATGTACCCATGACATACTTGTAAGTTTAATCTGCATAATTAACATTTTCTCCATCACTTCCTTAAGACCCAACAAGCAACGAAACAATAAATTAAGCCTTGATTTGTAGCATTTGCCAATTTCCAAGCCGTAAAACTGAATATTTAATAATGGACCAGCTCCAGCACAACTCACTGTATTAGTGTGTATTTTTGTGCTGGAAGGGACCTCGGAGATCATCTGGTCCTCTTCCGTCTGGAGAAGTTTAGTTTCCTGCCCATGGTCACAGAGCTTATCATTGGCAGAGTTGGCATTATACTCAGGCCCTTTCACTGCAGATCTAACCTTTTCTCCGACATCACGCAGATAGAGATTCATAGCATTTCATGATCCATGTATTTGAGAGTTACAAAACAAAGTGCTATGTGAAGTGGCATGGGATTGTGGCATCAAAGGCCTTCTAACATGAGGGAAGAATCGTATCAAGGGGCAGTAAAGCTGTTCTAGAGGACATGGCATAGGGATGGATAGGAACCCAACCTGTAAAGGTAGGGAAGGCGGTCATTGCAGTCATAGGGAACAGTAAGAGCAGAGGCATGGTTTGGATCATGTGTTTGTATGACCAAAGAATACAGTGTCTTTTTGAGAAGCAGAGAATTGCCCCGTTTGGCTGGAATACAGAGTTAAGACGAGAGGAGACAGGGAAATAATATGAAATAAGCCTGGGATGGGAGAGTGGTGGAGGGGATAGAAGGCTAGGCTCGGAGTAAGAAAAACATCTGTTCAGATATTTAACAAGCTGTGTGATATTGGGTAATTCATTTAATATCTTTCATCCTCAGTTCCTTCAATCTGTAATATAGGGATAATAGTACCTACCTCACAGGGTTGTTGTGGCTCAAATGATATGACATATATAAAAGGCTTTATGAACCTTAAAGTGCTTCATTAGTCAGTCGTAAGTTTTAAGTGCCTACTGTGTGCTATCTGAATGCTAGCTACCATCGTTATTATCTCTCCATGTTCTGTATGCAGGATAGCATTAGAGATTGTTACAAGCTTTGCCAGATCTAGGTAAATTCTACGATATCCTGTTGCTCTACTATTAAAAAATTCTGTTAAAAAAGGAAATGAGGTTTGTCTGGTATTATCTGTTCTTGATGAAATCATACTAGTTTTATTTTTTTAAAAGTCTTTTTGAACATCATTCACATTTCAGTGGCTCCTTGCCTTTTTCTCTTTCTACCTCCCCAGCCTCTCAAGTAAGAACTAATTTGTTTTGTATGTGCTTAATACACAGTCTCTAAAACTGTGTGCCTCATGCTGCACCTGTGGTCCATTGCTTCTTTGCCACGATGCAGGATGCGTCTTCACCAGCTGTCCTAGCTAGGGTATGATGAGCCAAAGTGTTTTGGCTTTCATAGTCAAGTCACATCATTGTGTGCTGCCTTGTTCTGTAGTGGGACCTTTTATTTCTCTCTTCCTTCTGTGCTTTGTCTTTCTCCTAAATGAAAATACTGTGACCTATGAATACTAAGATCTAGAATACTTAAAATTAATCTTGTTAGACGTGAGTCTTTTAAAAGTCTTAAATAGTTACTTTTTATTCCTGGGAAATTTGTTCTGAAGGGAAACTTTACTTTGGTTCGCTCTAATACTCAATATTGACATATATAGAGCTTTATCCCCCCAACCTTTTTTCTGATGTGACCTTGATTCTGATGATAACTTTCTCCTGGAGAATAGCCAGAATGATTAAATCTGTTAGATGCAGCTAGGGTCTTCTCACTTCCAGTATGTATAAGAGTATATGGAAGTATATCAGTCTATGAGGAGCAGAAGGAGTTTCAGAGACTTGCCGAGGATATTAATGCCAGGAGTCCTGGGCCTGTCTGCCAGGAGGCCTGGGTGAGCTAGTTTAGGCTCAGCCAGTCACTCATTACAACTCCCAGATGGAAGGGAGTCTGTTGCTCCCTATGGTTTGCATCCTGAATTTTTGTCCTGTTACTGTGTCGTATCACTACCTTCCAACCACAGGACCCCTTTGTCTTTGGTTTTACAGCAGGAACGTCTCCCCCCAATCCCTCTACTGCATTCAGCTTACCATCAGGTTCTTGTTTGTTGTCTGTTTCATTTATGGAGGAGGAATGAGCATGTGGAGGAGGAATAAACATACCTTTCTGGATATCATCTCCTGCCACTGGTGGCTGCATGGAAATGGGATTTCTGGAGTCTTAATATTGCAGGTTTATGATTAAAAAAATTCAGGCCAGAGTTTTGCAAACTTTCTTGGATTTAGGAGCTGAATGAAATTTTAAAAGTTTTTTTTTAAAACTTATTTTCTGGTCTTTTTTTATTTTACAATTTAAAATTCTAAACTTAAATGTAAAAAAAAATTGAGAATTTTTGCATACATAGTAGAACACAAAAAGAAGAGAGTGTATATGATACCATGATTCTTTCATCTACCTTGCTTTTTAAAAAAAGGATATAATAAATTCCACATATTACTTTGAGAATTGTCTTGCTTATTTGTGCTTCTTTTTTTTTTTTGTGAGGCAATTGGGGTTAAGTGACTTGCTCAGGGTCACACAGCTAGTAAGTGTCAAGTGTTTGGTCTGAGGCCAGATTTGAACTCAGGTCCTGCTAACTTCAGGGCTGGTGCTCTATTCACTGCGCCACCTGGCTGCCCCTTATCTGTGCTTCTTTTTGAACTTCCTTCTATTTTCTTTTGTGCATTTAAAAGAAGTTTCAGTTGGCCACTTTATTTTGGCATCATGAAGGCTACCCCTCTCCCTTACCCCTAACTGCCTCTCCTCATACCTATTAACACTGAAAGGACCTGAATACCGTGTGTCACTGGATGGAATACATTTTTTTTATCCATATGACAAAGAAAATAGAGATACCAAAATGGAAAACTATTTCAAAATAAAATTTTTGAGTCAGTTGACGCACCTCATCCTTCTAGTGTTTGAAACATTCACAGGGGTGGGTGTGGGGAGAGAGAGAAAGAGAGAGAGAACACTTCTTGTAATAAACATATTCAAACGTCTTAAGGCCATGAAGTGACCATATCTAAATGTGTATCTTTCTGTACTTTGGATCTACTACTTCTGTTAGGAGGAACCAGCTTCATCATAAGCCTGCTGGAGACATGGTTGGTCATTCAAAATTGTTTTCTTCTTTACGTGGTTGTTGTCTTTGTATGTATTGTTCTAGATCTGCCCACTTCGCTCTGTCACTACCCAATTCTCTGAAATAGTTTCGTCATTTCTTAAAGCAGCTCATTAATATTCCATTATATTCATATACCCCCTTAGATTGTAGTTATTTTTCCCTTTTAATCCCCCCTTTAGGATCAAGAAATTTGTTTTGCTTCTGATTTTTTCTTCCCTGGTATTATCTTCTTTCTTAACCTTCCATCCTGTCTACCTTTTACCCTGTTGAGTTTGATGTATTTCTACACGTGTGCTTGCGTTCCCTCCCTTGTCTGTTTCAGATAGGAATGATGTGCATTGGATGTTGGATAGAGTGCTGGTCTTGAAGTCAGGAAGTTTCATTTTCCTGAGTTCAAATCTGCCCTCAGTTATTTACTAGCTGTATGACCTTGGGCAAGTCACGTAACCCTGTTTGTCTCGGTTTCCTTGTCTATAAAAATGATCTGGAGAAGGACATGGCAAACCACACTAGTGTCTGCCAAGAAAACCTCAAATGGAGTCGTGAAGAGTCAGACAACTAAAACGACTGAACAACAACAAACGGCAATCCCCTGTCCTTACTTCATATTTGTGTACTTTTTCACATATGAACTTTGAGAAATATCAAGTCTCACTGTCTGACCTCCTTTTTACAGTAGAGCAGACCTGCACAACCGGTGGTGGCTTACAGCCCACAGGCATGCCAAAGGATTTCAGGTGGCCCGCAGGCCACACAAGTTGTGCAGGCATGCAAAATAGAGTATTCCTTAGATGAGGCCTTGTTGCATCTTTGAGGTGCAGAGTGCTTGATTTTCAGGTCTTGCTATGGCATCTCTGAGCAGAGGGGTTTAAATCGTTGTTTTCTTGCTGTATATGAAAGAAAAATTTACCCCAAAGTACCCCCAATATAATTTTAAAGAAGTGAAGTAGTCAGAGTATAAACTATCTGCTCTGTTTCATTTTAGGATTTAGTACCATTTTTAGAAATTGAGAATTTAAGCAGTCAAGCATATTTGTGCATCATTCTTTATTTAAAAACTCTGTCTCTAGATGTGTGTGCCTCTTTTTTTCCCCCCAGTATAAAAACTGCAAAAATATTGTTACAAGGTCTTCATACGTTTTATAAACATATGAATCAATTTCTTGGTGTGAGCCTGTATGTTTCGTGCTTTGTTCTTTCCATTTACAGCTTCATATACTACAGGGATGCCTTAAAATTGACTTAATAATGTCCCTCACGCATTTTGAAATTCACAGGTACAGTCAAGGTTGACAGTGAATGTGAAAGCATTTTGGAAACTGTAAAACATGATACAAATACAAGCTATTACCACAGCATTATGTAGCTTTGATATTAGGAGAGACATTAGAGGGTATGCTATATTCTCTAAGCACCATCTGTACCGGTTATGCTCCTTTATGATACCCTTCAAAAGAAGAAGTATTTAGTCTTTGAAGTTCTTCAGTAACTGGGAAATCAAGTCCTTGTAAGATAGCTTTAATTCTTAGGAAATTTCCTCCTTCTCTTGTACCATTAGTCCTAACTCTGCTCCCAGGGCCTCACAGAACAAGGTTGAACATTATTCTCCACTAATTATGTTTTCTTTTTCCCAGCCTAAACATTCCTTGTTCCTTCACCATTCATAGTCCAAACTCTCTCATTTTCCTTCTTGTCTTCTGGTATCTGTAGAGAGCATAGTAAATAGTATTGGATATGGAGTCAAGAAGACCTGAATTTAAATCCTTCCTCAGACTCTTACTAGTTGTGTAACTCTGGGCAAGTCACTGAACTCTCTGGGTCTCAGTTTCCTCATCTGTGAAATGACGGAGTTGCGCTAGATGGTCTCTAAGGCCTGTCCAGCTCTAAATCTGTGATCCTCTAATTCAACTTGTCATTAGTGTTCCTAAAATATACCTAGAACTTGATAACATACGTGTTACCTAGATGTGTTTTAACCAGGGCAAAGTATAGAGGAATAATTGTCGTCCTTGTTATGGATGCTATTATGAGTGCTTCTTAAATTTACTTTAGCTTTTTTTGAATACCTCATCACCCTGTTTCATCACATTTCTTACTTTATTTGGATTTCTAACAGGATCAAGTCCTTAACCTTAGGATTGGAAGTATGATTGAAAAAGTTGAAAAGTTAAAGGTCTTGAATTCAGTGGATTGAAAGACTGTTTGAAGTATTTTTTAACTATGTAAGAAAACAAGGTGAATATTTAACAACATAATTTATAAGAAACACTTATTTACATTTACATTGTATATATGTGTATATCACTATACAAATTCTTGTGTTCATATGTGTATATTCCTACCTAAATTACTCTTTAAGCTGCTTTTACTATTTTGGTTGTACCAGAATTCACTCAGTTTTCCATATTTGAAATCATGGCGTTATTTTTGAGTCTTTCTCCTCCTTCTTTTCTCATAGTGTTACTTGGACCTGGCTACCTGACATTGGTCTCTTGCATCTTACTCTTCCTCTTGATTCCCATTACCACAGTCTGACTTTACTACCTACTTGGACTATGGCTGATGCAGTAGCCTGCTAATTGGTCTCCTTGCCGTAAGCCTTTGCCCACTCCAGTCTATTCTCCACACAGTTACCAAACTGATATTCCCAAAGCACAGGTCTGTCCCTGTCACTCTCCTACTCAGTAAACTCCCCAAATCCTTTCTTGAGCTTTGAAAGCTCTTCCTATCCTGACTTAAACCTATTAACCAACCTTAATGTATGTCACTCCTTTTCCCTCACTATGTGATGAAGCCAAACTAACCTTCCTGCTGCTTCTCACAAATGACACTCGTTTCCCATATCTTTGTCTTTGTACTGGCTTCCCCCCAAGCCTGAAATGTCCTCTTCTCCTCCCTCTACTGTTTAGAATCCTTAATTTCCTGAAAAATTTTACCCAAGGGACATCTTCTACATGAAACCTTTGCTTATCTTCCTTCCTCCTGACTGCTAGTGCCTTTCTGCCTTCTCCCCTCCAAAAGTAAGTTTACCTTGTATTTATTTTGTACCTGCATATTTGAGTATATGTGATCTCTGCTGAGAGAATGTAAACTCATTAAGGGTGGCGGCTGTTTCATTTTTGCCTTTTTTTCTTCTGAGCATTGTGTTTGGCACATGTAAGTGCTTAATAAGTGTTCTTTCTTGATTTATTTTTCTAACAGATCTTGCTGCCTCCACCCCGTACCTTCTAACAGACATATCCTTGGTTTTATTGTCAGACTGATTTTCCTTAAGTATAGATCTGGACAGGATTTTCTGCTCAAACAACTTCAGTAGTTTTTCATTGTGTACTAAGTTCATGTTGCTTAGCCTGACATTCAGGGCCCTTCACACAACTGGTACTAGTCTGCCTTTCCAGTCTGTTTTCATATTCCCTGCTGTGTCATGATTTCTATGGCCTAGTTAGTCAAACTGGATTACTCTTGTTCTCAAAATGCCCTATACTTTGCTGCTTTTACATCTTGCTTCTGTTCTCTATCTATGGAATGTATGTGTTCTCCACCTTTGGTTATTTAATTCCTTCTGAAAGGACAGATCAAACACCCACTACAGTAAGTAAATGCCATCACCTCTCAGACCTCATACTACATTTAGTTTTGTGTACTACTTGGATGCATTTTTGTTGTAGTTATCTGTGTATGCATTGCTTTTTCCTGTTAAACTATAAGCTCTGTGAGGGCAGGACTAACCTTTAAAATTCCTTTAATAACTCACATGTTGCTCTATACATGGTAGATAATTTGTTAAATACTTTGAGTTTAATTTTTTTTTTTATAAAAATGTCTGCTGCCTTTAAAAAACTTTTTTTTCCTTCCATCTTTTACAGGTAGCACACAAAAGAAAGGAAAATGTGGTAGAGACCAAGCTTTAAAATCAATTAATTTAATTTAATTTCTTTCTAATCCATTGTCTTTGGTTTTCACACTACAACTTCATTGAAGTTCTGTGGTAGTGGAAAAGGCAGAAAGGATCTATCCACAGCTTTGGAATTTTGAAAATCGTTGATCTAGGTCTTACTAGTAGGCAGTCAGTATTTAGTATGATGGAAAATTACATTTCATTATATATAGTTGAGTATTAGCTATAAATTACAGCACATTTCTCTAGGGATTGGTTTTTGTCTTAGTGTCGTTTAACATATTTAATTAGTTATCAGGATGGTCGAATAATAGGATTTACTAAGTTTGAAAATGACAGCATGATAGAAAGTTGAAGGTATTGGCATTTTGGGGGTTGGTTTTAAAGTTCACAGTAATTTTGGTCAGTGAAATTATAGTTATGAAATTTAGTAGGCCTACGTAGGGATTAGTGTACCTATGAGTGAGTAAGAAAAGCTCACATAAATATAAAGTACATAATTGACCAGATTAAGAAGTAAAGGAAGTAAAGTTAGAAAATCTAATGTAAAACTTTCGTCAATAGTTCTCTAATTGGCAGTTAGGTGAGTCAGGGGATACGGCACTTGGCTTTGAGTCAGGAAGATCTGAGTTCAAATTTAGCTTCAGATACATCTCAGCTGTGTGACCCTGGGCAAGTCACTTAACCTTTGCCTGCTTTAGTTTCCTAAACAGTAAACAGGGATAATAAGAGCAACTACCTCAGCATTGTTGTGAAGATCAAATGAGATTTTTGTTAAGCCTAGCACAGTGCATGGCACATAGTAGATGCTTTATAAATACTTGTTCCCTTTCCTTCTATAGTTCTCTTTGTGGAGTGAAGAAAAATCACCGGACCACATGAAACCAGGCCAGAGTAAACAGAGCGTGTAGGAATTTGAAATAAACCTTCTAGTAGCCAGATCCTTTTAGTTCTATATCAGGTTCTTGGTTCTACTACTTGTTAGATAACTTAGAAATGACTCCAGACCAAAAAAGAAGTAGAATGGTTGAAAAATAGGCAATGAATTACATTCATGCAATAGACATATGCCTGAAAAGGGCAAATATCAGTCTTTTGTTAGACTGTGTCATTTTAAATGCACCCATGTGAGCTAGTATTCTTCTCTGAATCTTTCTTTATGTTTTGGTAATGCAAATAATTATTGTCTCATGGATCTGTTTTGTATTTTAAAAAATTTTTTTTTTGTTCATTATTGGCATCGATGATTTACCTTTATTCTTCTTCCCTTTGGCAAGTAGTTCATTCATGAACAAAACTCAATAGAGTCATTTAAGGGAACTAACTTAACTACGAGTGAAGATTCAAACATTTTTTCGCTTTATTTTTCTTGGGGTTTTTTTCCCACATGGCTAATATGGACACATTTTGTATGATTTCACAGGTACAATAGGTATTGCTTGCCTTCTCAATGGGTGAGGGAGGAGCTAAAGAGAGAATTTGGAATTCAACATAAAATGAATGTTAAAAAAGAAAAATAATTTTTTAAAATTATCTTTTAAAGCAGAGCTTGAAGGTATCATGAGTTGTTACCCTTGAGTAGGTCCTGTGTGGCTTGTTCAAATCCTTTTCTGAGATTGGATGGGTATTTTATATTTTTATATATAATATTTCTTTTTAAATTCAGAATTTTTACATGTTTTGCTTATATTTTTTACTTTGCTAATTTTTAATCTTGGCAATTTATTTTATTCTTTTTTGATCAGATTAGGTAATGTTTATAAATTTCTACTCTAATTTTCAAGATTTTCGCTTTTTGCAAATTTTACATTTGTTGGTTGATTTTTGTAGCTTGTTATATTAATCTCTTTTTCTTTTTTGTTAATGTATATTTTCAGAGAGAGAATTTTTCCCCTGAGGACTGCTTTAACTACAACCCATAAATTCCGGTATGTTTCATCGTTATTCGTTTTCACGGTTACTACTTATTTGATTTGATTTTTTGATCAACTTCTTATCTAGGATGTCATTATTAAGTCTCCACTTAAGTTTGTATCATCTGCTTGTTTTTTCTGTATTTTATTATTTTGTGATCTTTAAAGTTTCATTTAATGTTTCTCATTTTTTGTATATAATTTTTTCTGTGTCTTAGCACATTGTCTGTTTCTGTTAGGTTAGCATATAATATTGAGAAATATGCATATTCTTTAATATTACAATTTGGGATACTCTGTCTTTCAGCTCTTAATTCTACAAAATTTTCTTTAGTTTTATAATTTGCGTTTTGCTTCACTTAGTGTTAATTTTGCCTAGTTCTAATAGAGGGACATGAAAATCTTATGCAGTCATATTGTTGTTGTCTTCTTGCACCTCCATTAACCACTTATATATATGTTTAGTGTCAATGGTAACGTTTTTTCTATGGTTCCTTTAAGCGTAATGCAGTTTCCCTGTTCCTCTTTTCATATTGTGCATTTCCCTTTCTGTTTTGTCTAATGGAGCAATCTCATCTCCTGTTGCTTTTTAAAAATTAGCTGATACATATTAAATGTTTTCCATTTTCTTATTTCTATTCTGTAGATTTCCTCTAAAAACACGTTTCTTGTAATGCAACGTATTGTTGGGTTTTATTTTTTTGTTTATTCTGCCACTTTTCTTTTATTGAATTGTCATAACACGAAAGCTTATACTAGTAATTTAGTGTCCATTGCTTTGTTGAGCATTATGTTGACTATATTTGACTGCTATTGGATCTTGAGTACCTAATGTGTTTCACTCATCAATGTTTTTATTTTTTAATCAATTATGAATAATTTTGATGATTAGTATTTTGGAGTATAATTTGAAATCAGACCCTTTTCATTTGTTTTTTCGTTATTTCCCTAGAAATTCTTGACCTTTTGTTTACATGATTTTTTTCCTTCTAGTTTTCTAAAGTAACTTTTGGGCATTTGGTTATGGCATTGAATCTGTAAATTAATTTATATAGTGTCATTTTTATCTTATTGGCACAGCCAAGTCATAAACAATTAATATTTCACCAAATTTTTTAAGTCGGTTTTTATTTCTGTGAAGACTGTTTTGTATTTGTATGCATATAATTCCTTGGTAGATGGATTTCCAGATATTTTATACATTCTAGAGTTATTTTGAATGGATTTTTTTCCCCTATCTCTTCCTGCTGAGTTTTGTTGAAGGGTGATCGTTTATGTGGGTTTATTTTAATCCTAGTAATTTACTGAAGATGTAGCAAATTTTTAGTTGAATATCTAGGGCTTACTAGGCAAGTCATATCTGTGGAAAGTGATAATTTTGTTTCCTCATTTACTATGCTTATTCCTCCAATTTCTCTTTCATTTCTTTTGCTGTAGTTGACATTTCTAGTACAATATCAAATGATAGTAAAGGCAGTGTACATGCTTGCTTTACCTCTGATCTTATTGTAAAGGCCTCTAGTATTTCTCCAATACAAATAATACTTAATACTAACTCTTGCTTTTTGATAGATACTATTTACTGTGTTAAGGAATGATCTGTTTTTTATTTGTATTTTTAACAAAGAGAAGTGTTGTATATTATCAAAAACCTTTTCTGTTTCTACTGATATATCTATATCTATTGTACTTGTAGTTTTCCTAATATTAAACCAGTTCTACCTTTCTGGTATAAAGCCAACCTGATTAGAATGAGTAATTTATTTTTGTGGCCTCTCGACTAATATTTTATTCAATGTTTTGTGTTAACATGCATTAGAGATATTGGTCTATTGTTTTCTTTCTCTGCTTTGTGTCTCCCTAGCTTTGGTTATCAGGACCAAATTTGTCCCATAGAAGGAGTTTGGTAGGATCCTTTCTTTGCCTGTTTCTGCAAACAATTTGTGTAAGATTGAAATTCGTTGTTTTCTGAATATTGGATAAATTTCACTTGTAAATCCATTTGTTGCTAGAGTTTTTTCCTTTGAGAGTTCTTTCATGGCTTGTTAAATTTATATTTTTGAGATTAAATTATTTAAATTCTTGCAATTTGTTATGAAAATCTGGGTATTTTATATTTTTGTAAATATTCATCCATTTATTTAAATTTTCATTTTTATTTGGCATATAATTAGGAAATTTGTTTCTATTAATAGACTTCCTTTGTTTTTCCTTGATTTGTTGTGAATTTTCCTTTTTCCAATTTGATTTTGGTAATTTTTCCTCTTTAAAAAAATCGTATTAAGAAATAACTCCTCATGCTCGCTTCGGCAGCACATATACTAAAATTGGAACGATACAGAGAAGATTAGCATGGCCCCTGCGCGAGGATGACACCCAAATTCGTGAAACGGAATAAGTCCTCAATTTGACTTTCAGAATTTAATTTGGGGTTTTAAAAATTTGCTACTTTTCTAGTTCATGAAGTGCCAGTTCTCCCGTGTCTTTCCTCCATATTTATAAACCATTCTTGTGTATCTTGCTTTTGTGAAATAGGGAATTTCTCCTTTCTCATATTTTCCCTAATTTATGCCTTTACCCCTTTCTTTGTTTTCCTTTCTTAAAACCAACAAAATAGAATACCCGTATCCTGCATTTGCCTTATTTCCCTCTCTTTATGACTCTTGAAGCTGGTAAGATTCTTAAGGTACGCTTGTGTCTCATTTTCCATTTAGTATTCATTCTTCTTCAAATTCTATTCCTTACTTTCTAGGATTTCTCTATTATGCCACAGAAGTCTCCTCATCTTATAAGTTCACTGTGGATTCTCTGGACTTCTCATACTAGAAGAACTGTTCACTCCTGTGGTCCCTTTAATCGATTGGCTTTTATCTCCCTGAAAGCCTCCATTTTAAAGAAAACCATTCTTTTGTTCTTTCTAGGCTACATTCCTTACTCTCACGACTTTATCTACCATGCCTATCTTTCTAACTCTCTTGTTTTTTGAAACAGAAGCAGAACTGGGCTAAATCAGGCTCATTCTTAGTAGATGAACCCAATTTCAACCATTTTCTTTGGGATGTAGGCTGGTAAAAGGCTGGTTTTGGTAGATAGAGATGTGGTTTTCCAGCTGGTAGAGCTACCATATTAGAGGCAGCAGTGGAGTACCCATCTTGTTGCTATGATTAAAGACCATTTTAAACCTGGTCACTGTGTAGAATGCCAGGGGTACCAGGCCCATAATTGCTTTTTTTGGTTGTTGTGACTTAGGGATTATGCATAGGGTAATGGAGAGGTGAATAGGTGGTATGACTAAGCTGAACCATCTAATCAGTGAGGAATTCTGAAAAAGAAAAGGAGTGAAAAATGTCATCAAGGATAGGAAAGGAAGATATTCTGCTCATATGGCAAGAATAAGGGATGACAGTTGATAGCTAGAGTGGTCTACTGGTACCCTTTAAATTCCATGAGAAAATGAGAGAGGCCTCCAGCACAATGGAGAACTTCTGGGCAGACATAGATAAGGTATGCATAGAATGGGTAGGCCATGGATTGTGATCTGCTTTGTTGGAAGGAACTCCTGAATTGAGTAAATCAAGCTCTTTTGAGTATTTGATACTCTGCCATCTTGCCAGTTACCTGATCACATCATGAAGGCTTTATTTTAATTTCACTCATATATGACAGTCTCTGTTTTATATCTTTTTAAAAATACAGGGAGCAACAAAATGGTGGACTTGACATTTTCTCTGTTTCCCCATGATCCATCAGTACTTTTCAAAACAGAAATTATATGCCAAAGATAAAGCAACTTCAGCTGTTTCCATGGTCTGGTCTAGCTTCTTAAACTTTTCTTTTTTTTTTTAAGGCAGTTGGGGTTAAGTGACTTGCCCAGGGTCACACAGCTAGTAAGTATCAAATATTTGGTCTGAGGCCTAATTTGGACTCAGGTCCGCCTGACCCGTCAGGGCCGGTGCTCTATCCACTGTGCCACCTAGCTGCCCCTACCTTCTTAAACTCTTCCCACTCACAGCCGCTTCAGTGCTTCCATATTGTGGGACCCATATGGGGTCTCGACCCACAGTTTAAGAAGCACTGGTAGGATCTAGAATTCAAAAAAAGGTTAAAAAAACAACTTTAACCTAAGAACTGACACTTGCTGACCCGGAGCTCAACTTAGGACCCCTTCTTTACTTTCCATGCTACTAGATTGAGGCTGTATGAGCTGATTGAAGGACATAACATGGGCTTTAATCAAAACCCACCTCTACACCATAGTTTCCTCTCCCTCTTTTCATGGTCAAGGAGTTTCCTTAAGCCTGGACAGCCACAACCCTTCAGGAAAAAAAAGCCTGCTTGGGTCTGAATCCTGAAAGCATCGGCACTGGAAAGCTTTGAACTGCTGGTAGCAGGGAAAATGGGCTCTGAACTGGTAGTGCTGGGCCAGAGGGCTCAAGAACAGAGGGAATGGGACAGTTCATCAGGACAGGACAGAGGCTGTGTAGCATTTTCCTAAGCCTGAGGGAAAGAGCCCAGCCTCCAACTGGGGCCAGTGCTGGCCGCTCAAAAGTCAGTTGTGGCAGAGACCTAGGCTGATGAATAGTAAATTGCTGAATGTAGGGAGGAGGCTGGAACTCGCTTGGAAGTGAGAGCTTATAGTATCCTACCATTTGTGGAGGTGTATCCTCCTCCCCCTTTTCCACTTTAGGCTACTTATTACAAAATAATATTATTACTATACTTTCATCTAAAGTTCTTGGTCTCTCCTGAATTGAAAATCTTGTCAGTACTTAATTAGTATGGAAATTTCCTTCCACCAACAGAGACCAGCATCTCGTCTTTAACTTGGGCTGTGGAGTGGGTTCAGGTGGGGATGGTGAGTGGCGGTTCTAAGTATTAAAGTTCTTCAGTGTTATATCATGAGGTTTTTACCTTGTTGAAGGCTTCTTACCTTGTGGATTCATCTATAATCACTCTACTGGCACATAATTCCTTTTGTCTCTTATAGAGTTGCCTGGTATGTTAGATAGAGGTGTCCAATAGAGCAAACCAGATTAAAATGTAACTTGAAAATATTTAACAAAACAAGTAAAAATACAACAAAATAGATAATACTACATTTTAAAACCAAGTCAACATGTGGCTACAGGGATCCTTATAATCTATGGATTAATGGACCCACTTCTTCAGTTTGATGACATTCCACTAAGAGGTTAAATGACTCATTTGTCCCTTGTCACTCTGTTAGTATGTGTTTGTCAAGGCAAGACTTGAATACCGTAGCATGTGCTCTATCCACTCTGCTTTGCTTCAAGTATTTTTAGACCTCTAAAAAAAAGGTTATACAGGGAGCCAACATTGGGTATTAAGAACACTGGGCTTGGAATCTGAAGATCTGGGTTCAGTTCTCAGCTTATTACTCAGTAACTGGGGGCAAATTTTTAACTTCTTTGACTGTCATCTGTTAAAATGGAACTTGTTAGTACTCATTCATGCTTAGCAATATCACAGGGTGGTTGTGAGTAAGGTGTTTTGTAAAATGCAAGTGTTAAATAAATGAGGGTTATCACCTGGAGAGTTGTGCAAATGTAAGGCTTTTTAAATGTCAGTTGATAATGTTGGAGGAACTCGAGTCACTTTGGAAACCTAAGTGGTTTGTGCAACTTACTTGATCTAGAGAGCAAGCACTGTTAAATATTTTCTAGAACTGCTGTTTTCATGTTTAAATTGTTAAGTTTCCTGTACAGTAATCTTTGCAAATAGCTAATAGCTAGTGAAGTGAACAGTCAAGTGTATCAACTCCTAAAGAACGATGCCTCTTGTTACCCTGGGCTAACGTGAAATTATAAATAACGCAAGTAAAACTTTCCAATCAGTTATATGGTTCCTGTAAGATCTAAGCCAAAGGTTTCAAACATTTTGTGATTGTAAACCCTTTCTGTGATATCCTTGTTCAAGCCTTGCATTTGCTATAGAAATATTTAAGCCAAGGATGGGGAACCTATGGCCTCAAGGTCACATGTGGCCCTCAAGTGTGGCCCTTTGACTGAATCTAACCTTCACAGAATAAATCCCCTCAATAAAAGTACGTGTTCTGTAAAACTTGGACTCAGTCAAAAGGCTGCACCCAAGGACCTTAGAAGGCCACATGTGGCCTTGAGGCCGAAGGCTCCTCACCCCTGGCAAACCTTTAGTAAAAGTATGCTGGGTTTTATTGATGTGGAATGAAACTAGGAGGATATAGTTTTCTTTGATGAACATTTTTTAGTCTTCTCATTATGAAACAATGCTAAGTTAATTTTTACAGTCTGACTCAAAACAATTTTTTTTTGTGGGGTATAAGAAGGTCAAAGAAACAAGGTAGCATTTTTATCATATGTTGTTGACTAAAATCGAAGATAAGTGTAAATTTTACAGAATTCGTAGATTTAAAAAATTCTTGCTTTTGTCTCTAAAATTTAAATTTAGTTACTTGTGTAACTAATCAGACTGTATGCGTTCTTGGTGTCAGACTCAAATAGAAGCAGATACCTGCAGACTGCATATTGATTAAAAAAACCTACAAATTAACATTATTGTATTTTTGTTTATCTTATTAAACATTTCTCAATTATTTTTAATCTGGTTCAGGCTACTCTCAGAAGTTTTTCAGGCAGCATGCAACCTGGGGCATGATCATGTCGTGGTGTAGATGGTAGTTTTCTGTAGAGCTGAAGGTTTAAAATTTTGAGCTCCAACATGTTTTTTCTTAAATGTTAGCTACACCTCAGGATTTCAAAAGATCTGTGATGTCTTTGGTATAGATATATGCTTACTCCCTACACTACGGAAATAAAGTTACAGCACCTTTTCATAATAACTTATGGTCTTCATGAGTTGCTGTAGCCTCAGAATTTACCAGGGGAAGTGTTGAATCAGCACTAGAAGCTTTTCCAGTTTAGTACAATGTGCTAGAGCTTATAGTGTTCTGGTATCTTAGAAAAACTGAAGGTTATCTTCATGACACGAAAAGGCTTAGAAATAAGGTTGTAGTAGATTTTAGATGGAAGTTTTTTAAAATTGTCTTCACCTGTTCTTTTGTATTCTAATCTATTTTTTTGTTTCATTTCAGAGATTGAGTTGGTTCTTTAACTTCGCTATTGTATATATCACTTTTTGCCTCTGTCTCATTTCCCATTGATTGAAAGATTGACATTCTTCAATGTTTCAGCCCTCTTTAAATCTTTTCTTGCTTACTAGCTCCTTCCCTTCTGCCTACAAAAAACACATAGGTCTTCCCTGTCCTCAAAATATATGTATTTTTAATGTTGCCAATTTTAAATGGATTTTATTCTCCAGGTCAGGAATTGCATTTTGATTTGTTTACAGTCATAAAGTGTAGTGCTCTTCACTTCTCTCCTTCTGCACATATTCAAGTATTCAGGATACTCATTTATATAGTAGCTTAAATGTTACTTTTAAACTAACACTACTTTGGCTACAAATTTGAGTCCTTCAATTTATGTAAAGCTTTGTGGAATACATTTCTCCTTTGATGTGTTTAGTTGACCTCTTCAGTGGTGGGTCCTGAAGAAGTACTCCTTCCTGGCATACTCCTGGCTTTTTGATACTGCTCAGTAATGTTGAGGTTGCACACCTCTAGTTCTTTCTGCTGATGCTCATATTCTTCCTTCTCAGCCATTTGGTTCTTATTTAGCCAGTTGGTTATTTCTTTACAGTTGTCAAGGATCTTTTGTTTTGTCTTTCTCACCAGTTATGCTGTGGAGTTTCTCATCCTTACTGTCATGTTGAAAACATAAGATTCAAATTGAGTTCTTGGAAGATATCTTTTCTCTTTGCCTTTCATCTTCAGTTCTTTATTTCTTAGCTTTCTGGATCATACACTCAATGTCTTCTTTACTCAGGTGGTTTGTCATATGTGATGGCGATCTTCTTCTCCTTATTTGTGCTCTTATCCACAGCAGATACATTGAAGATGTCATTTGCATTACTGTCAAATGTTACTTCGGTCTTAGGAACACCCCTTTGGGCAGGGATATTCCTTTGAGCTCACACTTGCCAAGACAGTGGTTTCATTTGTCATTGCTATCTCTCTCTCTCTTTTTTTTTTTTGCTATCTCACTTTTATAACCTAAATAAGCATATCAGGCTGGTTGAATGAGTAGGTGGTTATAGTGTATGTCTGCTTGGGAGGGATGATGAGGTATTGCATGTAATCAGAATTGTCTCAATTCCTCCAGCAGTCTCAGTATCATAAGCAGCAAGTCCTGTACGTTCTCAGATTTATCTCTAGACATGATGGCAGGTTGCACTACTGTATTATAGGCTACAGTCTCCTTAGGATTGATAACTCTTTTTGAGCTCCCTGCTACTGAAGAAGTCCTGCATAAGTTTTTGGATCCTGGAAATACAAGTGGAACCATCCACTAAGGTGATGTTATGAATACGTTAGGGGCCTTTTCCGTGAGGGTCCGTTGTTCCGTGGAAGAGGTCATTATTCAGTTTTTAAAAATGGGCACGACTGATAGAGGTATAGAAGTCAATACCTTCATAGAGAGAGTCAGTCTCAGTACTGGTCTGGGTACTGGAAGAGAAGCTATCTTTTGCAGGTTTGCAAGCAGCGTGCAGTTGGCAGCTGCCCTGTTGTCCTTACTGATGCCCTTCTTGTGCTTTCCTTTGTACTCAGCAATGAAATGGTTGACCATGTGTCTGTTGAAGTTCTCCCCTCCCAAGTGGGTGTTCCCAGCTGTGGACTTGACTTGAAAGATGCCCTCTTGAATGGTAGGAATGGAGATGTTGAAATTGACCATCTTCAGGGTCAAAGAGCAACACATTTCTCTTGGCACCAGTCTTCTTGTCAATGCCATAAGCAGATCAATAGCAGTTGGCTTAGTGATGATTTGGAGCACATGGAAACCAGTGACAGTTTCAGCATTTTTGGTGGTCTTAAACATTGGGAATCCTTGAAGTGGCCTGCCACTATAGTGACAGCATTTGTAAACAGTCTTCTCAAGGTAACAACAACAACAAATAAAAGTTGCTGCTGTGCCGATGAAGACAACCTCCTCTTTCATTGTTAGAGTTGTAAAAAGAGTATTTAACACAGATTGCCTCTGCTTCATTCTGCTCCTCAGTTTCTTGAAATCTGCCTCCAGTCTTTGATTTGTTATTGTTGTTTGGTTGTTCAGTTGTGTCTGAGTTTTTGTGACCCCATTTTGGTTTTATTTTTTGGGAAAGCTGTTTTACAGATGAGGAAACTGAGGCAAACCAGGTTAAGTGACTTGCTCAAGGTCACACAGCTAGTAAATGTCTGAGGCTGGATTTGATCAGAGGAAGAGCCTTCAGGATTCCAAGCCCAGCACTCTATCCACTGCACCACCTAGCAGCTCTCTTCAAAGTAACTAATCACCTTAGTATGGCTAAATCCAATGGCTTTTTTTTAAGTTCTCACTCTTCTATCTGCTGCATTTGATAGTTAGTCATACCCATCTTTATATGCTCTTTACTTCATTGCCATGCCCTACCCTCTGGGTTTTCCTGCTCTGATTGCTCATTTATAATTTAATGGTTTTGTTTCCTGTTTTGCATTCTTCTCTTCCCTCTACTCTCTTCCTTGGCCACCTTATCCACTTGGCTGGCTTTAGATGATCACTTCTATGCAGATAACTCTCAAACCCATATTTTAAGCCACATCCTGTGTCTTGAATTTTAATCCCACACTTTCAACAATGTCTTAAAGATACCTTAAACTGAAAATGTCTAAAACCGAACCCATCTTCTTCAAATACACTCTTCCTTTTTATCTTTCCTATTTCCTCAGTCATTAGGCTTGGACTATAAATCAGTTTTGACCCTTCTCTCTGAGCCTCCCAATTCCAGTTAGTAGCTGGGTCCTATTGATTGTGCCTCCAAAATATCTCTCAAATTTGCCTCTTCTTTTTAAAAGTACTTTTTACCAACATTTTTGTCTTTCAAGACAAAACTGACAGCAAAGATGTGTAGTCCAGCAACAAATTCCCACAGTGATCATGTCTGAAAAGGCTTGTCTCGTTCTAGATTCTAAGTCCCCTCTTCTCTCCAACAGGAGGTGGGTGGAGTGATTCATTGTCGTTCCTCTGGACCTGAGGTTTATGATTGTATTTAGAGTTCTAAAGTCCTTTAAAGTTATTTTCTTCTGTAATGTTGTCATGTAAATTGTGTTAGTTCTACTTATTTTACTCTGCATTAGATCATAGTGGTCTTCCCAGTTTCGTCTGAAACTGTCCATTTTGTCATTTTTCTGGCACAGCAATAATCCATTATATTTATATCATAGAACTCCGGGGGTTCTCTCAACTTCTCCAAGATAATGGCTTCTCAGAACAGTTTTGTTAACCCTTTTTCCTTCTTCTCTACTGACCCTGTCCCCAGTCTCCCTTAGTCCTTAAGACCCTACTTACCTCCCTCTGCACTCTCCAGCCTACCCCAGCCTACCTCACCCAAAGCCTTTGGAGCTCCATTCCCAGAAGACCTAAGGCCTACCCCAGTTATTTCAATTTTCCAGTTCTTTCTGAGATGAATGGTAAGTCAGCCTCCTGCTCAAGAGGAGCATTCACCCTGCATGCTTTTTCCAACCACAATGACCCAGATAGGTTGAGAGGCATTATACAAAAAGGGTGGCTCTCTTGGTACCATATATGGGTTTCTTCATGACTACAAGTTGGTCCTTGCTGTCATTTCCCCTCTTGAGAACTAGAAGTAACTATACGGGCCCCTAAGGGAAGCAGCATTAGTGTGTTCTGAACTCCCATTTATTTGTACTTTGAATTTGGGACATGGGTTGAGGAAAGGACCTGTGGTTGCCCAATTAGACTTGAAGAAAGTGCCCTGGAATAACATGACCTTAACTCACACCCTGGATTCCTAATGTGGAATCAACTGGTAGGCTTCAATGCAGATTGACTCTGCTGCTAGGTTATGTCATGGAGAGGTCAACTTCAGCTACTTCCAGTCATTATTTGAGATTCTAACTCTTCTCCTTAGCTTATCAGCTACTTCTGTGATCTGGGCCCATCCTGAATACTTCCTGGTTATCAACCTAGAATTGGTGGGGTTGGGGCAGGATCTGGGAGGCCTTTCCCTGCCTGAGTAGCATACTTTTTTTTTTGCAAGGTTCTCTTAAAGGCTGATCTCCTCTACCTCAACCTGCCCTTGGTTTAGCTTCAGAGCTAATGAGCTTTTAAGGGTGTTGTAGGGAAGTAATAGGGCTGGGAATGAGCTCTCCTTCCCTCTGCATCTTATAACAATCATTTACTTCTCCAAGGAGATGCACTTCCGCATCCTGCTTTGATCCAGATACTTTTTGCAGTAATTATCATAAAAGCCGTTGCAAGAAAAATAAAATCACATACTATAATTTGTATAGTTATTTCCCAATAGGTGGACATCCCTCCCCCCCCAACTTTTACCCTTCTTAGTTGACGGTTTTTACCTATTATGAAAAGGGCTGCTATTCATATTTTTTGTACGTATGGGTCCTTTTCCTCTTTTTTTTTTTTGATCTCTTTGTTACCCCCTCTTTTTGACTTCTATTACAACCACCTGCTTTCAGTTCTTTGCCTCTCACCTCATTTCTCCCTTGACCTCTACAATAACCACTTTATTTGTCCTTCAGACTTTACTCAATCCATTCTATCCTTCATATTGCTACTTGAGTATTCTTCATAATGCAAGCTCTGAGTGTCTTTTTTTTTTTTTTTTTTAATGAAACATCTTTGGTTAGCTCCCCGTATGAAATAAGAGTTTCCTTGCCCTGGCATTCAGGCCTTTCCACAATTTTAATTCAACTCACCTTTCAGATATGTCATCTACTCCTCCTCTTTACAACTTAAAAGCACTAAAGAAATGTAAGCAGTTGTTCATTTATTATTTATTCCAGTGTAATCAGACTATTCATCATTCTCCTGTCCTGTCACATCCCATTTTGTGCTTTTATTCACATTGTTTCCCATGCTCTGGCATAATATCTCCCCACAGTTTTGCTTCCTGAAATTTTAACAGCTAGTTCCTTTAAGGCTTTTTCCATGTAATATTCTGTAGTATTTTCTTCTTCCAAACTATAAGGGATCTTATCTTTAGAGGAAAAAACAATTTGTTGATGCTTTTGTCATATTGGCTTTCATTTCCCAATGACTCCCTTCCCTTGTAAAAAAAGTATAGCTAAGCAGTACAAACAACATGTTGACCATGTTTAATGGTGTGTGCCTCATCCTCCACCAGTTGCCTACCATATCTCTGCTGAGCAAGGTGTTTTTCACTCTCAGGTTTTTGAAGTGGAGGTTGCTGACTGCATTACAAATTATATTTTCCTTCTTGAATCTCTCAGCACTATAGACCTTTCTTAGGCTTGTAGCTATAATTTTTCATATTGTTAATCCTGTGTGTTATTCTTATCCTTTCCCCCATCTGGTAAGTGGTAATATGCTTGAGGAAAGGGACTGTTTTGTTTTATCCCAATTAATATCTTTTGTGCCAATCAGTGTAACAGTTACTTAATAAGTGGCAGCTCATTTTTTGTATAACATTTGATGATTTATTAAAACTTTCCTCACACCTTTGTGTGGTAAGTATATTTATCAGATGAGAAAAAACTAAGCCTCAGAGAAATTTTTCTGTCATCATAAAACTAGTGTCAGAACAGAGATATAAACTTAGGTTTCCTGACCCCAACTCGAGTGATCTTTTTATATTTATGTTGCTCAGTAAGCATTAGTTAAATTGATGGGCTCTGGAAAATGTGAGATGTTTATTTACTATAGAGTGAAAAAAAATTTCACTTATCTTTTGGACTTATGTGTGGTAGTTATCTTGCTTTAGTTGTTTGCTGTCTTCCTTACTGACCTTTTTTTTGTCCTATTACAGTTCTTTTCTTCTAATCTACCCCATTTTTCCTGATATTGTAATGTCATAGATTGCTAGGTCCTCTGTTAATCTTACCACTTCCTTTTTGTTCTTTACCCATCCTGTTTTCATATCCATACCACTTCTAATTTTTCTAGCACTTAGTATTTTTGTTTAATTTCATGTTTTTTTAATCTTATCTTTGAGTAAATCTCTAATTCTATTTTCTTATTGCATGAAAAAATAACCTTAATCTGTGCTGGAAAATAGGATATAAATACACGTAATTCATCATTTTATCTCCCTCCTCTACCCCACTATTGTACTTTTCCTCCTCATTCTGTAATATAGTTTTCATTTCTACAGGTTCTTTGTGATCAGTTTTCAGTGATATGTTATGTATACATCTCTGTGTACAAGTGTAACATTGAATTTTGGGGTGTTTTTCTTGTCCTTTTTAAAAAATAAATTTTTATTGGAAACCTTTGTTAAATGTCCTGTACTTTTAAATCTTTCCATGTGCCTTTTCCCTTTCAGAGGACCATCACTCATAACAAAGAATAAACAAGAGGAAAAGAAAGCAAAATTAATCTATACACCAGAAAAGTTGACACCTGTAGTGTTACACACACATCCTTCACCTTTGCAAAGAAGGGTGAAGGGGTGCCTTCTCATCTTTCTTTTTTAGGTCTAAGCTTAGTCTTAATGTCATAGCATTCACTATCAATTTGTTGTTCTTTCCATTTATATTATTGTAATTGTGCATATTGTTTTCCTGACTGTGCTTAATTCATTTTGTATCAGTTCATGTAAGTCTTTTCATGCTTCTCTATATTCATGTTTTCTTGTAACATGGTTTTATTCCATTAGACTAATGTGCCACAGCTTGGTTAGCTGTTCAGTGAATTTGATTCCAGCTCTTTGCTACCACAGAAAAGGCTATATAGCACAAAGTACTACAAGGAGGGACATGGGAAAATCAAAGCAATGTAAAAACAAAAGGTTTCTGTAAAAGTCTAGGTATTTAAAAAATGTTGTTACAGATATTTTGGTCTGATATTTTCTTCTTGTCATTCGTCTCCTTTGAGTGTGTAGTTAGCCATGGGATCTCTGGGTCAAAGGATATGAATAATTATTATTTTTTTCCCAGCAACGGGATTTGGATTTTTTTGATGGAATGTTATTGTTAACAATTATTTTGCATTAAAGGAAGCATTGTATCTAGAGCAGGGGAGATGATAGCCACACACTAGTATTTTGTACATGATTATAGTCTTCCAGGAATTTCAGGGCTGTCCTGTAGGAAAAGGATTGGGCTTGTTTTCATTAGTTCTGGAGGGCAAAACAAGGACCAATAGATTGTGCTTGGGTTTTTGTTCAGTGTATCTGTGAGTGCTGTATAAATATTAGCTATTATTATTATTAGTACTATCCATGTGACTTCAGGCAAGTCCCTTAACTTCTCTGGCCTTCAGTCTCCTCATTTGTAAAATGAGGGATTGGATAAGATGGCCTTGAGGCCCCTTCCACCTCTAGATCTGTGATCCTCCCCCTCTGAGACTAGGGCATTTTTCATCATCCTTCCCAAATACTAGTGCCACAATTAGTGCTATCCATTATATCTATATCTGTCATGAAACAAGATATGTTTATACTTGAAAATCCAGGCATTTTATTAATTTCATAATTTTCATTTAAAGAAAAATAGATGCATAATTAATCCCATCTTAAACTTCCTTCCCCTGTTCTCCTAGTAGCCTCTCTTTGCATTTTGAAAGGCCTGTGGGCTCAATTCAGGTGGTACTTTCTTGATGAAACCTTCTCTTAAGCTGTGTCCCACTTGGAAGAGATCTTTCCCACCTGGAATTTCTTAGTAATGTTTAGAGTTTATTGTTTAATTTGTATCATAGTGTACATATCTTACCATTTAGTAGAAGAAATTTATTATCTCAACTCTGGAGTCATGCTCCTTGAGGAAGGAGAGAGACACTACTTATTCTGTTTTGAATCTCCATGGCACATTATAGATATTTAGTAAATAGATGTTTGCTTGTATTTAAGGTGTATAAAAGCAAGATCAAGTAAAACAATAATTTTGATTGTTTATACTATATTCATTGTTAAGAACTCTTGGGTATTGTATTGAATAGCTAGGATAAATAAGATCCTTTGTTGGTAGCTTTATTTAAAACAATTGGTTCAACTTGTTGGCTAAATGTCAGCAAATGACATATTTCTCAGTACTAAGACTTAAGTTAATTAGAGCTTTGGTGTCTCTGAAGACAACCAGTCAATTAATAAACATTTATTAAGAGCCTGCTATGTGCCAGGCGCTGTGCTAAATGCTAGGGATACGAAAAGAGCCAAGAGAGCTTACGGTCTAATGGGGGGTAGGGAAAAATATTCAAACAAATATAGACAAAACAAGCTCTATACAGAATAAATAGAAGATGATTAACAGAGGGGAGGTACTAGAACTAAGAGGGCTTGGGGAAGGCTTCCTGTAGAAGGTGGAATTTAGTTGGGACTTAACGGAACCTAGGGAGGTCAGTAGTTGGAGTGGAGGAGGGAGAGTGTTCCAGGCATGGGGGAAGCCAAAGAAAATGTCTAGAGAAAACTGGTGGATACTGGAGAATACAATGGTGGAGTTGTGAACTGATCCAACCGTTTTGGAGAGCAATTTGGAACTATGCCCAAAGGGCTATAAAAATGTGCATACCCTTTTACCCAGCAATACCACTTCTAGGGCTGTATCCCAAAGAGATCATACAAATGGGGAAAGGACCCACATGTACAAAAATATCTATATCAGCTCTTTCTGTGGTGGCAAAGAGTTGAAAATTGAGGGAGTGTCAATCAGTTGGGGAATGATTGAACAAGTTGTGGTATGTGAATGTAATGGAATAATATTGTACTGTAAGAAATAATGAGCAGGCGGACTTCAGAAAAACCTGGAAAGACTTGTATGGTCTGATGCTAAGTGAAGTGAGCAGAACCAGGAGAACATGGTACACAGTAATAGCCGCATTGTTCGATGACTAACTTTGATAGACTTAGTGCGTCTCAGCAATGCAAGGATCTAAGACATCTCCAAAAGTCTCATGATAGAAATGCTGTCCACATCCAGAGAAAGAACTATGGAATTTGAATGCATTATTGTTTCTTCTTTCTTGTGGTTCCTTCTATTGGTTCTAATTCTTCTTTACTACATGACTAATGTGAAAATATGTTTGATAGGAATGTATATGTAGAGCCTGTATCAGATTGCATGCCATCTTGGGGAGAGAGGAAGAGAAAATTTAAAACTCAGAAGCTTATGGAAGTGAATGTTGAAAACTAAAAATAAACTAATTAAAAAAAGAAAAAAAGAAAATGTCTAGAGTCAAGATGTGGAGTATATTGTTTTTGGAATGTCCAGGAAGCCAGTGTCACTGGATCAAAGAAAATGTGTAGGGGGGGTCAGGTGTGAGAGGATCTTGAAAAGGCAGGAGGAGACTAGGGTATGAAGGGCTTAGAATGCCAGAGTGAGCTTTTTGTATTGGATCCTGGAGGCAATAGGGAACCAGTAGAACCTGAAATTTAGGAAAATCACTTTGGTGGTTGAATGGAAGATAAATCAAAGTGGAGAGGGACTTGAAGTAGGCAGATACCTCCCCCCCTCAAAAAAAGTAGGCTATTGCGTTTATCAAGGTGTGAGGTGATGAGAGCCTGCACTAGGATGATGGCAGTGTTGGAGGAGAGAAGAGGGTGTATTTAAGAGATATTGTGAAGGTGAAGTTGACAGGCTGTGGCAACATATTAGATGTAAGGGGAGAGAGATTGTGAGGAATGATACTTGGTGATTGAAAGTCAGCGTTATTGCCCTTTAAACAATACTTTGTTTTTTGTCTGGGTACTGTCAGCCTAAATTCTAGTTACCTTACACACTTTTTACAACTTCTAATCTGTTTAACACACTTGCTCTCTCTTGAACACTTACAAATTTGTGAAGTCTTAACTTTTGGTTTCATGTTTATTTAACTGCAGCATGAATTGAATGTGATAGCGTTTGAGGAGATTTTTATATTTATATACATAATATACAATATAATATATAACATAGAATATAGAATATGTGATACATAATATATATATAACAGTTATAGTGAAACGTAAATGATTTTATGATTTTAACAAAACAGTGACAGTTGTTTAGCAAGTTGCTCAGCTGTAACCGTTTTTGCAGTTATTGCTGGAATAAAAGAGTCATGGCTCACATCTAAGAGCCCAAAGTGGATGGTAGGAAATATTCAAATATTCTTTAAAAAAAAAAAAAAGAAAGAAAAGATAAGAAAAGCTGAGCTGTCTTTTTTTTTTCCCCATAGAGAGGGAACAATTTTTATTTTACTAAAAAAAAATATAGGTTCATCTTTGTATCCCTTAGCATTAGGTAAAAAAATTTCTTATTTGATTTTGAAGCAAAAAATCCAAATGAATACAGTATTTATATCACATGAACTAACCTCAGTTTTACAGACGCCATCACAGGAAAGCTAATTTTGCCCTATCCAACTTGCAGTTTGTTGCTTTCTGCCTCTGTGCGTTTGCATGTTGTCATTTTCTCCAACTTGAATACCCTCTCATTCCTTTTCTTTTTCATCTACCTTTATTCTTACCTGTTTTTTTTTTTTAACGTTACATGTCTCAGAAATTCATTGCCTTTTAGAAAGTCTTTTCTTAAGGAATAGTGTGACTCATTTCTGTACTTAGTTTACATTGTCAGAACTTAAACTTACTCATTTTTTTCTTTTTGCATTGTTTCCAACATGATTTTGGAAAAAAAAAAAAGCAAGAAAAACATGTTTCTTTGCATAATTTTTTTCCTCTGCCCCTACTACTTTATTTTCTTTCTGTGCTTTGAAACTGAAACTGTTGCTGTGACCAGAGACTTTCTTTAAGCAGAATGTGTTCAGTAATTGTCGGGCCAACTACAAGTTACACTAAAAGACATTTTGGTTCCTTGTCCCTGGCAAATAAATATTTTGTACTCTTGTTATATATTTAGAATTATATGCCTCATTTTAGTACCAGTCACCAGCTGCTTGTTGTATGTCTCCAACTGGATGTTCCACAGGCATCCCAAATTCAATATGTTAAAAACAGAACTGGTTATCTTTCCATTCAAACCTTCACCTCTTCCTGATTTCTGTTAAGCGTGTCACCATCCTTTCCATCTCTCACATTTGCAGTGTGAGAACATCCCTGAATCTGCCTTCCCTCACCCCTTATATGCAGTCAGTTGCCAAGTTTTGTTAATTCTACCTCCATAAAATATCTTGAATTCTTGTCTCCACCACACAAAACCAGCTTCACCCTCCCCTTATCTCTCTTGCCTGGCCTACTGCCACAGCTTCCTAACTGGCCTTTCACTCGGGCTCTTCTCTAGTACACCTTTCCCCTAAGCTGTATTCTCAAAGCCCAGGTTTGACTGTGCCTCTCCTCTGTTTATCAGCACTGGTGGCCTCCGTTTGGCTCCAGGATACAATAGAACCTTCTTTTTTGTGTACAGAAAACCCTTACAGTCTGGCTACTGCACACTTTTTTCAAAGTTTCATTTCACATTACTCCACTTTCCACCTTTGTGTATCCCAGTTAAGCAGGACCTTTTGGTTACCCAGATGTGCCCTTTTGCCTTCTTGCTCCTGGTCTTTTCTCAGATTATCCCCAGGGCTGGGAACATACTTGTCTCACTTTCATCTGTGGAATCCCTCAAGTTACCTGTGAACTTCCTTAGGAAGCCTATTCTGGTCTTCCAGTTGCTAGTGCTTTATCTTCACCCCTAAACTTATTTTTTTCTCTTAATTTGTATTTGATTTTCTGTGTATGTGTTTTTGCCCATTTGACCTTGTTGAGGGCAGGAACCCATTTTTTTTTTCTTTGTATCACATTGCCTAACCTAGGTGTTTAATAAATATTTGTTGAATGAAGTGGTAGTCATCATTCAGGTATCTATGATTTTTTATATTTTGCTATCTCATTACTGGGATTTATATGTCTTCGGCTTGTGGAGAAACTTTAGACCCAAAGGCATTTGAATCCCAAATCTGAAAATAGGAAGGAAACCATGTAGTTTTCCATTTACTTGAAGATCTTTTTATTAGTCTTTCTCCTCTGGCACAGTCAGTCCCCTCCTTCCCCAAGTCACTTTTCCTTTTATTGCCGGTAGCAAACAAACAGGAAACCTAATAGTCATTTTTGCTCTGAGTATTGAGGAACTACTGAAGAATTGCATAATATAATAGATATTGTTTAAGAGTGAGATGATATGCAGGAAGGAAGAAGTGTTAGGTGAACTCGACTGCAATCAACTTTGCCATTGATGGCAGTGAAACATTGGGTGAATCGTATTCCTTAGTAAATATCTCATAGTTCAAATGAAGATTGCTTAAGAGTTATAAATCAGGGCCTGTGTGCTTGCATAATTGTCTTTCTCTAAGCCAGTAGTGTAACTATATGGTTGGAAAAAGATAAGGTTATAAGAATCAATGAAGTGTGTACCCAGTCATACATCAATGTATGGTGGCTAATTTTTTTGTGGCCATTTTAACTTCACTTCTAAATTTGTGTATTTCTTTTTCTTTTTTTTTTTTTTAAGTGAGGCAATCAGGGTTAAGTGACTTGCCCAAGGTCACACAGCTAGTACGTGTCAAGTGTTTGGTCTGAGGCTGGATTTGACCTCAGGTCCTCCTGACTTCAGGGCTGATGCTCTATCCACTGTGCCACCTAGCTGCCCCCTAAATTCGTGTATTTCTTAAGAGAAAGGATAAACAGGTGGGAAATAGCATGGAATAATCATAACTCTGAAAAAATTTTTGCAACGAGTTTCTCTGATAAAGGCCTCATTTCTCAAATATTTAGAGAATTGACTCTCTCCTTTTACCACGTCCCACTTCAAAAGTGTTTGTTGTTTCTGACTACCACCTCCTCCAATTTGCCCTCTCTTCTATCAGGGTGCCCCCTTGTGTTATATCTTTCCCCTCCTACTTTCCTGTAGGCTAGAAGAGATTTCTATACCCAACTGAGTGTGAGATAATTTATTCCTTTCAACCTCTCCCTTTCCCCTTCTCCCAGTGTATCCCTGTTTATCACCCCTTAATATTATTTTTTAAGATATCATCCCATCATATTCAACTCACATATATGTCCTGTTTACATGTTCCTTCTAACTACCCTAATAATGATAAAGTTTTTATGAGTTAGNCTTAATATTATTTTTTAAGATATCATCCCATCATATTCAACTCACATATATGTCCTGTTTATGTATGTTCCTTCTAACTACCCTAATAATGATAAAGTTTTTATGAGTTACAAGTCATGTTCCCATGAAGTAATGTAAACAGTTTAACTTTATTGAACCCTTTATGATTTCTCTTTTATATTTACCTTCTTATGCTTCTCTTGAGTCTTGTATTTGAAGGTCACATTTTTTATTCAGCTCTGGTCTTTTCATCAGGAATGATTGAAATTCCTCACTTTCATTTAATGTCCATATTCCCCCCCTCCAGTGTTATACTCAGCTTTGCTGGGTAGGTGATTCTTGATTGTGATTCTATCTCCTTTGCCTTACAAAATATCATATTTCAAGCCCTTTCATCTTTTAATGTAGAAGCTGCTAAATCTTGTGTTATCCTGACTGTGACTCCACAATATTTGAATTATTTCTTTCTGGCTGCTTGCATTATTTTTTCCCTGACTTGCATGATTTCTTCCTCTTTGTATTTATTTATTTATCCATTAATTCATTCACATATTCATTCATTTATTTATTTGCCATAGGCAAAGTTGATGAAGAAAATTTTTTCTAACATTTAGGCCATATAGTAGATACTCCAGTGAGGAGGTCATTGAGATAACAGTTCAGAGATTTAGAAATCAGTTTTCTTTGCTTGTTTATACTTTTGAAAGCTTCAAGTTTTGATGTACTTAAGGCCATTTGAAAACATGGGATGACTGTTCTTTTGCCTTTTTTAAGAATTTTGTATGGCTGGAGAAGATCGCTGTGAGCATATGGTATTGATGCTTGCTCTCCCTGACATATTAAAAAAAAGTTCTTGGACACAGTTGACAAAACTACTAGAAGTTTTGCTTAAAGTAAAGGAAGTTTGGCAGAAACAAAATGGCAGAGAGTCAGCATTTTTACCTAGCTCTCTCAACATACCTCAACAACAACCTAATAAATGAGTCAGAATGAGTTCTGTTGTGGAAAGCTAAGAAAAAGTCACAGTCAGTCATTTTTTCAGTTCAGGGCAACTTAGGAAGATAGAGAGGTCTGTGGCACACTGGGTTGGGAACTTGCTAGGAGCACAGTGTGGCAGCAGTAGTTCAGGCAGCAGTAGTCCAAGAGTATTCCAGTATCCAAGGATAGAAAGGGAACCAGGAGCAGAAAGAGATCCCAAGGGATCCCTGAACTAGTGCTGGAAGTAGGAATGGGTGTCATCTGGCAGCTTTGTTCCCCATTACTTCATTCTGGGTCCTGGCTCCAAAGTGGAGAGGAACTGCCATGGATGAGCACTGGGCCCTAGCTGAGTAATGAGCACAAAAAAAGTTCTAAAAACTTAGCTGTGTGGCTTTGAGAACAGAAGCAGAACGGCAAACTCATTTCTAACCTTTATTCCAGCACTTAAGTTTGCAGTGGACCAGGAGCATTCCAGAGCAGCAGAGCAAGAAGAGATCTCAGGGAACCCTTAAACTAGCACAGGGATCAATGTGTCTCTGAGCATGATGACTTAGTTTTAACCTTTAGCCTGGCACATAAGCCTGCAGTAGAAAAAAGTGAGGGCAGAATGCCAAGGCCAAACAGAACAAGCCTAATCCTTCTTATAACAGCCCTTTGAATGCTTGAAGACATCCTTCATTTACCCCTTGAATCATGTTTTCTTCAGGCTAAATTTAGTAAGTTCCTTCAGCTGATCATCAGATGACATGGCCTCAAGACCCGTCACCACCTAATTGCCCTCCTTTAGATACTCTCCCATTTATCAAAGTCTTTTAAGAACGTGGCTCCCACAACTGAACCTAATATTTCAGATGACGTCCCTGAGAGTAGAATTGGGCAATCACTTACTTATTCCTAGATGCTGTGCCTTCTTAATGCAACCCAAGATTACATTAACTTTTTTGGCTTCCATATCATACTTAACGACTCATTGAATTTGTAGTCCAAATCTTCTTCAGAACATGCTTCCCTGTCTTATATTTGTGAAGTTGATTTTTTTTTTCACCAAGTACAAGACTTTATACTTATCCTCATTAAACTTTATTTGCTAGATTATGCTCAAGCCTGTCAGGATTCTGTTGGAAACTGACTGTCATACACATCCCTCCCAGTTTTTTGTCATCTGCACATCTGATGAGCATATCACCTATGACTTTATTCAAGTCATTTGATAACATGTTAAATCAAGGCCAAGCCCAGATCCTTGGGGGTCTTTCCACTGGAGATTTCCTGCCACTTTGAAATAGAAACATTAACAACTATTCTCTGAGTTTGATCATCCAACCAATTTTGAATCTATCAGATTGTTTTATTTTTTAGTTCATATCTCTCCAACTATAGTCCTTTATTTCTTCTGCTCTTTGTAGCTAAACTGTTGGGAAAGACTGTCTATAATAGGTGCTTCCACTTCTCTTACTCTCTTTTTAGCCCCTTATAATCCAGCTGATGGGGTGATGGGACCGGGACCCCTAAAAGGAAAAGACCATGTCTTTGAAAGTATGGCCCTTGCCAGCAGGAAGCAGTTTTCCTGAATTTTTCTGTACAACCTAGTCCCTGGAGGCATCTGGCCTATCCCAGTCCACCTCTCACTGAGGTTCTCTGACCACTTAACTCCCTTCATTGTTTGTACCTGGCCCACCTCAGGCTATTTACCACTCCTTAATCCCATCTAGACCCTTTCTCTGTTGCCCATGGGCCACCCTAGGCTATTTACCACTTCTTAATCCTATCCAGATCTTTTCACTGTCTTTTCTTGTATATAAGTACCAATCTTACCCCATTAAATTGTACAGATTCACTTAGAATCTAGCTCACATCTATTGGCATCACAAATAAACCTTGCTACTTTGAAAGAAGATTTGAGTGGTCAAATTCTTTTGAGACAGACCCCCTGTATGCTTGCATTTTGGGGTTCCCAGCACCCCAAACCGCAACATAGCTTTCAACCTTATCATTCCACCAAAACTACTCTTTCCAAAGTTGCTACTGATCTTCTAGTTGCCAAATCCGTTGGCCTTTTTTTCAATCCTCGTTATGCTTGATCTCTCTGCAACATTTGTTACTACTGCTCACTCTTTGTTCTTTGATATTCTCTTCTGTCTAGATTTTAGGGACACTACTCTGTCCTGGTTTTCTCCAACCAATTTGATTGCTCCTTCTCTTATCTTCTTTCCTGGATCCTCTTCCAGATCAAGCCCTCTAACTCGAGGTGTCTTTTAAGGATTCTGTCCTGGGAACTCTTCCTCTATTCTCCTTCACTTGGTGATCTCATCAGTGTCCATGGATTTAATTAACGTCTTTATGCGATGATTTTCAAATCTGTCTTTCCTGCTCCAAACAGTGCTGGTCTCCAAACTTGAATTTCCAACTGCCTTTCAGATATCTTGACTTGGATATCTAGTAGACATCTTTAACTCAATATGTCCAAAACAGAATTCATTATCTTTCTCCCTAGACTTACCCCCAATGCCTACCTTCCCTATGACTGTCAAGGGCAACACTATTCTTCTAGTCCCTTTGGCTCAAAACCTAGGAGTCATCCTGGACCTCCTCACTATCTCTCACTCCTCATATCCAATCTGTCACCAAGGCCTGTCAATTTCATCTTCGAAGTTTCTCTCAACTATGCCCCCTTTTCTCCTCTGACACTACCACTACTGTAGTTCAGGGCCTCATCACCTCATGCCTGAAATATTGTAATAGTTTTCTGGAGGGACAGCCTGCCTCAAGTCTCTCCCCACTCAAATCTATCCTCCATTCAGCCACTAAAGTGATTTTCCTAAGTCGAAGGTCTGGCCACCTCACCTCATCCCTACTCAATAAACTCTTTATTTACTCAGTAAACTCGTTATGTAAACTCAGATGACTCCTTATTGCCTCCAGGAGCAAATACAAAATGATCTCTTTGGCTTTCAAAGCCCTTTATAATAATCTAAGATCCTCTTACTTTTCCAGTCTTCTTATACCTTCCTCTCCATCATGTACTCTTCAGTCCAGTGACACTGGCCTCCTGGCTGTTTGGAGAACAAGACCCTCCATCTCTTGGTTCTGGGCATTCTTTCTGGCTTTTCCCCAGGCCTAGAAAACTCTCCCTCTTGCTCCAATTACTAACCCACCTGGCTTCCCTTAAATCCCAACTAAATCCTACCTTCTACAGGAAGCCTTTCCCAACAGCTCTTAATTCTACGGTGTTACCTCTAATAATGGTTTTCTGTTTGTCCTGTATATAGCCTTATAGCCTGCTGTGTGTGAGTGTGTATGTGTGTGGCTATTTTTTTTTTCACGTTGTCTCCCCCATTAAGTTGTTAAGCTCTTTGAGGGCAAGGATGTCTTTTGCCTCTCAGTGCTTAGTGCAGTGCCTGGCACAGAGTCAGACATTTAATAAATGCTTATTGCTTATAGATTGATTTCCCCTCTTGCCTTAGCTGCCAAGAATTTTAAAACTAATCAGTGCCCCTCTTTTAGTGCCTTTTATAACAGTGTTCTGTACATAGTAAACACATAATAATAGCAGTGTCAAATGGTGGCCAAAACAAAAAGTTGATGCTATCCTAGACTATAAAAGGAAGTCTGACCTTGTCTGACCATGTCTGGAGAACTGTGTTCATTTCTTAGAATCATATTTTCAAAAAGACATAGACATGTATTTTCTCTGAATTTCTGTGTCTAGAAGATGGTCATTAGGATAGTGAGAAGACTGAATAACATGCCATGTGAGCTTATTTGAATGAATTGAGGATATTTAGCTTGAAGATGAGAAGAATTAGAAGAGACCCAACCACCTTCTAGCACTTGAAAGGATTGTCATGTGAAAGAGGTATTATTATTATTAGCTTTGTACTATTTGGGCTCAATGGACAGAACGAGCAGTAGATGAAAACAGATTTAGATGTAAGTAAAAAAAATCCTGATAATCAGAATTATCCCAGAGTGGAACAGGTTTTCTCAGAACATCTTAAGGAAGGGTCTGGATGATTACTTTGAATTCTTTTGTGGGAGTGATTCTCATTGATACACAGGATTGGCTGATCTAGATCAGTGGTGTCCAACTCAAATAGAAATTGGGGCCCACTTAGCCATACCATAAATATTTCTGCTGGCTGCAGATTGACTTAGAAAACCACATATTAATATTTATATTCTATTTTATTTTTATTTATTTTGTTAAATATTTCCCAGTTACATTTTAATGTGGAAAGTGTGGTAAGCCACAATACAGCCTACAAGTACATGTTTGACAACTTTTATTTTAGAAGATCTTTTCTATACCATCTTCTTGCTGTTAGAGTCATTGTTTTATTATCACCTTGCTAAGTTGAAACTAAATGCTATTGATTTGTTATTCAGAAAGTAAAAAAATAAAGTAGAATGAAATGTCAGTTTAGTTTGCGTTCTTTGAGGTGTTTTTAAATGTTTTGGAAGTACTCTTGCTTGGAGTTTACTAAATGGTTGTAGTCCTGTCTAGCTGCCCTAATACTTTTGTATGAGTTTGTCCTCTTTGCGTAGATACTGGGGAATCTTTCTTTTCTTTTCTTTTCTTTTTTTTAAAGCAGATTAGAAGAGTTTAAGATCAAATTACTTTTTTTAAAATTAAGTTTACTTACTTTCGCTTTTGCTCTTTGTGAGGTAGTTATGTTGATGATTTATTTAGAGAAACCAAGTCCAGTAGTCAGTATGTTAGGCTTAGGATACCACACTCAGGCCTGTGTGCCAAGATGGCTGAATTCTATGTTGGAAGGAACCCAGAAATTCTTATTTGTCTTGCTCATAGTAAGAACTGCTAAAAGCTTTCACAAATGAGTCTTTGTCCTATTTCAAAACAGATTTTGGAATAAAAAATTGGAGATTTTGCAACTTTTGGTAATCCATTCACTCTGATGTTTAATAACTCATGTATCAGGAAATCTTACATAACCTAAGTACTTCATATTTCATACAGCTTAAGCACATTTCCCTTGCTCTGTCGCTGGTAGATTTGGAGAAAAAACTAGTTACTATGGACTGTAAAATAATACTGTGGTGTACATTTGAAACCTTAGTGCTGTCATTGACTCTTTCCTTTCCCTTCCCAGCCCATCAGTTACTAAGTTCTGTTGATTCCGTCCCTTCTGTACATCTCGTATGTCTTTCTTCCTCTTTTCTCCTCACCACTATGCTCATTCAGATTTTCATTGCCTTCTGTCTGTATTACTGTAATAACCTTCTAACAGCTCTTTCTACTTCATGGCTTTCTCCCCTCCAATCTAATTTTCACATCTTTGTCAGACTAAGCTCCCTTATTCCTTTATTTAGTTGGGTCACATTTCTGCTCAAAATCCTGTAGCTGCTAGTGTGGAAAGTTTAAACTCCCTAGAATTGTTTTTAAGGCCCTCTACAAGCTTATAGCACCCTATCTACTTAATATTTTGTACTCCTTCCTTGTTATACTATGCTGTAGCCAAACTGGACCTTTTGGTGTCCCTTGGATCTGTTCTACATTTTGCTGCCTCTTAGGTTTGCAATGTGCTCGCTCTGTTCAGTTAAATGTGAAATTCAGATATCTTCTTTGTGAAGCTTTCCTTGATCCCTAACCTACTCTCCCACCCCCATTCAGGAATGACCTTTCCCGCCTTAGACTTCATATAAGCACTTGTTTGTGTCTTTATTAAACACATGTATTATTGGTTTGTGTGTGTGTGTGTGTGTGTGTGTGTGTGTGTGTGTGTATGTGTGAGATATCTCCCTTAATAGATAATAAAAGGGCGAGGACCATGTCTTATAAAAACTTAGTCCCTTTCCTAGTACCTAGCAGAGAGATTTTCACATAATATGTATATAATAAATATTTAATTGTTAAGTTATCAAGTGATGATTAAATAGTCAAGATACTTTTAAAAGCAAGCAATACTAGTCTTAAGAACAGACCAGTATGCAAAGGCAGGTGATACTTTTATTTATTTATTTATTTTTACTATGGTTGCCATAATATTTTGCCTACTAACTTGACAAAGAGAAAGTAAGTATATTAAGAACATTGCATACATGGTGAAAAGGTTGCTGAAACATTACCTTTAAATTTCTCTAAAGCCTTAAGGTCATCATAAGGGTTGGTATCAATCAATCAATTAACAAGCCTTTATTAAGCACTTGCTACGTGCCAGGCATTGTGTTAACTGCAAGGATACAAAAGAAAGGCAAAATTTGGTTCTTGTACACTAGTGAAATGAGTGTTAACTGGAGTGAAGATGATTTGGGTTCAAATTCTACCTTAAAGCCTACCGTTTGTGTGATCTTGGGCAGTTAAGTTTCTTTGGCCTCACTTTCTCACATGTAAAATGAGGGGGTTCTAGCTCTACTTGTAATTCTATGACGTTTCTTTGTCTTTGCACCACCCGCGGTGCCTGGAATGTATTCCCTTCTTCTGCTTCTCCCAATCCATAATTGCTGTCAGAGCTTAGCTCAAGTACCACCTGCCACATAAGGTATTTCCTGATTTCCTCCCAGCTGCTAGTGCCTTCACTCTATACTTTATCAAAGGTATTATATGGTTTTTGAATGCACAGATGGTTGATCTTCTGGGGTCATTTGCTAACAATTGATAAACATTCTAAATCACTGATATATGCTATAGTCAACATTTTTTTTTTTTAACACCAACAAAACAACTGAAACTTTTTTTGGGAGGGGAGAGGGCGGTAATTTGGGTTAAATTACGTACACAGGATTACGCAACTAGTTAGGTATTTGAACTCAGGTCCCACAGCTAGTGCTCTATCCACTGTGCCACCTAGCTGCCCCCAAAACTGAAACTTTAGATGCACGTTTAATTCAAGTTCTAAAATATACCAATAGAATGAAAAGTGAGAATAGTTACTGATAAACAGCAAAACATGACTTTTGGTAGAAGGGAAACAGGGTAACTTTTTGCCTTGTGACACTCAGCTGAGTTACACATAGTAACCATAACCAGAAACTAAAGGGCAAACTGCATATATTTTCACCCGTTCACCTTCTAAAGGACTAATGACTGACCACACAGGGTTTTTTTTTAAAAAGCTTTTCTCTTGTGTAATTAGTAACAGATTATGACTAATAGGGGTATCTTCTAGTAGGGCCTCTCAAGGAATAATTAAAATGAGCTTTTTTTTTTTTTTTGGTTGATGATATGATAGTTGTTAAAATAGTTTAAAGGCTCTTGTCCATACCCCCTTAAAATTGATATCAGTAGTTATTTTGATTTCATTTGTGCAGTTTTACTGTTGTCTTTTATTTTTTATGACATAGTTATTCTCAGATCTACTCTCTCAATGGAGGGAAAAGGGTCCTAGATTTGTAGTTGGAAGACCTAGGTTTGAATCCTGCCCTGTCTCTTACCAACTGTGTGACCTTATGCAAGTCATGTAACCTTTCAGAGCCGAAGAAGGGTTTGGGAATAGATGACTTCTAACATCTCAGTAACAGGTTTTAACATGGGGTCCATAGACCCCCGGATAGATTTCATGCGGATTGTCATTCTGGATGGGGAAAATATTGCATCTTTATTTTTACTCACTTTTAACTGAAATTTGGTATTTCCTTCAATTGTGCATTTTAAAAACATCTTAAAAAAAAAGGATCCTTAAGTATCACCAGACTGCCAAGGGGTCGGGGGCACAAAAAACTTTAAGAATTCTTGTTCTAATTCTTATAGCAGAGGCTATTGGGGTCTACTATTCTCACATATAACCAAGGTTGAGGTGATTATCCCTTTCTCTTCCTGCATTTTATAGTTATTTGAAATGGAATTTCCTTTTCTATTTTTGCTTCTTGGGTTCTATTGTTATTATGTAGAAAAATTGTTGTTGTTGTTTTGTTCAGGGTTTATTTTGTAGTCTGTAACTTTAATGACTCAATTAATTGTATATTTGCTGATTCCTTAAAATTTTCTCAAGTATACCATCATATCATTAGCAAATAGGGATAGTTTTATTTCCTCTTTACTTATCTTTATGCTTTCAATTTCTTTCTCTTGTTGGTATTTTTAGTATTTCCAGAACTCTATCAAATAATAGTGCACAAAGTAGGCATTCTTGCTTCATTGACATGTGTATTGGAAGACAGGTTCAAGTGTATCCCTATTGCAAATGATACTTAGATAATTTTTATGCTTTTTTAAAAAGGTCCTTTTATGCCTATAATTTGTGAGGTTTTCAGTGTAAAAGAGTGCTATATTTTGTCTGAGGCTTTTTCTGCATCTGTTGAGATACTCATGTGGTTTTAGATGTTTTGATTTTTAATGTGATTAATAGTGTTGATAGTTTTCCTAAATTGAACTATCTTTGTATTCCCGGTATAAATCCCAGTTGGTCATAATCAATAATTTCTTGGATAAATTGCTGTATGTAACCTGTTTAATGGGATTTTGTTGAAAGTTTTTGGGTCTATTTATTGGGGCAGAGAAGTGTCAACAGTAGATAGATTGCTGGGCCTGAAATCAGGAAGACCCTCAGTTCAAATTTATCCTTAGGTACTTAGTAGCTTTGTGACCCTAGAAAAGTCACTTAGCCTCTATTTACTTCCGTTTCCTCAACTTTGTAAAATGAAGATAATAATAACACTTATCTCCTAAGGTTGTTATGAGGATCAAATGAGATAATATTTGAAAAGTACTTAATACAGTGCCTGGAACAGTGCTGTATAATAAACATTATCTCTTATCAACATCATTATTAATGATATTGGCTTTTTATTTTCTTTCTGTGTTTTATCTTTAACTGGCTGAGAAATTAGGACTACATTTGTCTCATAAAAGGATCCTGGTAAAATGCTTTCTCATTTTTCTCATAATTGGTGAAGTATGGGTACTAATTTTTTTTTAACTTCCATTATTAATTTATTTTTAGTTTTCAATATTCACTTCCACAAGCTTTTGAGTTTTAAATTTTCTCCCCCTCTCTTCCTGCCTCCTTCCCCATGATGGCATGCAATCTGTTACAGGCTCTACATATACGTTCCTGTTAAACATATTTTCACATTAGTCATGTTGTAAGAAGAAATAGGAGGAACCACAAGAAAGAAGAACAAAACAAAACAGAAGAAAGATGCTTCGATCTGCATTCAAACTCCATATCTTTCTCTGGATGTGGATAGTATTTTCCATCATGAGACTTTTGGAGATGTCATAGATCCTTAAGTATGAGTACTAATTGTTATTTAAAAGTTTGATAGAATTCTCCTGTGAATCCTTCAGGACCAGGAAGTTTTTTTTTTTTTAAAGTTATTTTATAGCTAGATCTGTTTCTATTTCTGATCCTGAGTTATTTAAGATTTCTGTTTGGTTTTCTGATAGTTTGGGTATTTTATATTTTTGAAGATACTCCTCTATTTCTTTTATGTTCTCAGTTTTGCTGGCGTATAATTGTTCTGATATGTTCTGATTGTTCTTTTTGTTTCTTCTGATTTTGTTGTGATTTCACCTTGCTCATTTGGTATATTATTGATGTGATTTTCTGCCCACTTTTTAATCAGATTAGCAAAAGGTCTGTTATTAGTCTTTTCAGAGAACCAGCTTTTAGTTTTATTTATCATTTCTGTGTTTTTAAATTTCTATTTTATTTCCCCTCTAATTTTTAATATTGTTGTGGTCTGAGAGGTTGAGACCCCTTGAAGACCAGAGTACAGGATGGGGTCGTCTGGAGTGAATTCACAGAGTCAAGCATTCTTCAAGTTAAGGTGCCAAGATTTATTGTTACGCTTTTCAGTGGGAAAGGATTCTTAAGGAACCAGCGAGCGACTGAGGATGGAGGTAGGGTTTATATGGAAAAGGGCATGGGAAAGGAATGCCAGGAATACTGATTAGGTGATCCACAGGACCAGGTGTCTTTGGGAGCTATGGATGGGAAAGTACAGGGAGTATACCAGACAGGGAGGGAAATGACAGAGGTATGGATCTTGGGAGTCTGGCAGGAAGAAGAGTCCTTGGGCCAGCCAAGGACAAAACTCCTTGGACTGGGCAAGGCACCCCTCTCTCTCTGTCTTGATGAGAGAATGCTCTGCATCAAGGGAAAGCTTTCTCTCAAGAT
>NW_020954652.1:19376356-19402871 GCF_900497805.2 Vombatus ursinus
GTTTCTGAGACTAGGGAGAAATTGGGGTCCAAGTACAAGCACAAGCGCCCAAACACAAGCATTGAAGCACCCCATCATTGTCACATCTTTTGTGCTTATTTTAGGTTTATTTGTTGATTTTTCTAATTTTTAAAATAACTATTCAGTTCAGTATTCTCTTCTATTTTGTTAATGTTTGATTACACTTATAGGGATATAATTTTTCCTCTGAAGATTTCTTTAGCCGCATCTCAGAAATTTTATGTTGTTTCACTATTATATTTATTTTGCATAATTGTTCATTGTTGCCACGATTTATTCTTTGACCCACTTATTATTTATAATTTCATTGTTAAGTCTCCTTTTAGGTCTGTGTCTTTTGTTTATAATCCCTGAACCAATGACTGTGGGTTGTTTTTTTATTTTTTTGTCATTTAAGGTTTTTAAAAGATGTATTTACTATTTCTGACTTTTTAACTCTTTTTTTGGGGGGGGCAATAACTCTGTGCCCTAACACTTGGTTAATTTTTGTAAAAGCATGTGGTGCTGGTGCTGAGAAATACATATATTCTTTTGTAATACTATTTAGGAGACTCTGTAAGTGTTTTAGCTCTAGTTTCTCCAGCTTTTTGTTTTGTTCCATATTTTCTGTTTTGTTTATCTTTCTGTTAGACTTAGCCAAAATTTCAAGGGATAATTGAAGCCTCCTGTCACTTATAATTTTGTCTTTATATCAATGTTTTCTTTATGAATTTGGACACTAAGGCGTATGGAGTGTATAAATTTATTACTGATGGTGGTTTTTTGTCCATGATTCTTCTAAACATAATATAATTTCCTTGTTTATCCTTTTTATTTTTTGAATATTTGTTTTTGTTCTGTCAGCATGATTGTAACTCCTGCTTTTTTGGATTCACTTGATCCATGCTAAATTTTTCCCCATCTTCTCAGTTTTATTTTGTATATGTCTTTGTTTTTTAAAATGTGTTTCTTGTAAGCAACAGATTTTGTTTTCTTATTCAATCTGTTATCTTTCTTTTTTTTTTTTTTTTGAATTGTTTACCTGAGGTGGGGAACCTGCCCCCTGGAGGCCACATGTGACCCTGTAGGTCCTCAAGTTCAGACCTTTGACTGAATCCAAACTTCACAGAACAAGTCCCCTTAATGAAAGAATTTGTTTTTGTAAAACTTGAACTCAGTCAAAAGTCTGCGCCCAAGGACCTAGAAGGCCACATATGGCCTCAAGGCTGCAGGATCCCCACCCCTGGATCCTTTTACATTTAAAGTTTATAAGAGTTTTTTGTTTTCCTCCATTTGTCTCTAATATTGATTTTTTTTCAAGTATGTTTTTTTTTCTCTTCCACTGTAAACACAGTAGTATGTCTTTTCGGTTACTTTAGCTAACTCTTTTAAAAAGTGGCCCTATTCTCACTGGCTCTCTTCCCCTCATCCCTGATTCCTCCTTCTTATGTGTGATTCCTTTCCCTTTCAAGTTTTACTTGGGATGGAAATCAATTCATGTTTGTTTATTTTTTAAACCTTTTTGGTTCTGGGTGTTCTTGGTCATGGAGACATCTGAAGTTGTTTTATCTTTGGCCTATACAGTAATTTCTATTTTGGACAGGTTTGAGTCATGGAGAGCAGAGTCTAGGCCTCCAGCTTATTGGTCACATGAGCCAGAAGCCCTCTGCCATTAACTTTAAAATCTTTCTCAAAATGTTTCTAGTCAAAAAAGAAACTGATGCTCAAAGTTTTTTGTACGTGTTCTGTTTTCAAGTACTCTTGACTTCCGAATTTTTTTCAGATTTATATATTACTTTTTTCTCCTTCTTGAACTTTAGAATCATGGAAAAGAATAAAACAGTGTAATTTTCTAGGGAAATGTTAAGCTAAATGAGTTTATCATTAACTTTTGTGCAAATACTGCACATTGACATAGTAGTTTAAGATTTTTTAGATCTTCTGTCATGAACAAAATCACTGTCTGGTTTCATGTAAGAAACTAAAAATTATGACCTTAGTAAATTTCAGTATGGTAAGTATTGGACAATGTATTTTTTAGGATTTTGTGTTTAGAGTACATTGATAGCTTTTCCAATGCATTTCAGGAATAGTCTTATTTTTTGGTACCTTAAAATCAATTTACCTTAATTCATAGATTATAGCCCTAGAAAGATATCAAAGATGTTGCTTCAGATATTTATTGATAGCATAAGAATAACGGACAATTTATTCACAAGGCTACTGAATATTTAGCTTAATTTAAGTGTTTAAGATTGAACAACTGTAATGTTAGTGGAAAGTTTCTGTAATAGTGATATGCTAAGATAAATAACTTCAAAAAGAACTGAGGATTTTTTATTTTGAAGAAAGCAAATTTGATTTAAATTTTCATTTCCTGGCATAGGTTTAATTAGTGCTTACTTGAAACAAGGCACTGTGTTTCCTGCTGGAGACTAACATATATATGACAGTCTGTATTCTTGAGGAGCTAATAAAGAAGTACAGTAATCAAAGGAATGAGCTAAGAATCAGCTATTGGCTTTAAGAACTGGCTTGGCCACTAGTTCGCTCTATAATGTAGGGCAAGTTACTTTACGTAACTCTCTGGATCTTAGTTTCCTCGTCTACAAAATGAGAGGTTTTTCTCGTATTAGATAATCTTTAAGGTCCTTTTGACTGGTACATTCTATGATTATATTTATCTCTGAGGTACAGAAAGTGTTTATAAAAAACAATTTTATATGACTTTTAAATGTAATTTTTATTTCACTTTATTTTTTCTCTTTCTCGTTTCCTTATCACCTTTGACAGAAATATTCATAGTCAAAACAAATGGCTACACTGGCTGTATTCAAGAAAGCCACGTTTCATGCTGTACTCATCTTGAGTTTATATCCTCTCTCTCAGAAGATGTGATGTTTCATCATCGTTCCTCTAGAATCTTGGCTGATCCTTACATTGATCATAATTCTTAAGTCTTAACAAGTTGTTTTTATACATATAATGTACACATAGTGCTTTTTTGATAGATACTATTATTAAAGGCAGGTTCATATTTTTCTATTGTATTCCTATTTTCTAGTTTTTTATTAAATTTTTTTAAAAACAGAAACAGATGTTGTACTTTGGTGTTATATAATTTTTTTGTTATTAAAATCATATATTATTTTAACCAACCCTGCATTTGTGATATGAGACCACCTGGTTATAGTATGTAAACTTTTTTTGTGTGTTGCTTTTGCTTCTTTTCTAATAGATTCTTAAAAATTTTTGGATTAATGGGATTTGGAATTGTGGTCTATAGTATTCTTTCTTTTGACTCTTTCTGGTATCAAGATTATGTTTCTTTCATAGAAGGAATTTGTTTAAGATTCCTTTTCATATTTTTGTGAAGTTTGTATACTGTCGGAGTTGATTGTTCTTTGACTATTTGGTAGAATTAATTTTTTTTCTACCCTTTTGGAATTCATTTATGTCTCACTTCATTTCTTTTTTTCTGAGATTATTTGTGTTGTCTATTTCTTATTCTGTTAATTTTAGCATTTTGTTTTTCTCATGCTTCTCATGCTTTCCTTTATTCTTCTTTTGTTGTTAATTTACCTTTTCTGTTTTTGATGCTGGTAATTTGGTTTTTTTCTTTTCTTTTCTTTCTTTTCTTTTTTTTTTCTTTTGGTTTTGTCTTTGCTTTTTTTGGTGAGGGTTAAGTGACTTGCCCAGGGTCACACAGCTAATAAGTGTCGTGTCTGAGGCTAGATTTGAACTTAGGTCCTCCTGCCTCCAAGGTCGGAGCTCTATCCACTGTACCACCTAGCTGCCCCTGGTTTTTTTCTTTTGAAAAAAATCATTAAGTACTGGTTTATGTAAAAAAAAATCCAACTTCCACTCTTATTCATTAATTCAATGAAATGTTTACTTTTGGTTTTGTTAATTTCTTTAATTTTTCAGAATTTCTATTTTAGTGTTTAATTGGGCTATTTAAATTTGTTGGTCTAATAGTTTATTTAGTTGCGTGACCAATTCATTGATCCATTCCTTCTCTTTTGTTGATAAAAGTGTTTAGACATACACATTTTCCCCTACGGATTGCTTTTCATAAATTTTAGCATATTGTTTCACCGTCATTATCTTTAATGAAATTGTGTATTTCTATAATTTGTTCTTTGATCCATTAATTCTTTAGAATTAAATTAGTCTCCAGTTAATTTTTAATATTTTCTTTGATAGCCCTTTATGTACTCTTATTGCATTCTGATCAGTAAATGATGTATTTATTATTTCTTTTCATTTGCATTTGTTTGTGAGGCTTTATGCCATAATACGCAGTCACTTTTTTTTCAAGGTGCCATGCACAGCTGAGAAAAATGTATACTCCCTTTTTTTGCCACCTAATAATTGCAAGTGGTCTGGCATATTTAAGTTTTTGAAATCCTTTTCAAGCCCTTAACTTTTAAAAAAATTTGTTTAGAGCTAAAAGGGTTAGATTGAGGTCCCCTAGTATTATTTTTTACCTCTCTGTTTCTCTCTACTACTTATTAAATTTTCCTTTAAGTATTTAGATGCTATGTCTTTCAGTGATTATATGTTCAGTGTGTTGATTGTAATTCATTGTCTATGGTAAGGTTCAGCACAATGTAATTTTCCTTTTTATCTTTTTCAATTTTAATCAGATCTTATTTTTGCTGTTGCCTTGATTGAAATCAGAATTGTTACCTCTACTTTTTTGAATATAGTGTTTTGCTTTTTGAAATAAACAGTGAGTAGATTGCGAATCTTACAGATTTACTCTTTCAATCAGTTATATGATGGTAAAAATATGGACTAATTTGTTGGAAAAAAGGCACCCTTCTGGTAGGCTCACCAAAGATGCTTTCAATACATGTATAAATCATTTTCTAAAAAAATTTATGTAGAGGGAGAGTTATTGATATCCTCTTTGTTCCTCAACTTCTTCAAAATTGTGTTGTTTTTACCGTGTGTAGTAGGGCCAGTATCTCCCAGGATTCCTTTCTCTCCCCTCAACTTCGATTAGACTTATTTTACAAAAAAGTTATCACTGGGACTTGATGGAGGGAGCAACAGGCTTTTAATCTGCGTATTCCTTCAAGCCACTTCCTAGTGGCCTGTGGTCATATTGATGGCTTTCTTATTACCCTAAGAGTATAAAAAAAGGCTCTCCCATGTGTGATCAGGCCCTTTTTACTTGGTAGACATCCCATGACCCTGTGAGCTGTCACACCCTCTCTTGCTTTGATGTCTACCCCAAGCTAAGTGCAAGCTATCATTGTTGAATATTTTTTCTATGCCATGGTTTACTAAATCTTCTTTTGTCAACTATCTAACGATGTACATGAGCCTCTTTTCATCCTAACGTTTGATTGGAAGTAACAGGGTACTGGTCTGAGTCCTGCTCCTCCTTATGCCGCAGGACCTTCTTTGTCTAGTATATCTGACTTCTCCTTTCTTATTTTTTCCCACCACTGTTAGAATTCTAGTTGAATATACCTACGAATAGTGAGATTCTCTAGATGCTGCTGTATGCAGATTTGTTGTGCTGATTGCATGTAACTACAGATTATTGTAGGATCTCCTGAAATTCATAGTTATAGTCAAGAATTTGGCAGGAAAAACCAGAAGATGAAGGATGCCTGTTTTCCACACAAAGATGCAGTTATAAGGACTTTATAGAGTTTGTTTATTGGTATAAGCTAGAGGGCAGACACATAGTTTAGATAGTAAATGGAAAATGAGCTGGGCTCAGAATCCACATGGAGAAGAATGGACTAGATTGCCTTTGGGAAAAGTAGTTTCCTGAAACAAAGCCTCATCTTTTTAACACTAATATATTTCTGGTGATGTATTTCTGTGAATCATGAAGCACTATGTAGTCTCTGAAGAGCTAAACTTGAGTATCACTGAGAGTGGTTACATGAAAATATTGGCGGTTCTAATTATATTTTTTATGTAGAAGAACCATAAAATTTCTTCTAAAAATTATGAGCCAAGTAAAATGGAAACAATTACATCGCCAGATTTGTGGAAATAGCAGAATTTCCTGCTTCCTTCTAATACAGATTGAATCTTATAACTATAAATATAATTACAATCTATATAAAAATATTAATCATCACTAGCTGAAGTTCTCTATTAAGAAACACATGGTAAGAAATATTACTATAGAAGAATTATCCAGTGCTTTGGAGGTTGATCTCGGGGAGAAGACATTTTATACTCTATTAAAAAAAACATATTTTAAATCTTTGAAAAATTTACGTTAGTATATGTGTTCTAACCATTTATGACAGAGGGTCACAGATGTGAAAATCTAGGATTAGGAATGACAAGGCAGAACTATTGGTAAGGCAGACTCAGGTTGGGAATTGATTAGGGAACTATCTATATCTCTAGAGGAAGTCTATGATTAAGGCTGTGAGTCTGAACCAGCACTTAGGGTACCAAAGGACACAGTTAAGGAAGATAGTTAAGGTTGGGCAGGCAGTCAAGAGGTAGCAAAGTCCCAGGAACAAGCAATTAGGTGAACAGATTCTTGGCACCAGCATCAGAGCCCTTGATATTAAGCCACTTTTGGTTTCAATAAGCAAAAACTCTTATAATTCTCTTGTAGGGCTTCTGAGTTGAGAGGTGAGCCATATTGGGGAGATGATGAGATTTTTTTGTTTGAGGGGAGAATATCAAGGCCTGGGCTATTTAAGACAAATGTCATCTCTATTTACAAGTCCCTTAAAAGAAAATATTTTGTATCTAGATCCAGTCTAAAATTGTCAGGGCATTTGGAGTAGAGTCAATTTAAGCATATTACAAAAATTTGGAATTCTACAAGCTGAAACTCTGGCTTAGAGGCAGACAGATAAAAATGAAGCCCTTTCTTGGTAAAGGAAATAAGCATTTTGTTGGGTTTTGTCCTGGCAAATAAAGTCTGTACCTGATCTCTATATATGGGGGAACTAGTGTAGTGGGAAGAAAATACTTTTGCAGTCAGAAGACTTGAGTTTGATTCTCAGCCTTGACTCCAATTTGCCTTTCTCATTCACCTTCCCAATCTGTGAAGTTGAGATAATAACCTTTCTGACCTATTTTCCTAGATTGCTATGCGAGGTCTTTGTAAATCTTAAAACATAATATTAATATGAAATTATCAATATGTGATGTTAACTTTTCTGCCATTTTCCATGGTTGGAGAGGCAGGATAGTAGGAGGAACAGAGAAGACATACCATTAGCCAAGTAGGCCAACTCCGTTGTTAAGTTTTGTCTATTTTTCCTTCAAAATGTCCTCATGTCTGTTCCTTTTTCATTCTCCCTTCAAATTAGACATCTCGAAATATATATATATATATATATATGTGTGTATATATATATATGTATATATATATATATATTGCATAAAGGACACATTTGTTGCCAGTATTTACTGTCACAAGCCATAACATTTCAGATTTGTAAAGGAAAAGTCTTATTTCTAAGTTCTCAGCTTTGTTTACATATACTTTACATAATTGTAGCTCCAGTTACCTTTAAAATAAACAAGTTTTAGGTTGGGCTTTCATTTATTAAGATGCTTTTCAGAACCTAAGGCTTTTCATATTTGAAATGGTCAGACAAGGAAAAGGGGGCATTGGGAATTCTCTTTCAGGTTGGAATAGGAGCTTGTAGGCATAATCCATCTCTTAAGGGAAGTTGATCTTTCCCCCTGTATATTCTAATATACTCAATCTTCTTACAGTACACACCTCCCAAATATTTCAGAATTAGCAGTAAAGTGATCGGAAAGTTATAAAAACTTAACCCAGTTCACAAAAGTGAAAAGAATGAGGCCTCAGTACTTGCTATAAGGTTAATTCCTCAGATAAGACCTGCTCTGTCACCCAGGAGGTAGATACATTAATGTGGAGCATCAGTGTTACTCTCATCTCAGGGTATATGCTGTAACACCTTGGGAACTGAGCTGTCTTTATAGCAAGATCCTTTGGGTACTTGAGGAATAAAAGTTCCATAGTAAGATTCTGTTTTTATAGACATATTAGTATTACAAAGATATTTCAGTTTATTTTTATTTTCATTGGAGCATATGTTAAGCTTTTTTTTTTAACCTTTAATATTACTTTAATTCAATAAAAAACTCCTATTTTCTCTCTCACCACCCTGAAACTCTCCCCTCCAAAACCAAACCAAACCAAACGTTTGTAACAAGTCTTCATAGTTAAACCAAACAGATGCTTGCATTGGTCATGTCCATGGGCTTGGCTGATGGCTTACACGTGATGCATGCATGCATACACGTGAATCTATCACATCTCTTTCAGGAGGTGAGTGGTATGGGGCCTTTGGAATCAGATTGGTCATTTTGTTGTTGATCAAGGTTCTTATGTCTTTCAAAGTTGGAAAATACATTAAGTTTTTAAACAGTTAAGAAAAAAATAAAATTGAGGGGACAGTTTATGTTTCAGTTTTAACATGGGTAGATTTTTTTTAGTTGCAAAATTAATAGACATATGACATGTTAGGCAGACGTATAGTTCAGCAGTTGAAACCATATCTAATCTTGGAAAATGATCCTCTATAATGAAACTGTTCTCTAGTCTGATATACTTTGCATCTTATGTAGCTGAATAATTCAATTCAAATATTTATTAATTACTTAAGCATTCTTAGGCATCTTACGATGTAAAATGTATAGTAATATCAGTCGAATTTTTGATGATTAAGGAAAATAGGCTATAGTTTACTTAAATTTGACGATTGTTCAGATATGTAGGTGTTGTTACTAGATCAGCTGTTGAGAGTAGTCTTTTAAAATTTCCAATACTAATATTTTTTCCCCTCAAACCTTCTAGAGATTTAAATTTTTTGTATTTTTAAAATATAATTCTGAAGTTCCTTGCTCATTTCACTCTATGAGATTGCTCATTTCCTAGTAAGACGACTCAGCAGGGGGATACTTAAATAACTTTGGAAAAGGAACTTTACTTTTCTAATCTTCATCACAGAATCATCATCATAGATTTAGATCTGGAAGCAGCCTTTGAAGGTCATTTATCCCATCCCCTTCATTTTACAAGTGAGGAAACTGAGGCCCTTAGAGAAGTGACTTGCTTATAGGCAGTAAATAGAAGAACAGTGAATTGAAACCACAGCCTCTGATTCCAAAATAGAACCACACCTCAGTTTCCTTAACTGTAAAATAAGGGCATTAGATTGCCTTGGTTCCTTCTAGCTCTAGATCATAGAAGCTATAATTTATTTCTTGATGAAGACAAAATATAGTTTGTCTCCTTTCAGCACAATTTAATTGAAAAAAATAAAAGAAACCTATTTTTTAATTTTCAAAATACGGAGTCCAGATTTTGCTGAGTCTATTTCACTGAACTTTTTGGCCAGCACTGAAAATTTTTAAATACTTTCCCCCAATTTTGTCTTTTTGTATAAAGATCTTGATTTTATGCTGAATCAGAAAATGTTATTTTTTCTTTTTTTCTTGATAATTAATTGATTTATTTTTAGTTTTCAACATTCATTTCCATTAGATTTTGAATTTTAAATTTTCTCCCCCTTCTTCTCCTCCCCCTCCCCAAGATGGTGTGCAGTCTGATATAGGCTCTACTTACACATTCATATTAAGCATATTTCCCCATTAGTCATGATGTAAAGAACAATTAGAACTAAAGGGAGGAACCACGAGAATGAAGCTACAAAACAGCAAAGGAAGAGGAGAGCAGATGGTATGCTTCCATTTGCATTCAGTCTCCATAGTTCTTTCTCTGGATGGTGGATAGCAATTTCCATCATGAGTCTTTTGAAGTTGTCTTAGATTCTTGCATTGCTATGAAGAGTCAAGTCTATCACAGTCAGTCATTGCACATTGTGGCTGTTACTGTGTACAATGTTTTCCTAATTCGGCTCTTTTCACTCTGCAACAGTTCATGTAGTCTTTTCAGGTTTTTTTGAAGTGTGCCTGTTCATCGTTTCTTATAGCATAGTAGTATTCCATTAGATTCATATACCACAACTTGTTTAGCCATTCCCTAATTGATGGGCATCCCCTCAATTTCCAATTCTTTGGCACCTCAAAAAGAGCTGCTATAAATATTTTTGTACATGTGAGTCCTTTCCCGTTTTTATGATCTCTGTGGGATACAGACCTAGAAGTGGTATTGCTGGGTCAAAAGGTATGCACAATTCTATAGCCCTTTGGGCATAGTTCCAAATTGCTGTCCAAAATGGTTGGATCATTTCACAACTCCACCAACAATGCATTAGTGTTCCAGTTTTTCCACATCTTCTCCAACATTTATCATTGCCCTGTTTTGTCATGTTAGCCAATCTGGTAGGTGTGATGTGGTACCTGAGTCATTTTAATTTGCATTTCTTTAATCAATAGTGATTTAGAACATTTTTTCATATGGGTATAGATAGCTTTAGTTTCTTACTCTGAAAACTGTCTGTTCATATTCTTTGACCATTTGTTAATTGAAGAATGACTTGTATTCTTATAAATTTGACTCAGTTCTCTATATATTTTAGAAATAAGGCCTTTATCAGAGACACTGGTTGTAAAAATTCTTTCCTCGTTTTCTGCTTACCTCCTAATCTTGTATGCATTGGCTTTGTTCGTGCAAGAACTTTTCAATTAATGTAATCAGAATTATCCATTTTGCATTTCATAATGTTCTCTATCTCTTGATCGGTCATAAATTCTTCCCTTTTCCATGATCTGAAAGGTAAACTTAACTATGCTTTCCCAGTTTGTTCTTGAGCACTGGGAATACTATGATACAAATGAAACAGCCCTCGTCTTCAAGGACCTTAATTCTCTTGGGCTGACAACACATGCATAAGAAAGTACTTACAAAATATGTACAAGAAAAATACTAGGTAAACTTTGGATGTGGAGGACACTAGCCCTTGGGAGCATCAGGAAATGCTTCCTTTAGAGGGAGGAATTATAAAAAGCACGGGTGAAGAGGGAATGCATGCCAGGTATAAGGGACAGGTCTTGCAAATATGGGAGCCAGGGTGTCCTGTCTGAATAGCGAGAATGACAGTTTGGCTGGACCATATCATGTAGGAGGGGGAGTAATACATGGTAATGTTGGATAGGGAAGTTAGAGTCAGGTTGTGAGGGGATTTAAGTGAATGAAGGAGTTTATTTTTGATTTTTGATCCCAGAGGTAATAATAAGGAAAGCCACTGGAATTTATTGAGGAGTGACACGATTAGATGTATACTTTAGGAAAATCAGTTTACTAGCTGTATGCAGAATGCCTGGAATGGGGAGAAATCAGTTTGGTGATTGTGAGTGGCAGTATGCCAAGTGAGAGGTGATGGGTCTAGAAGTGGGGTGGTAGCCAGGAGACTTAAGGTAATGGGATGGTTGTGAGGAATGTGGAGATCAACTTAGAAAAAGACTTGGCAGCTGATATAAATGAGAGTTGAAGATGATAATGAGGTTGTGAAACTGCGTGATTAGGAAGATAGATCTTTTTTGGATGTTTTGTGTTTTAGATACTTATGGGTTCAGTTTTTTTTTAAAAACCATTCTTAGAGAAGACCAACCTTTGTCCCTCTGCTCCTCATCATCTCATGTACATTTCTTCTGTCTGCTTCTGTCAAAATCCTTTTTGCTTGTTAGAGGTTGAAGAACTTCCTGTCTGTTCTCTGCTCACACCTGGGCTAGGTGAGTTCAACTCTGGCTTCCTTCTGTAGCTTTTCTTTCCTCTTGCCACTCAGGCAGTTTCCTACTATGTTATCCCTTCCACAAAAAATACTGAATTATTCATTATTGTTTCAATATAAATTTAAATTTCTCTTAGTCTTTAGCCTCATAGACCAAAGGCTTATACTTTAAAAGTTCAACTTCAAATTAACTTGGAAAGTGCCTTAGAGGTCATCTGGTCCAACAATACCTTCATTTTATTTTATTTTTCTTGTATTTTTAAAATTCTGAACTTAACCAACACCAAATAAAGTGATCATTTCCGTAGACTTGTATAGCAGGAGAGGATTGTTCAAGAAACTGTGAGTCTCTATCATGTAGAGCTTGCTTTTGTTTTTTGAGCATAATAATAACTTTCAGAGTCGTTCTGCTTGTCTGTAATTCTTTCTGGCTTCCCTTTCCTTCTTTTCCTTTGTTTTTTTTCTCTGCCTTCCCCTCCCCCTCTATAAAGTAATCTTTTGATAGTTTGATTGGTATGGCACTGAATAAGCAAAATAATTAGGCAATATTGGTATCTTTTTTGTAATTATTTTAAATGGAATTTCTCTTTCTGTCCTCTCCTGCCAGGTTTTATTGGTAGTATTAAAAATGTTATGATTTGTGTGGATTTATTTTACATCAAGGTAGGTAGCTAGGTGGCTCAGTGGATAAAATGCCTGACCTGGAGTTAAGAAGACTCCTCTTCCTGAGTTCAAATCTGGCCTCAGACACTTACTAGCTGGGTGACCCTGGACAAGTCATTTAACCGTGTTTGCCTCAGTTTCTTCATCTGTAAAATAAGCTAGAAAAGGAAATGGCAAACCACTCTAGTATCTTTGCTAAGAAAACCCTAAATGGGGTCATGAAGAGTCAGACATGATTGAAAAACCACTACACAACAACTAATTTTATATCCTATAACTTTGCTGAACTTAATAAGACTTCTCTTAGTTTTAGGTGACTCTGGGGTTCTTCTGCAAAAGGTAGTAATTCTGTTTCCTCTTTGCCTATGCTGATTCTCTCAGTTTTTTCTTTTGCCGTGTTGCTTTAGCCAACATTTCTACGATTATATCAAATGATAATGGTGATAATGGATATCCTTGCTTTTCCTGTGATACAGCTGTGAATGCTTCCAGTTTATGCCCAATACATATTATGCTTATTTTTGGTTTTAGATAAATGCTACTTAACATTTTAAGATAAGATCAATTTATTCCTATTTTCTAGTATTTTTTTTTAACAGAAATAGGTATTGTATTTTGTCAGAAGCCTTTTTGCATCTATTGTTATAATAATATGCTTTTTGTTCTTATTCTTATTCATATGGTCTTGTTATGTTTATAGTATTCCTAATGTTAAACTTCTTAGTATAAATCCATCTTGGTCATAGCATATACCTTTTTGATATGTTGCAGTCACCTTTTTGCTAATACTTTATTTAAAATTTTTGCATAAATGTTCATTACTGACACTTTCTTGTTCCTTCTGTTTGATATGTCTTCTGGAACTATGTTTTTTCATTGGCCTGCCCAGTGCCACTAATGCTTCTTTTCCTTGTCTCCCGTACTGCCTGTTCTGGCTTTCTTCTTAAAATCTTTATCAAGAAGCCTTTTGAGGTTTCTTTCAGTGTTAGTTCCATCTGAGATTACCTCCAGTTTTTCCTGTATAGCACAACAGTCTAACTTCGGATCTCATTGTTCCACTGAAACGGCTCTCTCCAAAATTATCAATGGTTGCTTAATTGCCAAGTCCTTTGGACTTTTCTCATTCCTCATTCTTAATCTCTCTGCAGCCTTTGACACTTTTGTTCCTCTTCTTCTTGATACTCTTCTTTGTAGGCTTTTAGAACACCACTTTCTCCTGGTTCTTTTTCTATTTGTCACACTGCTTCTTTGAAGTGTCCTTTGCTGGATGCTCTTCGTTTAACTCTAGGTGTCCCACAGGCTTCTGTCCTGAGCCACCTTCTCCGCTCCTTGTATAGAATGTGAACTTCTTGATAGACTTCTTGACTATGTTTGTCTTTCTTTGTATCCCCTAAACTTAGAGTGGTGACTGGCACGTAATAAATAGTGGTTGTTGACTTCAGTAGAGATAGTGATTGATAGCTCCCAGTCTCTCTATATTGTGCCTCCTTTTAGGTATCAAGACCATTTTTATATCAGAAGAATTTAGTAGGATCCCTGCATTTCCTATTTTTGCACACAGTTTATGTGATATTAGAATGAATTGTTCTTGGAATGTTTATAGAATTTACTTGTAAATCCATTTGACTCACCATTTTTTTTTCTTTGGGAGTTCACTTGCAATTTGTTTATTTTTCTGAGAATCCATTGTTTATGTTCTCTATTGTTTGGTCGGTTAATATTTTTTGAATTATTTATCCATTTCATTTATGTTGTCAGTTTTCTTTGCATATAGTTGGGGCACAAGAATTTCTAATCATTTTTTTGGGGGGTGAATTTTCCTTTTACATTTTTTGATACTGGTAATTAGATTTTACACATGGGCAAATTGAGGCTTTGAAGGGTTGAATTATTTGCTCTCTGTCACAGGTAGCAACATTCTAGAATCTGGAGTTAGATTTTGTGTGGCAGAAATTCTGTTTTGTGTTTCTTTTTTCACACCAACACATTGCCCTTCAAAGGGCTGTTCTTGTTCTTTTTTTTTAAACCAGTTTTTTCCTTAAAAACAAAACAAAGTACAATTCCATATGTTATTCTAGACACACAACAAAGTTGCTTTATTTTTATATAAATTCTCTTGTTTTGTATAATCAGAATTCCTTATTTTGACTTTTGTGATGGCCTCTAATCTTGTTTGGTTAAAAATTCTTCCATTAGTTCTTTAAGGTAGCTGATGTTGTTCTCATCCATTTTGTGTACATTATTGTATTCATTTGGTAGCTAGGTATATAGAATGAGCTGGGCCCGATGTCAGGAAGACCTGAGTTCAAAATCAGCTTCGGACAATTGTTAACTGTGACCCTGGCCAAGTCAGTTTATTGTTTGCCTCAGTTTCCTCAACTGTTAAATGGGGATAATAATAACACCTATCTCCCAGGTGTGAGGATCAAATAAGATAGTATTTATAAAGTATTTACTTATAATGCCTTACACATAATAGGTGCTATATAAATACTAGTCATTGTCATCGGCATCATCGTTTTGAACTTATTTTGCTGTGTGAGATATTAGCCTAAAGTAATTTTCTCCAGACTGCTTTCTAGCATATCTATTAAGACTTGTCATATAGGGAATTTCTCTCCAAGTAATTCATATCTGTGGTTTTTATTGAATTGTACTGTTTCTGATTCTTGCTTTTCTAGTTTGTTCCTCTTACTGACTTTTCTGTTTTTTTAAACATTACCAAATAGTTTAGATGATTCTGCTCAAGATAATATTGTTTCGAGGTCTGAAAGTGTTACTCCTTCTTTAAATTTTTCAACATACATTGTGGCACACTGGAAAAAGTACTGACCATGTCATCTCAGAGCAGGTACCTGTGTGAACTCAGACAACTATTTAACCCCTCTGGCTCCAAGATTCTGCCATTTGTAAAATCGAGGGGTTGAAGCTGATGACTTCTTATGACCTTTCCAACTTGAAATCCATGATGATATGATTATATTGTATTTCTGGTAATCTGTATCATGTTCTCTTGCCCCCCACCCCAGCCCTACCCCCATTGTTTTAGCCACTCCACCTTCCACTCCTTCACAAGCCCCCAAGACTGAGATGTTTTACCTTTTTTGAGTTAGGTAGTGGTTCACAGTCTCCACTGTAAAAACTGTACCAGTAATAACTTACCCTGAACCTAATTTTGTGGGTTCCTTTTCCTCTGGCAAGGAGACCCCTTCCTTTTTAATTAGCTCTCTACCACAATGTGAACCCTTCTCCCCCTGGTAACTGTGCCTGCTTTTCTGTCTTTTGGCTAACAGTGTCAGTGTTCTTTTTGGCCATCTCTATACCATGTTGCCTCCACTTCTCCCAGTATCCTCATTTTGCCATTCTTCTACCACCTCCACCTTGGATTCTGCCCCTAAAGTACCAGACTGTGTTAGATCAAACCTCCATTACATTTGTGGTCCATTGCAACATCATGCTGCTTTCTTTCCCCCTTTGACTATAAATTCTTTGAGGGTAGGGACTGTCTTTCTCGTTTGTGTTTGAATTCCCAGCTCTTAGCACGGTGCCTGGTGTACAATGAGTATCTAATAAATGCTTTATCTGTTCATCGTTTATCTAATGATGACTGAAAGCTCTTAGTGTCCTATCTCCTCATCTGTAAAATGAAGATGATTGTAATTTTACTGTCTTCCAGAGTTGTGCTTAATGTCCTTTGTGATGATTAGTGTAACCTGGAATTTTTGCTTTTAACTTCATCATATTATGTACTTCATATATCTATAGGAGAGATTTTTAGGTTTATAAATCACAACCTGTTTCCTGTAAGTAGGACAAATATCTATATTTTGCAGATAAAAAAACTGAAGATGAGAAATGTTTTGTGATATGTCCATGATCACATACCTTAGTTAGTCATTGGAGCCGTGGTTCAAGCTCACATCTCATGACTAGAACTCTAATGTATTTTCTATTTTATCATTATTAGCACTATCAAGAAAAGATTACATTTTGTTCAGCATAATTTGCTTAATAAGATAGGGAAATAATACATTCTAGAAAGATTTCTATCAAAATTATGACCTTATTAAAAAAGTTTATACCTTCAACTGTTTGAAAAATCACTCATCATTCCTTAATGATTCTGGATACGTGGACATATGAGAATATTTCCTTTAGTCCTCTGTGTGGATGAGAAAAAATTGAAATATGTTTACTCTTAATAATGACATAATTATCTTATTCACATATTGAGCAATTAATGAGTACAAATCACTGCTAGGTGTGGAAGAAGATATAAATAAAGTTTACGATGGTCTCTGCCATTTGAAAATTGAGAGTTTAATTGGAAAAATAAGCTGTACAGGCACAAAATATGATTAAACAGAAAAACGTCTAAAAGTGTCTAAATTAATGATATAAATAAATGTATCTGAAAAAGAGTGATCAAAGAGCAGGATGAAGTCAGCAAGTACAAGTTATGGAATATTTATTTTGCTGTAAGAAATATGTGATGTATAAATACAGAAAAGCACGTAAACTGATGAGAGTGAAGTAAGTAGAGCCAAGAAAACAATATACACAGTACTTACAACAATGTAAATGAATAGAACAACTACACATCAAAAAAAAATTAAAATAAATGTAATGAAATTATAAAGATCAAACAGGGCTTTGAAGAGGTATGAGAAGACACAGCCTACCTTTTTGTGGAGGTAAGAGGGCCATAGATGTCATATATTGCTCATAATTTGGACTTTGCAGTGTGCCAATCAATTATGCTGATTTTTTTCCTTCCTAAAATATTATTTGTCATATGGGATAGTCCTCTGGAAAGGGAAGGTGGAAGGATACTTGGGATAACTATAACAATGTAAGAAACAAAATATCAATAAAAACATTAAAATGTAATTGGGAAATAAAATAAAAATGTTATATAAATAAAATAAAAATATATAATATATAATATATGTTATAGAATTATAATATATTATTTACAATTTATATAACAAAATATATACATAAAAATAAAAATGTTATAAATAAAAATAAAAATATAATAAAAATGAGAACTAAAATGTTTAATAAAAATAATGTTAATTTGTTTTTAAGGCGATATGCAGCAACAGTGATCTCTTTCTGTTTGAATTTGACACTACAGTTGTCCCTTCCACATTGCGATTTTCCCTATTGCAGTTTTGATATATTGTGGGTCGGCATAAGAAATTAAATAGGAATTTTTGAGAGTTTCGTGGAAGCCACAGATGACAAGTGAAGACTCACAGATGACACAAACAAAGTTTGGACACTCAGAAGTGCAGAGAATACATGTATAGCATTATGTAATATCATCCCAAATTTTACAATAAGGTACTGTAAAAACCCCATAAAAGAAAATGGAACAAATTCAGACTTCTCTGGTGTGAAGGGAGGGCCAAAAAATTTTACATGGATTTTCTAAATCATAGGGGCACCTGGCCCCTAACCCCCACGATGTGGAAGGGCCAACTGTACTGATCTAGCTAGCCCATGCATTGTGTGTATATATGTGTTATCCCCTCTATGTTCCATTAATCACAGCTTCCGTCTTCTTTCACTTAGTCAGACCCTACCATCGGCTCTCTCAATCAAGGATTCAGAGCAAACATGGGAAAAAAAAAATCCTAATAATTAGTATGTAATCTGAACTAAAACATCATTTCTAAATGCGTATCAGATTATTGGCCAGATTAGCGATGCAAATCATTCCCAGTTAAGCTATGCCAAAAGAGTTGTCACAATAATCAACATGCTTTTGCACTGGTTTTCCAATTCTTTACATCCAGTCCCATTAACTGGGGCACAATTTTCAGACAACTACAAGAATTAGAAGTGTTACAGTGATAGAAATGGAATGTCTTTAAGTTGTATGAATTAAATACTGCAATAAAAATACATTCCTGTTAGTAGATTGGCCATTCACACGAGAGCTTCAAGTTTATTTAAGGCAATAAAAGAAAATGGTGTTGACATGGATAGTGAAGAAGCTTTTACTCCACATGTTGACTGGTGTCATGGCTTTAAAAATAGATTTCTATTGCATAATATTAAAATTATGGGAAAGATGACCAGTGTGGATGAGGAAGTGGCAGCTAAATATCCTTAGGTTTTCCAGAAAATAATCAAAGAAGATAAGATATACTGAACAGTGAATTTTTAATGTGGATTAAATAGACTTATTCTGGACAGTGATGCATCTAAAATTTATATTTGATCTAAGGAAGGAAAAAACTCAACCCAAATTCAAAGTGTCTAAAGATCACCTAGCACTTTTATTAAAAGGTAATACAGAAGAGGCAGGTAGGTGGCTCAGTGGATTGAGCTTTGGGCCTAGAGTCAGGAAGAGACCTGAGTTCAAATTTGGCCTGACAGTTACAAGCTGTGTGACCCTGGACAAGTCATTTAACTTTTGTTTGTCTTAATTCACTGGAGAAGGAAATGGCAAAGCACTCCAGCATCTTTTCCAAGAAAACCTTGTGGACAGGATTAATGTGATGTGATCCACAAGGTCACGAAGAGTCAGATATGACTGAACAACAGCAATAATGCAGTAGAGGATTTTAAATTAAAACCAATGCTTATTGGGCTTAATGTTCTGAGAAGCTATATAACCTTTAGTCCTTTAATCATTTCCAGTTCTTTGGTGGTCAGAAAAAGCATGGGTGATGAAAACTATTTTGATAGACTAGCTTTCAAGTTATTTTAGTCTAGCTGTTGAAAAATATTGCAAGGACAACCAAATCTTAGTTTAAAGCATTACTTATGTTAGGTAATGCCCTGGGTCATCCAACTATATTTCTTTCATTGCATAGAATGTGAGCATGCAAATTTGCCAAAATATGGATAAAACTTCTATACTCGCCAGGATGTGTATAAAGATTTATAGAAAGAGAAGACTATGCTGCTAAAATATTTTAAATATTAGTGATACTTTCATTATATTGTCCATGTAGGCTTATATTTAGATATGATATTGAGGAATTTTAAAGTTTTGCTTCCTGTACCTTATCTATTACTTTGTAATAAACTTGACTCAGAAATAGACTTTTCTTATCCTTTGTTTTTATATTACGTTCATAAACAGGTAAGAAACTTATTTTAAAAATTTTCATTGTATTTTTCTATTGGGCTAGAGCCAATTATCATAGTTTACAATATAGCTTTAAATTTGAATAGCTTGAATTTGAATAATGCAACCACTTCATGTGATACTTTATTCACACTAACTGGGAACTATCATTTTATCATTTTTCTTTTTATCATTTTTTATAATTTTTTTCCTGGCCTTATGGATCTCATCATGACAGTGGCACTTATAATGAAAACAAAAGTACTGTATATGTGGAGTAATCTGTTGTAAAATGTCAATATTTATCATGTATCTTTCAGTCTCATGGCTCTTAAACTTAAGTGGATCAGTGACGATATTCCCTCCAGAGTTGTAGTCTGTACTTACTTAATACTCTGTGACTTATTTGTAACTTTCTATAAATTGTCTCCAACGTTGCACCCAGCATAAAGGCTGTCAAGAACCCTTCTGAACCACACCAAAAGAATTGTTTTCTCCATACTATAGCAATTTAAAAATCTCCATACCATTTATTACTTATGTGATATTTTGTATTATTTTATCTGTACAGCTACATCATCAGCTTCTTCAAGGCATGGATTGTATCTCATACATTTTTTGTACCTACTTAGTTTTTAATTCAGTATCTTGCATTTCTGAGACTTAATAAATATTTGGTGATTTGCAAACTTTTGTTAGACTATAATGATGTTCCTGTTCTCTTACTACTACTGATGAATCTTTTTGTTTGTAAACTCTTCCAGGATTCTCAGATTTGCATAATGAACAAGTTTTAATTGAAAGAGAAGCATAGCACATCCTCATACAGCATGGAAACAGTTTTGGCAGAAGGCGGGGATCTTGAACGAAATTTGGTGAGTGTTTTAAATATAACACTATATTATATTTTAAAATGTGAAAAAAACAGAATTGTTAAGTTGGAAGAATCTGAGATCATCAAGAATCTTGTCTACAGTGTCTGTGAAAAGGGATAATCCACAGCCTCTACTTAAAATACTTTGAGTACATCACATTTCAGGCTTTGACAGCTTTAATTATTAGGAAGTTTTCCCTTTGGTTTTGAGCCAAAAATCTGTTTCTGCAACATATTCATTTTTCTAATTCTGCAGGACTAAGCAGAACAAGGCCTTTGAAGTAATGTCATGCTCTCCAGAAGCACATCAGAATAGCACAGATCTAAGATCCCAATAGTGATAGTACAATACTTTATCCGATGTTTTGGTACAATCCAGTAAGTTATATTTATAGCATTTCCCTGATCTTCTAGTTCAGTAACCCTGTCAAAAAATGTTAGTCTGTCATGACATATCTCAGATGAAGCCGTGCTAACTCATTGTAGTCACTACTTCCTTTTCTATTTACTAATAACCTTTTTAATGATTCATTCTGACCTATAATTTAGATTTTACTCACTTCTTTCAAAAAAAAAATTGGGCTTGGTTGCTTTTTGCCAGCTCCTGTAGTCCATCTTCTCTTGTATATAATATTTTAAATAGGCATCATGAAGACAGTGGGTCAACATTCACATCTGTCTTTTCTTTCAGAACTTGAGTTTGTAGTTTATCTGGTCTAGGTGACTTGAATTCATGGAGGACAGCCAAGGGTTTTCTTACTCTTTACTTAACTTGAATTGATGTTAATTACTTTTGCCATTTTATTTTGTCCTTTCTTTTCCAAAAGTTATCCCCTATGGCAGACAAAACAGAAGCAAAAGAAGAACTGAACAGCTCTGTTTTCTCTTGTCATTTATCATTCCATCCATTTTAAATAAAGAGGCTGTTTCTACTTTAAGCCTCTTCTTACATGCCCACAGCTTTAACAACTTTGTTATCCTTAATTTCTCTCATCAGCCTCAATTTATTCTGCCTTTAGCACTCATAATGCTGTTTTTTATAGAATTGCTGCTCAAGGGACACCTTCTGAGTTAAGCTTTTCCTGATTCCCCCATCTGTTGGTGTTCTCCACTGCAAAAATTTACCTTCTGTTTGTTTTGTATGTACTCATTTATCTACATGTCATTGTCTTCCTCAATGGAATGTAAATTCCTTGAGGACAGGGATTGTTCTGTTTTTATCTATCTCCATTGCCTAGTCTAGTGCCCTACACAGAGTAGGTATGTAATAAATTCTTAATGATTAATTAACTGTATCGTGCTCTTATACCCATCTTTTCTTCTTATCTGCCCTTGGTTCTTCTGTGAATATCTTTTAAAATTTTAAGTTGGTTGGTGAATTTTCTATGCATTTGTATCCGTCTCCCTGGAAAGTTTTCTTTTTTTTTTTATCATTCAATTATTTCTCTTTATGTCTTTAGAATTTCATTCTTAAAAGTTTCCCATACTTCCTGGGATAATGTCCCTTGTAGAATTTTAATGCATGGAGTTCTGTCTTTTTTTGGGGGGTCAGGGCTAGGGGGGTTAAGTGACTTGCCCAGGATCACACAGCTAGTGAGTGTTTTGTGTTTGAGGTCGGATTTGAACTCGGGTCCTCCTGAATCTAGGGCTGATGCTCTATCCACTGTACCACCTAGCTGCCCCACGGGAATTCTGTCTTCTTAACTTTTGAAACTTGCTTCTCCAAAATCTAGGGTACGTGTCAGACTTTGCCTGACTTACCTTTCCTTCTCTGTCACAAATTCTAGGAAGGAATAGTTACTTTCTTCTCCTGGTTTCTTTCTTTTCCACCCTAGCAAAATCCTTTGTTAATGAGAATCTGTTTAAGTATCTACGCTTTGAAAGATGAAATTACCATTATTATTAAGGCAGTCCACGAAGTTATTAGCAGCTCTTCTCTTGGCAAATTAAATACTCTGGCAGATGTTAGATACTTGAAGTTCACTAGCCATCACTATTATATTATGTTTCTTTGTCTAGCTTGTAATCTCTTTCCTATGTTCCTCATTTATTGTTTTTGTCCAAGAGGGCTATAATACTCTGGTGGCAAATTTGCATTTGTTTCATCATCTGTTGATCTTCATTCAGATGTTGTCCATAGTGCTTCTTTCCTGATTACTTAACTTCTTAACAGGAGCTAAGTAAAATCTGTTTTATTTAATCTGATCTTTGTCTTTGTTTCCTCATTTGCTGTATATCCTAAGCGTATTATTTGAATGTCCTAAATGAATTAGTTACCCAGACTCAAGACGTGGTAAATGAAACCATCCAAGCCACACAAGTGAATTCAAACAAAATAGAGATTTTATCTAGCTGCATAAAAAAAGATATTGTAATAATGCCATATTAAGTCAGGATATGGGTTTCAGAGTGTAAGGTTGGATTCACATAAAGTACCTTGCTTACTGTGACTCCCAGAGTTGTGTCTAGGAAAGAAGGAATTATTAGATCCACACAGCAGAGGATTGTTCCAGATCCGAGGAGTAGGGATACCATGACAGTGATGTGGCTTTAGCCTGGGTGGCCAATAATCTTCCCAAGCTCTATTTCATTGCTTTGTACATCTAAGTTAGCTGACTTGGAACTAGGTTAGGGTGAACAGCAAGTGTGAACAAAGAAGTAAGATGAATTTTTAACTGCAGCAGGAGGTCCACAAACTTTACCTATTGTAGCAAAGTGACTGTATTTTGTATTACCACACCATAGAACAGGGATTCTTAACATTTTTTGAGTAATGGTCCTCTTTGGCAGTCTGGTGAGATCTATAACCCTTTCTCAGAATAATGTTTTTAAAAATGAAATTCATAGGATTACAAAGGAAATCAAATATATTGAAGTACAATTATAAAAAATTTTTTTTTAAGTTCACAGCCTACTGGTTAAAAACCTTTGCTATAGAGTTGAATTACTATTAAGTCCTTCCTGTGCTTTTGAAATTTTGATTTAGCAAAAACATTAGTTTGTACATTTTGTTTTCAGGAGGATGTCATATAAAGTGAGGTTCATTTGTTAAATCTACTGTAGAGTAGCTATATGACATAATCTTATTTAGTAGAGATGTTTCAGAAACTTTTTTTGGAGGGAAATTGATATTTCTTTTCATGAGTATTGCTATAGAACTGATGAGTACTGTACTGAGGTTTCTTCAGTAAATACTTAGGAAAGGCTAAGTTGCCTAAATTAGCAGTTAACTTCAGTTATGAACAGTCTCCTCGTGGGAAAGTTAAAGATAATTCTCTTGACATCCTGCTTGACCATTGTGGTTTCTATATGCCAATTCCAGGATTCTTTTGCCTTTTTAAATAGTTAATAATTGTAAATTAAAATTTTTGTAAAGAAGCATAAATAGTAGACATTGACATTACAAGGTTTATTAATTAAGTGATTTCCCCAAGGTCCTAAAGTCAGTTGGTAGTGGATTTGGAAACAGATTCTTGTCAGCTCTCGTAATTTTTTTCCTACTCTATCGCTCTGCCTCTCAGTCATAAACACAAATACATATGATACAAGGTTGAATGTGATATCCGGGTAAAGGAAGAATTCAGACAATATTTTATACAAACATGTTCCAAAATCATATTAAGTTTTAGGTCGGTGAAGGCTTCATAGAGATGAGATAGGTCTTGAAAGAAGAAAAGAATTTGATCCAACTGAGATTGTGTTCCAGTCATGGGGATGTCTTATATAAATGTCTAGGGATTGTTGAGGGCAAAAATGAAATCAGAGAGCTACTGGCTGGGATATGACTGTGTGACTGTGGAGAGCACATGGCGAATAGGGCTGAAGTCAGATTGTGGATGTCTTTAAATGTCATGGTCAGGAGTTCATGTTTTGTCCTATGAGCTTTAGGGAGCCATTGAAGGTCTTTGAGTAGAGCAGTGATATGGTATTGGAAGGGTTAGTTCAGAAACTACGTGAAGTATGGATTATAGAGATGAGGGACTGTGGAGAGATTATTAGAGTAGTTTTTATGAATAAGGAGAGCTTGAACTAGGGTGGTGGCAGTATATGTGGTAATGAAGAGGCATTTATGATGGGATGATACCAAGACAGAATCAACAGGACTTGGCAGCTGGCTCAGTGTAGGAGGTAAGGCGACAAATCAAAGATGATTCAGACATTTAGAGTCTTAGTAACTGGGGGGATAGTGATGCCCTCAGTAGGAATTGGGAGGAAGAGCGGGTTTCAGGGGGAAGATGGTGGATTCTGTTTTGGATATGTTGAGTTTAAGGTGCTATTGACACAGCCAGATGGAGATGTCTAATTTGGGAGTTGGGAGTGAGGTGCAAGGAGCTCAGGGAAGAGATTAGGGCTGAATATTTCAATTTGGTAGTCTTCTACATAGAGGTGATATAAAAGAGGTGGGAGGAAGAATAGGGATAAATGAAGAAGACTGAGGAGGAGAGTAGTCAAACATATGGGAGAACCAGGAGAACAGAAGCCCAGGAGAGAAAATATCAAAAAAGTGGAGAAAAGCAACTGTTCCAGATATTCACAAATGGCTAGGCAGATTAAAATTGGAAAGATGTTATTTGATTGATAGGAATCTGTTGGCTATCTTGTGAAGAGTTGTTTTATTAGAACAGTGGGTATGAAAGCCAGATTATAAGACATTTGACATAGAGGAGGCCAGTGTAGACTGTTCTTCTTGAAGTTTAACATTGGAGACAAGATTTCTCACACACACACACACACACACACACACACACACACACACACACACACACGTTGATATGTCGAGGGGATGGCATAGTGAAGGGGAGATATTTTTAGGATGGAGACCAAAGCATATTTATAGGTAGGAGGAGAAAAGGCACCAGTAGAAGAAGGAATTGAAGATGAATGACGGGGAAGGGCAGCTCATGGCACAGTGAATAGAGTATTAGGCCTGGAGGGAGGGAGACCCGAGTTCAAATCTGGCCTCTGACACTTACTAGCTTATGTGACCCTAGATAAATCACTTCACTCTGTGTGCCTCAGTTTCCTCAGCTGTAAAATGAGCTGGAGAGGGAAATGGCAAACCACTCTAGTATCTCTGCTAAGAAAATCCCAGATGTGGTTACGAAGAGTCAGACACACCTGAAATGACTGAACAACAAAAAGAGAGAAAGGGAGTGATTTATTGAACATAACTGAATGAAGTAAGAATGGATGCTGCTGATGGTGTAAGTGCAGATTCCATCCTAATATTTTGTCTGTGAACACAGAAAATAATCCATTTAAATTCCTGAATTTTGGCGGGGCCAGGATGGTGGCGTAAAAGCGGTGACTTGCTTGAGCTCTCCGTCAAACCCCTCCAAATACCTGTAAAAAATGGCTCTAATCAGATTCTAGAGCAGTGGAACCCACAAAAAGACAGAGTGAAACAAATTTCCAGCCTAAGACAACTTGGATGGTTGATTGGAAAGGTCTGTTGAGCCAGGCTGGGAAAGGAACGCAGTGCAGCATGGGCCATGCAGGCCGAAGACCAGGCCTCAGCGAACCCTGAACAGATTCAGGGGACTGAATCACTAGCAGCTGTAGGGATTTCCAGAAATGCCAAAGACAACATAGAAGGTCAGTAGGAAAGGTCTTTTGGACCGCAGTGAGAGAGGAGCACCAGTCCTGTGCGGCCGCGGGACTGTGGCTGCTTTCGGAGCTCTTGGCCCACTGACCAAGAGCCTTGAGCAGCTGATCAGAGGGGGATTGCAGGGATCTCTTTGCTGGTGCTGAGGCAGGATTCTCTTGCTTTGCCCCTGCTTGGATTTGAGTTGCAGTCCTAGGTGGTGGTCCTGGGGTGAGGAGGAGCGCTGGCTTGGCAGAGCTTGTGGTGGTGGTGGAGAGGGAATCCTCCTCTCAGTTCCAAGGCAAAAAAGAGTGCTTGTGGTCACTCATAGACCAGAGCACAGGCCAGGAAAGGAGCAAACACCTCACCCTTGATCATCCCACCTTGGAAGAACTGAAAATTTACAGGTCCGTAGAAGTATCTCTGAAAACAGCTGCACAGAACCTCCGTGGCTTGGGATAGTACATACTCCACACTGGAAAAAGACCTCTACCTTAACAAAGAGTTTATAACTCAAGTAATTGTCTGGGATCATGAGCAAACTGCACAAAAAAAGAAAAAAGAAAGAAAAGAAAAGAAAAAAAGGCAGATCATAGAATCTTTCTTTGGTGACAAAGAAGATCAAAACATATAAC
>NW_020954652.1:19402881-19403697 GCF_900497805.2 Vombatus ursinus
AAAGAAAGTCCAAAAGCTCACTGAAGAAAATACTTCCTTAAAAATTAGTATGGAGCAAATGAAAGCTAGTGACTTTATGAGAAATCAAGACACTGTAAAACAACACCAAAAGAATGTAATAATAGAAGACAATATGAAATATCTCATTGGAAAAACAACTGACCTAAAAAATCGATCCAGGAGAGATAATTTAAAAATTATTGGACTAGCTGAAAGCCGTGATCCAAAAAAGAGCCTAGACATCATCTTTCAAGAAATTATCAAGGAAAACTGCCCTGATCTTCTAGAATCACAGGGCAAAATAGAAATTGAAAGAATCCACCGATCACCTCTTGAAAGAGATCCTCAAAGTAAAACTCCTAGGAATATTATAGCCAAATTCCAGAGTTCCTAGGTCAAGGAGAAAATATTGCAAGCAGCCAGAAAGAAACAATTCAAGTATTGTGGAAACACAATCAGGATAACACAAGATTTAGCAGCTTCTACCTTAAGGGACCAGAGAGCTTGCAATATAATATTCCAGGAGTCAAAGGGGATAGGATTATAGCCAAGAATCACCTACCCAGCAAAACTGAGTATAATCCTTCAGGGGGAAAAATGGATATTCAGTGAAATAAGGACTTTCAAGCATTCTTTTTTTTGTTTGTTTTTCTTTTCTTTTCTTTCTTTTTTTTTTTTTTGGTGGGGCAATTGGTGTTAAGTGACTTGCCCAAAGTCACAAAGCTAGTGAGTTCAAGCATTCTTGATGACAAGATCAGAGCTGAGTAGAAAATTTGACTTTCAAATACAAGACTCAAGAGAAGCATGAAGAGGTAA
>NW_020954652.1:19403820-19460790 GCF_900497805.2 Vombatus ursinus
TTTATTAAAGTTGAACTGTTTACATTCCTTCATGGAAAGATGATATTTGTAACTTATGAGACCTTTGTCAGTATTAGGGTAGTTGGAGGGAAAGAAAATTATATGTGTATATATATAGATAGATAGATGGAAGACACAGGGTGAGTTGAAGATGAAAGGGGTGATATCTGGAGCATAAAATTAAGGGATGAGAGAGGATTATACTGGAAGAAAGAGAAAGGGAGAGGTAGAATGGGGTAAATTATATCACATAAAACAGGTAAGAAAAGGCTTTTACAGTGGAAGGGAAGGGGGAGAAGGTGAGAGGGAATGAGTGAATCTTATTCTTATAGGATTTGGCTTAAGGAGAGAATAACATACACACTCAATTGGATATGGAAATCTATCTTACCCTACAGGAAAATAGGGGGGAAGGGAATAAGAGCAGGGGGATGATATAGGGGAGAGCAGATTGGGGGAGGGGGTAATCAGAAGCACATACTTCTAAGGAGGGACAGGGTCAAAAGAGAGAATAGAATAAACGGGGTGCAGGGTAGGATGAAGGGAAATAAACTTAATTTTTCACAACATGACTACTATGGAAGTGTTTTGCATGACTACACATGTATAATCTGTGTCGAGTTGCTTGCCTTCTCAATGAGGGTGGGTGGGGAGGGAGGAAGGGAGAAAATTTGGAATCCAAAGTTTTAAAAACAAATGTTAAAAATTGTTTTCATGTGCAACTAGGAAATAAGATGTATAGGCAGTGAGTGGAGTATAGAAATCTATCCTGCCCTACAGGAAAATTGAAGGGGAAGGGGATAAGAGAACGGGGGGGGAGTGATAGAAGGGAGGGCAGATTAGGGGAAGGGATATTCAGAATGCATGCCATCTTGGGGTGAGGGGAGGGACGAGATGGGGAGAAAATTTGGAACTTAAAATCTTGTGGAAATGAGTGTTGAAAACTAAAAATAAATTAATAAGAAAAAAATTAAAAGGAATAAATTCCTAAGTTTGCACATAGCCAGAGGTCTATATACTTTTTTTTAGGCAATTGGGGTTAAGTGACTTGCCCAGGGTCACACAGCTAGTAAGTATCAAGCGTTTGGTCTAAGGCTGGATTTGAACTCAGGTCCTCCTGATTTCAGGGTCGGTGCTCTATACATTGCACCACCTGGCTGCCCAGGTCTGTATACTTTTAAAAAAATGTGAATCCTTTCTGCTGCTTCTGGCAACATTGTTATCATTCCTATTTGCCAAGTACTGGCCTGTTCCCAGCTAGAAGGACTAATGTGTCAAAAAATCACTGACATCTGTGACGAATCAGAAATTTAAGTGAAATTTAAGTGACTAACAAAATTAAATACCTTTTTTTCAGAAATCTGGTGGTTTGTTTTCTTAGAGTAGAGTAGACAATGAGCTTACTTAAGTGGGAATGGCTACTTGTTTTCGTAAAATTGACCACTTAGATTCTGATGGGGAAAAAAAAAATTCGTAGATTAAGAAAATTTCCTCTGGTACCAAACATTATGACCCTATCCTAAACATAGGTTACAGAATTATTTCTATAAACTATATAATATTGTTTGTCCTGTATTCTGAGTTTAAAAACAAGTGTAGGTGCTTTTAAAAAGTAGAGAGTTACTATAGCCTACACCTGCCATTCTACATATTAACTGAATAAAATTTTCGTACATTGTTCACCCTAACAGATTTCTCTTTTACTTTATTCAAAAATTATAGTGAGCTTAACAAATGCCCCCCAAATATAAAGTAGAATTGAAAAAGAGAATTACATGTTACTTTCAAAATTGTCTTGCTTATACATATTTCCTTCTGAATTTATTCCTTTTCTCTTCTCTGCATTTAAAAAATGCATAAGTGATCTATTTTTGGGGGGGGGGTGTACCACTGACAGCTGTCACTAGCTTTTCTCTCCCCTTCAGTCTTCCTCTAATAGGGAAGGTGAGGGAACTGTACTCAAATAAAAGAAGTTCACACATTAACAATGTCTAAAAATGTATGTTTCATTCTGCACGTTGGCTGTTATCACTTCTCTGTCAGGAGGTGAGGAATGTGCTTTATATGTCTTCTAGAGTTGTCTTTGGTCATTGTATAGATTACAATTCTTAAGTCTTTTCAAAGTTATTTGGATATGTAGTGGTGTTACTCTGATCAGTTCATACAAGGCCACCTATGTTTCTCTGAAATCATTCCTTTTATAATTTCTTATGACACAATAATATTCCATTTTATCTTTTATATTTGTATGCCATAATTTGTTCAACCCATTCCCTAATTGATGCCTACCCCCTTGGTTTCTAGTTCTTTGCCGCTACAAAAAGTGCTGCTATAAATACTATTACACCTATGGACTCTGTTGTTTCTTTGATCTCTGGAGATAGGCCTAGCATTGCTAGGTCAAAGGCTATGTACATTTTATTGACCTTTTTTTTTTTAAAGCATAGTTCCAAATTGCTTTGCAGACTCTCTGAACCAGATTCACCACTCCATCATAGTGCTTTAGTCTGTTTATCTTCTTGTAGCATCTCCAACAACTGTCATCTTCCTCTTTTGTCATCATTGCCAATCTGTTAAATATGAGTTAGAACCTTGGAGTTACTTTTATTTGCATTTCTCTGTTATTTGGAGCGTTTTTTCGTATGTCAGTTGATAGCTTGGATTTCTTCCTTTGGAACTGCCTGTTTATATCCTTTGAGACTGTCTTTCTTTAACATGGCAGGGCATGTTCCAAAAGTCTTAGACTTTTGTGTATTTGAATATCTTGGAGAGGGATAGTAGCTCATCTGGGAATTCATTGGTCAGGGGAACTTCCAGATGAGGAAGCTTCCTTTACCAATTCAGGTTAGCACGTTCTCTGCAATTTCTAGTCTTCAAGGGACACTGATAGGTTATTTGACTTTCCAGGGGTACATTGTGTGTCAGGGGCAAGATTTGAACCCAGTTCTTCTTGGTTTTGACACTGTTTCTGTATCAATTATGCAATGCTGCCTCTGAATTCTTGGATAATAGTGGTACAAAATTTTCCCTCCCAATTAGTAGTTTCCCTTAGAATTTTAACTTCATTATTTGATGCAATTTTTCAATTTCATATAATGAAAATTTTCAGTTTTATCTGCTGTAATCCTCTATAGTAAACTCTTCTATCTATAATTGTGAAACATAATTCATTTCCTTCTCCTGTAATTTCTAAAAAAAAATTGCTGTTCAAGCCATAAGCACAGGCTGTGTTCAGAGTAAGATGACTAATGCTGGGGGTGCAGCGACAAAGGAATTGTTTTCTATTCTTAAGGAGCTTATGTTTTATTAGAAGATACAATATTGACACGGATAAATAAACAGAATAAATTTTAAGGTGTTGAGAGTACTAGCAACTTGTTATTATCATTATAATAGTAATTAGTAGCAGTGAAAGTTCATACATTTTAGGCTCTGACAACAGCCCAAAACACTTGAATATCTTAGAATGGAAAGCTTTTTTTTTGGATCTCAGCTCTCAAAGTCCAATTCTGATCTAAGAAACTTTTTCAGATAATTTGAAATGGTCCCTTTTTATTTTTATCTCTTATCTCCTGGCTCTGAAGTATTCATATTTTAGGGAACTTGACAAAAGAATGTATAATTCATTTGTAAAAGTGAAAGGGGAGAGCTATAGAGAAGACTACTAATGTCTAAAACTACTATTATAGGGAAAAATATGACCTTCTAAGCAATCTTTGAAAAGCAGATTTTCAGGATCGCCAGATGTGACCTAGCTGTGTACTAAAACTTTTGAAAGTAGAGTATATTAATGTTAGCAAGATTGTTCCAAAAATCTAGACACTTCAAATGGAGTTGTTTCTTTGTTCATGATAAACGTAATTTAGTTCTAGTTGTTTTTTTCAGAGAGATAATTGGCATTTCTTTTAAGATGTCCTGTTCTGTTAAACACCTCTCCATCCTCTCCCTAGCCCTTATTCTTTCATGCATTCCTGTTAAACATATAAATAGCATGTTAAATACAAAAAGAAATAATTCTAGTTTTTATGGAATGAGTTTGTCTGGCCACTATAATTTTTGAAGGACAATATCTCTAAATGCTCTTCATTTTGGATTCTGTTCATGTCATGTCTTTTTATTTTTTTTATTTTAATTTACTTATTTTTAGTTTTCAACATTTACTTCCATAAACTTTTGAGTTTTAAATTTTCTCCCCTTCCTTTCCTGCCTCCCTCCCCAAAATGGAGTGCAATCTGGTATAGGCTCTACATATACATTCCTGTTAAACATATTTTTGCATTAGTCATGTTGTAATGAAGAATTAGAACCAATAGGAAGAACCACAAAAAAGAAGAAACAAAACAAAACAGAGGAAAAAAAAGAGCAAATAGTTTGCTTGGATCTGCATTCACACCCAATAGTTCTTTCTCTGGATGTGGGTAGCATTTTCCAACATGAGACTTTTGGAGATGTCTTAGATGCTTGCATTGCTGAGAAGAGCTAAGTCTATCAAAGTTAGTCAGCGCATAATGTGGCTGTTACTGTGTACAACGTTCTCCTGGTTTTGCTCACTTCACTCAGCATCAGTCCATACAAGTCTCTCCAGGTTTTTCTGAAGTCCACTTGCTCATCATTTCTTATAGCACAATAGTATTCCATTACATTCACATACCACAACTTTTTCAACCATTTCCCAATTGATGGGCATCCCCTCAGTTTACAGTTCTTTGCTACCACAGAAAGAGCTACTATAAATTTTTTTGTACATGTGGATCCTTTTCCCATTTTTCTCTGGGATACAGCCCTAGAAGTGGTATTGCTGGGTCAAAGGGTATGCACATTTTTATATTCCTTTGGGCATAATTCCAAATTGCTCTCCAAAATGGTTCGATCAGTTCACAACTCCACCAATAATGCTGTGATGTCTTTTTAGAAAGAAGCTTCCCTCTTGCTATTTGCCAGGGGTGAAAATCTTTAGACTGCAATCTTTGTTTTTTAAAACATGAAAATTAGTTAAATTGTTGTTTTTGCAGCACTTGGGAGAAATTTTCATTATTTTTCAGGGGGTAAAGAAGTGTTTCCCAGCACATATAAGGATCTGGGACACATAGGGGTAGAGAGTTAAACTTGTTGAAGTGATGAGAAGAGTAAATATCTTGTTATCAAGGATTTAAATTTTTCTTCTCTTGAAGAAGCCTTTGTGTAAATGGTATGAGTACCATAAGAAAGCTGCATAGATTAGAACTAGAGGCTATATGCACATTGTTTAGGGACCAACCTATTCAACTGTTAAAAAGACTTTCAGTGTATTTACTTGTTTAATTATATCTAAATGTGTGAGAGTATTTTAAAGAGAGTAGCATGATGGAATAACATCTTCTCATAACTCTGAAATGGTAATTCTTTTAAGAAAAAAAGTGGTTTGAAAATACATTATGCACAAAGCATTCCACTTCCAGAAAATAAGGTGAATTACATTTAATCTTTGGGTATTAATACTACCCATATAGATATTTAAACCACTTATAGTATTTCTCATATACTTTTATATTTATGAAGATTCATATTAGTGTAACTGATTAGCCTAATGCATTTTATTAATTATTCATACCTGAATTACTCCTTAGCAATTTGTAACAATCCCATTTTATGGTACGTAAAAATTCCTAGTGCTCCATTTTACTAGTACAAAATACCTTTTATGAAGAATTATCTATTTGCTTTATATTCTCAAAAATTATTTACAGGTAGGTGTGTTCATGGCACTGAAGAAATATTGAAACAGAGCAAAATTTTGGTATCGGAACTGCTTTTCTATTAATTGCTGATGGTGTAGATCCTTGTAGGCGCCCTAAATTGAAATAGCTTTTGAGGGTCTGGAAAAACAGTCAAACTTAATCTTTTTATCTTTATTTTTTATCTTTAACCATTACCTTATTTTAGCATGAACCTGGCAAGTTGGAATTAGATTTAGAATTATGGGATGTTAGTGATGAAAAAGAATCTATCCATTTAATTTTATATATGAGGATACTGAAACTTAACAGATTTTGGGTTCCCTGAGATCAGATGGCTAGTAAATTCCAAATCTGAAAACTCCCAGTAGAGCGTTCTTTCCACTATATAACATTCTTTTTTCGAATCATCCATTCATGCTGTGGACGTTTGAGATTTTACACTATCGTAGCAGAAGAAAAGGGGAATAAACTTAGTTCTTATTATGTGCCAGATAGTATATTAAGTGCTTTACAAATATTATCTCATTTGATCCTCACAACAACCCTGTGAGCAGCTAGGTACTGTTATCTCCATTTTCTGGTTGGGAAAACTGAAACAAGGAGAGGTTATGCCCAGAGTCACACAGCTAGGAAGTGTCTGGGGCTAGGTTTGAACTCAAATCTTTCTGCTTCCTGGCTCAGCACTCTCCACTGTGCCACTATGCTGCCTCAAAGTAAGAGTAGCATCAGGAATTCCTTGAGCAAGTGCCAGTTTCCTTTCTTTGTAATAGCTATTCCAGGTCTTGTCAGTTCCCTGGGGCATTCATTCCCTAGCTGAATGCCTTCCTATTCATACTTTTACATGACCCAGCTTTTTGACATCTTCATTTTCTTTCCATTCCCAGTGTCAAACCTCTGCATATGCCATACCTAGTCTGTTTTACTAGAATACATTAAGAAGATGATCTTTATTAATGAAAAAGGAATAATTACAAATTAAAATCTCAGGAAATAGAAAAGTTAATATTCCATAGAAAACTTCATCTAACATTTAGATTTTTATTATATAAAAATTTTGAACAGTATGTAACATGAAATAGTTTATATTACATTCTGTTTATATTCTGTTTTCTTGTGTGGCTAGTGCATGAAGTTGATTTTTCTGTTATATGTGGGATATCTTAGCACACAGATGGTACATAGAAGCTAAAAGGAGAGAAATTGTTACTGTCTTCAATCTAATGAGCAGCTTCTATGGTCTGGGAAAATAAAGTTAAGATGATATTAGCAGGTTGCCTGTGGTAGTTTAATCTTGAGTAGGGTGATAGCCTTAATGAGTGATATGGTAGTAAGCAGAGGCAGTGTCCTGAGTTGGGCTAGATAGAATTCAGTCTCATGTATCCATGAAAAGAGATGGCCAAAATAAAATTCAAAATAAGATAAGCTCTTATTTCAGACTGTAAAACAGAATTGTTTACTTCAACGTATAAGATTAGCCTTCATTTACTTAAATATTTATGTATGTGGGACTTAAGCTGTCTTGGGTAACCTGTTTCTCAATTCTCACCTTCCATAGATACTGAGACTTGATCACATGGTCCTCAGCCAGTTTCATTTGAGACTGAAAACTTATTTGATATCTTTTTAGTAGGTAAATTTTTGCATGACTGAATAGTTCACATAGTTAGAGCAGATGATAATGAGGATGAAATAATGAATTCTCTGATCTTTGTATCATAGGCTGCAGATCCAACCCTTAAGTGAGAGTCTTGTTACATGCACGTCATTGATCAAATTAAAAATTAAATCAACATATCTTTAGAGTACCTGTATGTATATATGTGTATGTGTATATATGTATATATATATTATATATAATAAATATACACACATAAGTATGTATATTAATCTATGTATAAAGACCTTAGTGAGAGAACTGGTTTGATCAGTACAAAGTCATCAGAACATTTGAGGAAAAATAACTCAAGGTATGTGACCTATTGATTCATTTAGGCAGCCATTAATTAGATTACTAATGTGTGAAGAATTCTATGCTAGGCACTGGGAGTGGGAGATGGTTAGAATACAAAGTTTATATATAATATGGTCATTACCTTCTCAGGTTTATTATCAAATAGGGGTATAAGATACACATACAAATAACTGATGAAAAATAGTATGAAAAATGCATTAGCAAAGTGGTGGTCTCAAGAAAAAATGGTAGTGAGAGGCAGTAATATCATCTTAATGGGCAAAGAATAAACCTGAAGATAGATAATTTAGTATAGTGGAAAGAACAATGAATTTGAAGCTGGAAAACCTGAGATAGAATCCTAGCCCTGCCGTTGTTTACCAGTGTGCCCTTGTGCAAATCATCTAATTTCTTGGTGTCTTAGTTTCTTTTTCTGTAAAATTAGGAGTTAGGGCACACTGCCCTCTAATGGCCCTTTCAACTTATAAATCTTGCAGCCAACTAGAATTAAGATTTTAAGTACAGTGACCAATCCTATTGATGTCCCATGGTGGCAGGGAGATAAGATTTCAGTGGTTATTCTAGTGAAACACAAAGGAAAGACTTCAAATTGAACACAGTGAGAGGGACATTTCAGATGACCTGGACTCAGCAAAAGATTGATAGTGGGGAAATGCAAGACACATTTGGGTGGTAACAATTAAAACAATTTTGCAAGAGCATAAAGTTTATATAAGGGAACAATGGGAGATAAGGCAAGATAGAGAAGTTGAGACCAGATTGTAGAGGCTCTTGACTACTAGAGTATATTGTTAAGTGTAGGGTTGATGCTTGGGTTTTGTCATATATGTAGTTGGGTGCCATTGGTGGATTTTGAGCAGAGGAATGGCATAGAGTGGCATTTTCGAAAGTTAATGCTAGCTGTATGCAGGGTAGATGAGCGTAGTGAGAGACTGAGTATGGCGAGACCAATTAGAAAGGGGAAATGTGCAATGGAAAGAATATTATGAGTCAGAGGACTTAGATCCAAATCATAGCTCTGTTCGTATTTGTGTGACCTTGGGTAAGTCCCTTAACTTCTGGACCTCTTTTTCCTTATCCATAAAATGGGATGGAGAGGAGTTTGAACTAGATGATCAAAGGTCTTTTCCAGCTCTAAATCTATATTACTGTGATCCTGAGACTGAATTAATTTAGTACCATTAAGACTAGAAAGGGAAGGAATAGAAGCAGAGGAACAATAGAATGGATTCTGTGGCTGATGTGATATAGACGATGAGGAAAGAGTCAAAGATCATTGTGATTTTCAGCTTCCTGACGGGGATGGTGGTGATGCTAGTAATAGACATTGGAAGGAAGGAAAGAAAGAAAAAAAGAAAGAAGGAATGAAGGAAATCCAGAGAGAGGTCAAGTTTAAAGGGGAAATTTTTGATTTCAGTTTTAGACATAGATTAGAAACTGTCCAGTGTTGGCTCAGCCAAATTCCTTTCTTAAGATAAACTTCGTTACATCTTATTCATAGAGTTTAAGAACTGGAAGTTGAGTTTGAATGGAGGTTATTTTGAGGGGAAAGAAAATGAGTCTGGCTTTCAACACATTGAATTTTTTATTGATTGTGGAGCATCCTGGTGGAGAAATAGCTGGCATTTGAGATGCAAGAATGAAGTTTAGGAAAGAGTTCATAGAAAGAGGTGTAGATACAGGAGTCATGTATATAGAGTTAATTGAAGCCTTAAAAAGATAAGATTATCCGGTGAATTTTTCTTCAGTTCTAGAGACAACAGGCGATGCTTGAAGTTTAGTTGTGGACTCCATATACATCCAAGGGACAGGCAGAGAAAATGGAACCAGGAAAGGTAGAAAGGTCAGAGAGAAGTGAAGGTTTCTATGATGTAATTGTTGAAGACACTAAGATTTTGGGAAAGGAGTGGCCATAATGTTAAGTGTTGAAAGCAGTGTATGAACAAGAGGTATAAAGCAAGGTGGGGAACTTCTAGGTCCTTGGCTGTGGCCTTTTGACTGAGTCCAAGTTTTACAAACAAATCCTTTATTAAGGGGATTTGTTCTGTGAAGTTTGGGTTCAGTCAAAGGGCCACACTTTAGCCACCCCTGGTATAGTAGCTTAAGAATGAGAAAAGACCATCTATTTGGTAATTTGGAAGCTCTTTGATTGAGGACCTGGTTTTTGAAAAAACCTATTTCATTAGAGATCTTTTAAAGGATGAAAATTTAGACTATAGGAGTTTAAGGAATGAGTAGTAAGAAAAGGGTTTATCAAGTTACACTTTATCAAGTATAAACTTGTTTGTTGAAGTTTTGTAGTGAAAGGCAGGCTAATGTGATGACATTGAAGAGTTAACAGGTTAAATGAAACATTTCTCAAGGTGACAGATTTGAGCATGTTTATAGGCATAGAGAAAGTCACTAATGGAGAGATGAGGCATTTATTAAGGAAGGAAGAAAATAAGCACTTATTAAGTACCTGCTTTGTGCTAGGGACTGTACTTAGTGCTTTACAAATATTTTGTCATTTGATCTTCACAAAATCCCTGGAAGATAGATGCTATTATTATCCCCCTCTACAGTTTGGGAAACTGAAGCAAACAGGTTAAGTGACTTGCTGGCCTACCTGATACAGCTCGAAAGTGTCTTGAGGCCAGGTTTGAATTCAGGTCTTCCTTATTCCAAGCCGAGTGCTCTAGCCGCTGTGCCACCTAGTTGCATCTATCAAGACCTTGTTGTATTCCAGACTCTGTACTAAGCACTGAGGATACAAATACACAGATAAACAAACAAAAAGATAGACTCTGCAGTCATGGAGCTTACATACTGATGAGGGAAGATAACACATAAGGTAAGGTAGGTAATTGGAAGGACACCTGGGTGAGGATAAGGCTGCTGGCCAGAAGGTTGAGAAGTTGGCAGAGAGAGGACTAGAGCCAGGAATAAAGGGAGACTGTCCCGGATGGTGCCTGAAATGATGGTCCAAGAGATTCAACAGTCGGGAGAATGGGACTTAGGGCAGAGGTGTCTTTAGAGAGGAGGCTGCTGGTGAAATGGTAGGATATTCAAGAGGATGAGGAGTAAAGCCAGTAGTGAAGAAAGCATGGTCTGAGCATCTCATGAAGTGGTAGTTTGGGTTGGGGAAGTCATGTCAACAAACGTTTTTTAAGAGGCTACTATGTACCAGTCATTGTACTAAGTGCTGAGAATACAAAGAAGGCAAAAACCAGTCCCTACTCTTAGGGACCTCACAGTCTAATGGAGGGGACAGCATGCAAACAATTTTGTACAAACAAGGTGTATACAGGATAGATAGAAGGTAACTTCAGAGAGACGGCACTAGCATGAAGGGGGGGGATTGGGAAAGGCCTCTTACAACATGAATGTCTTGGGACTTTATCTGAGACTTGAAGGAAGCCAGGGAAGCCAGAAGGTGGAAGTGAGGAGAGTTTCAGGCATGGGGAGGGGAGGAGGAGGAGGAGGAGGAGGAGGAGGAGACAGCTAGTGAAAATGTTCAGAACCAAATACAGAAAAGCAGAAATAATAAATGCATCCTCATAATGCAATAAAAATTACATTCAGTAGAGGGCAGTGGAAAGATAGATAAAAAATTAATTGGAAACTAATCCTGAAGAATAAGTGAGTCAAAGAACAAATCATAGAAACAATAAGAAATTTATCAATTAGAACAACAACGAGCATATCAAAATTTCAAGAATGAATCCAGAGCAGTACTTAGAAGAAAATTTATATCTCTAAATGCTTATATCAGTAGAGAAAGAGTAAATAAATGAAGAGCATGCAAAGAAAAAAATTAGAAAATTAACAAATTAAAAATCTTCAACTAAACACCAAATTGGAAATCCTGAAAATCAGAGATTAATAAAATTGAAAGTAAGAAAATTGTTGAACTAATAAATAAAACTTTAAACTGGTTTTATGAAAAACAACAACAATAAAATAGATAAACCATTGGTTAATTTGATTTAAAAAATGAAAGAAGAAAATCAGACTACCACTGTCAAAAAACGAAAGGAGTTAATTCACCACCAATGAAGAGGAAATTAAAACAATTATTAGGAGCTATTTTGCCCAATTACATACCGATAAATCTGACCATCTAAATGAAATGGATGAATATTTACAAAAATATAAATTGTCCACATTATCAGAAGAGGAAATAACTTAAATAATCCCATCTTAGAAAAAGAAATTGAACAAGCCATTGATGAAGTCTCTGAGAAAAAATCCCCAGGGCCAGATGGATTCACAAGCAACTTTTATGACACATTTAAAGAGCCATTAATCCCAATACTATATAAACTATTTGGAAAAATAATCAAAGAAGGAGTCCTCCCACTTTTTTTTATGACACAAATATGCTGCTGATAACTAAACTAGGGAGAACCAAAACAGAGAAAGAAAACTGTAGATCAATTTCCCTAATGAATATTGATGCAAAAATTTTAAATAAAATACTAACAGGGAGGTTACAGCAATATATCACCAGGATCATATGTTATGACTAGGTGGAATTTATACCAGGAATTGCAGGGCTAGTTCAAGATAAGGAAAACTATCAACATAATTGACTACATCAATAACAAAACTAACAGAAATTGTATGATAGCAGAAAAAGTTTTACAAAGTACAATACTCATTCCTATTAAAAACACTAGCTAATATAGGAATAAATGGAGCTTTCTTTAAAATGATAAGCAATCTATCTGAAACCATCAGCAAACATAATCTGTAATGGGGATAAGGTAGAAGCTTTCCCAACTAGATCAGGGGTGAAACAAAGATGCCCATTATCACTACTGTTATTCAATATTGTACTAGAAAGTATAATAATAAGAGAAGAAAAAGAAATTGAAGGAATTAGAAGAGGCAGTAAGGAAACAAAACTATCACGCTTTGCAGATAATATGATGTTATACTTAGAGAATCCTAGAGAATCAACTAAAAAAACTAGTTGAAATAATTAACAACTTTAGCAAAGGTACAGGATATAAAATAAACCCACACAAATCATCAGCATTTCTTCATATTACCAATAAAGCAAGCAGCAAGAGATAGAGAAATTCCATTTAACTGTAGATAGTATAGAATAGTTGGGAGTCTACCTGCCAAAACAAATCCAGGAACTATGTGAACACAATTACAAAGTACGTTTCATACAAATAAAGTCAGATCTAAACAATTGAAAAAATATTAGTTGCTCATGGGTAGGCTGAGACAATATGGTAAAAATGACAATTTTGCCTAAATCTGTTCATTCAGTGCCATACCAATCAAACTACCAAAAATATTTTATAGACCTAGAAAAAATGATTACAAAATTCATCTAGAAAAACAAAAGGTCAAGAATTTCATGGGAACTCATGAAAGCAAATATGAAGGAAAGTAGCCTATCTGTACTAGATCTCAAACTTTACTGTAAAGCACTAATCATCAAAACAGTCTCTTACTGGCTAAGAAATAGACTGGTGGATCAGTGGAATAGGTTAAGTACATAGTACTGTAGAAAATCACTATAGTAATTTAGTGTTTGATAAATCCAAAGATCCAAGCTTTTGGGACAAAAACTCATTATTTAACAGAAACTGTTGGGAATACTGGAAAACAGAATAGCAGAAACGAGGTGCAGATCACACTGTATACCAAGATAAGGTCAAAATGGGTAGATGATTTGGACGTAAAGGGTAATACTTTAAGGAAATTAGGAGAGCACGGATAGTTTTCCTGTCAGATCTATGGATGGAGAAGAATTTAGGACCAAACGAGATACAGAGGACATGAAATATGAAATGGATAATTTTGATGATATGAAATTAAATATGTTTTGCAGAAACAAAATTAGAAGGAAAACAAAAAATTGTGAAAATTCTTTTACAGGAATTCTCTCTGATAAAGGCCTCATTTCTGAAATATGTAGAGAACTGAGTCAAATTTATAAGACAAGTCATTCTCCACAGTTTTCAGACAAATTAGTTATCTATAGTTATAGAACAAAATGTTCTAAATCACTGTTGATTAGAGAAATGCAAATTAAAACAACTCTGAGGTACTACTTCACATCTATCAGATTGGTTAATGTAATAGAAAAGGAAAATGATAAAAGGTGGAGGAAATGTGGAAAACTGGGACATTTTTGCACTGGTGGTGGAATTGTGAACTGATCAAAACATTCTGGAGAGCAACTTGGAACTGTGCTCAAAGGGCTATAAAACATTGCATATCCTTTGATCCAGCAATACCACTGCTAGGTCTGTATCCCATAGAGATTAAAAAAAGGGGGGGGGGGAGAAAGAACCTATTTGTACAAAATTATTTATAGCAGCTCTTTTTGTGGTAGCCAAGAATTAGAAATTGAGCAGGTGTCCATCATTTGGAGAATAGTTGAACAAGTTGTGGTATATGATTGTAATGGAATGTTATTGTGCATAAGAAAATGATGAGCAGGTGGACTTCAGAAACCTGGAATCCTGGAAGGACTTACATGAACTGATGCAGAATGAAGTGAGCAGAACCAGGAGTACATTGTGTATAGTAACAGCAATATTGTATGATGAACAACTGTGAATGACCTAAGTTTTCTTAGCAATGCAGTGTTCCAAGACAATCCCAAAAAACTCTTGATGAAAAATGCTGTCCACATCCAGAGAAAGAACTGATGGCATCTGAAATAAACCGAAGCATACTATTTTTTCACTTTTTTTTTTAGTTTGAGTTTTCTTCCACAAAATGACTAATATGACTTTACATGATTGCACAAATATAATCTGTATCAGATTGCTTACCCCCTCAGGCCAGGGAGGAAAAGATTGAATTTGGAACTCAAAACTTGAAAAAAAATTTGTTAAAAATTGTTTTTACATGTAATTGAGGAAAAATGCAATATAAAAAATTAATCATTTATGCAATGCCTAATGTGTTCCAGATATTGTGTTAGATTTTGTGGGTACACAGAGGAAAGTGGAATAATCCCTGTCCTTCAGGAACTTATAGACAGAGTCTGTGTTTGAACTTTTTAAGGTAGGCACAAGGTGTTTACAGAGGACTCTAATCTCTGGAATTCTTTTTCTTCTGTTGTCTATCAGAGTTCAGTTTATTAGCTCTCTGGCTTTTTTGGCACTAATGGTTTTGGCACAATTGAAAGAGAGGAGAAAAAAACTGTCTTTACTTACCTCCACATGTTCTCTTTTCACTCCTAAATTTTACTCTTTGGTTTCCATGCTCAAAATGCAATGGAAGCTGCTTTCTTCAAAATTACCAGTAATTTCTTAATTGCCAAGTCTGATAACCTTTTCTCAATCTTAATTCTCAACCTCTCTGCGACAGGGAACACTCTTAACAACCCTCTCTTCCTGGATATACTCTGTGCTTTCTGGATTTTCCTGACATTGTTCTCTTTCCTGTATGATGACTCCTTCTTAGTCTTCATATCCTGTAACTGTGGGTATAACCAAGTGCTCTTTCCTGGGCCTTCTTCTCTTCTACATATGCTCTTTCTCTTGGTGACCTTATCAGCTCCCATGGGTTTAAGTATCATCTCTGTTCTGATGTCTCCTAGATACCTAGACTATTCTTATCTCTCCCCTGAACACCCGTCCTGCATCACCAGCTGCCTTTTGGATATTGTAAACTGGATGTCCCAAAGCCATCACAAGCTCATTCAGTCCAAACTGCTCATCTGTATGTACAGGGTACTACCATTTTTCCAGCCTCCTAGGTTTTCAGTCTTGTTTTTATCCTTTAGTCTTTTACACCGTACACAATCTGGTCCCTTGCCGCATCTTATCCTTTCTTTCCACAACATCTACGACATCCATGGCCCCATGGCAGTTCTGACCCCCCATCACTTTTCTCTTGCAGTGGCCACTATTTGGACTTCCTGCCTTAAGTCTTTCCCTACTCCAATCTGTTCTCCACAGCACAATGATTTTCCTAAAGTACAGGTCATACCACTCTGTTGCACAGCACTGGAGTGATTCGTATGCCTAGAGTACTCGAGAAGGGTTTGAAAAAAAGGATGACCGATCTAGAACTGGAAGGGGCTTCAGAAGTTCTTTAGTCTAATCCTGCCATTTTATGGATAAGGAGTTGAAGGTTCGGGAAAGTGAAGGGATTTGCTCAAGGTCACAGAGCTAATAAAAAGCTTCAGTCACAGGATTTGAACCTACGTCTTCTCATTTTGTATCTTTAGTGTCTTGTCCTTTCAGTTCACAGAGTGTTCTGTGATGGTAGAGGTGCCTTGGTAGAGTAGAAAGAAGACTGAATATGGAGTCTGAAGATCTAGATTTCACATCCCAGTTTTGCCACTCATTATTTATATGACCTTGGGCAAGTCACTTAACAGCTCTGGTTTTCTCATCTGCAAAATAAAGTCCCTTCCAGCTCTAAATCTCAGATAATTGTGCTTTTGGCTTTCATGTTTGGTCATCGTTCTGTGCTATTGCTCACCAAATCCCTAGTGGTCTCACCACCCTGTGCTCTTCTTCCTTCTCAACAGCCTGTTCCAGATTGCGATGAAGGGTAGATCCTCAGAACTTGGAAAATGCTCAATAGACCACCTGGCTAGCAGGTTGATCCCCTTCCTCACTTCTCTTGAGTCACTGTACCTAGTTTAGTGGAGCCACGCCTTCAGGTCGCAGCTCAAGTCCCACCTGCCACAGCAGGATTTTCTAGATCTCCTCAGCTGCTAGTGCCTTTCCCTTCAAATCATTTTGTATTTATTTTTGTATCTATTTTATATAAGATGGAATGTAGCATGGAGAGTAGAGAGCTGGCCTTCAAGCCACAAAAACTTAAGTTCAAGTCCCAGTTCTGTTACTGGCTTTGTGACTAGTCAGGTCACTTCTCAGTGCTCCAGGCCATTGGTGTTGATTTTTCCTTGTAGGAATTCCTTGCATTGACTTAGAAAACACACACAAAAAACCTCATTATGTTGTATTAGATTTTTATTTATTTTGTTAAACATTTCCCAATTATATTTTAATCTGGTTGGAGTTTTCTAAGTTTGACAACTCTGCTCTAGGCAGCTCTTTAAGTATAAGTTGCTAATAAAGTACTGTCCTGCATTGGAAGAAGGAAGTTTCTCATTTGCGTTTCTTTTACCCAAGTCCGGTACATAGCCAGTCCCATATCCCTATATATTTCATATATATCTATGTGTATACAAATATTTACATGTTGTTTTTACTGCTTACATTATGAGCTTCTTGAAGTCAGGAACTGTTTTACTTCAGTTTTGTTGTTTTTTTTTAAACCTCCAGTGACTAACAGTACTTTTATCACATTTTTTCAGTTGTGCACTTGTATCTGACTCTTCATGACCCCATGGAACATAGCAGGTCAGTGCTGTCCATGGGATTTTCTTGGCAAAGATACTGGAGTAGTTTGCCATTTTCTTCTGTAGTGGATTAAAACAAACAAAGGTTAAGCCATTTGCCCAGGATCACACAGCTAATGAGTGTCTGATACTGTATTTGAACTCAGGTCTTCTGACTCCAGGCTTAGCGCTCTGTCCACTGAGCCACCTAGCTGTCACATAGTTGAAGCTAAAATGCTCTCTTTCCTTGCCTCTGCCTCTTGGAACCTCTACTTGCTCAAGGCTTAGCTTCAAGATGGCTTTCCTTATTCCCCCAGTTCTTTTTGTGCCCATCTCCCCTGCCTTCAAACACTGTATCTTATATATTTCCTGTGTCTATTCATTTTGATCATGTTGTATTCCTGCTAATATATTATAAGCTCAAAATGTAGCACAGTGCATATATGCTTGTTAGTTGATAAAAGAATTTTCAGAAGTTGTTCAACTGTGTGAAATATGATAGGGGAACTAGGTGGAGCAGTGGATAGAGCCCCACACCTGAACTTAGGAAGACTCCTGAGTTCAAATGTGGCCTCGGACACTAGCTGTGTGACCCTGGGTAAGAAACTTAACTCTGTTTGCCTGAGTTCCTCATCTGTAAAATGAACTGGAGAAGGAAATGGCAAACCGCTCCAGCATCTTTTAAGAAAACCGCAAATAGTGTCACAGAGAGTTGTACACAACTGAAACAACTGAACAACAAAATGAAGTATTACAGAAAGGTGAAAAAGAATGAGGACTGAGAAATGATCACTGAGATCATATTAGGATCCTAGAATTTAGAATTAGAAATGATTTTAGACATCATCTGGTCTAGAGATGGACCAACTGGCTGGAGGGCTGCCTGCTTTTGTGTGGCTAATGAGCTAAGAATTTTTACATTTTTAAATACATTAAGACTTTTCTTTTAAAACATAAGAGCTATTCTTAGCTCCCATGCTGTACAGAAACAAGCAGACCTGTGCTGACTCAAATCTAGTTTAACCTACTAATCTTACAGATGAGAAAGAGAAGCCCAGAGGCTAAGTGTTTATCCATGGACACATAGGTAATAATAAAGGTAACTTTTATAGCACTTGAAGGTCTGCAAAATACTCTTCATGTATTATCTCATGTAACTGTGACTGCCACTCTTATGAGGTAGATGCTGTTATTATCCTCATTTTACAGAGAAGGAAACCGAGGCTAGGAGTTGTTAAGTGACTTGCCTAGGTTTATATGGCTAGTCTCTGAGGCTAGATTCAAACTTGGGTCTTACATACTTCAGATCTAGCACTCTTACTCTACCTAACTGCTTAAGTAAAGTAGTAAGTAATTGAGCTGTCATTAGGATTCAAGGTCTCCGACTCTGAACCTTGTGTTTTTTTAAAGTATAATATTCTGCCTTCACATGACCACTAAAATACTGATGCCCCAGTGTTTTATTTTTTTTAAGATCTAGTGGCGTGCAGTGCATCTTTGAACTATTTCGCTTCTTTAAATAAATTATTTTGCCAACTAATACACTGACAAACAACAGTAGTCTCTAATTTTGTTTAAAATTATTATTACTTTAGGAAAATTAAATTACTACACAAATTCTTTCATCTAAGCAAGTAATCTTACTGAATTTAGATGCTTTTAGTTCAGGACTTAGTCTAGTCCAAGAAAAAAATGAATTAACAGAGTACTGTTTGAAATTTTAACTCTTATATTTCATCAGGATTCCCAGCTCTGCTTTTAAAAAATGAATGCTCACTGCACTGCAAATAAACATAGTTGATTATGGGAAATAGCTAGTGGGATGATTAAAAAGACATTTAAAAATGTTATTTTTAAATGGTCACTGCCATTTGAGATTCATATGATCTGAATGAATGAATGAATGAATGAGCTGTTCCTAAGTTCTAAGCCCTACAGATATTAGTACAAAAGTGAGACAGTCCTTTCTCTCAAGGAGCCTAGATTCAAATAGGGGGAGACAACACATTTAGGGGCATGGTGATGATCTCCAGGAGTTCTAAGCTGAAAGACTCAGCTTCTCCTCTTCGTGGTCTCTGGAGGTATTCAGACTTAAGTACATGCTTTTAAATGCTCTCTCAGAAAGCTAAGGAGGTAGTGTTGTTAAGTTTGTGTATTTCTCCACTTACTGTAGGGAAAGAAAAAAAAACCCTACAAAAATAGAGATAGCTTTAGAACAGAATGTTTAGAAGTGTAAAACAATATCACCATAGCCTGCAGCTATTAGATTATAACTGTAAGGATCAAAATGAACCATGAATGGACAGCTTTCAAGAGGTGTTTTCTATAAGACTTTTTTCAGTTGTCATCTTGGCTATAGCAAGTTAGCTGCAACAGAGTTCCTTCTGTAAAGAATGACTTCATAGTGAAGAAACTGTATTTGGGGCTGATCTGCTGTTGGATCAGTTGGCTGATGGATGATGGCTGGACAACACTTACCATCAGCACTTACTAGCTTTTAATGCCTTGCCTGTGAGGAAACTTATGAAATACTAGTTTATGATATAAAATCAAATTAATAAGTATACAGTTTAGGTTGAGATGCTAAGGGGAAAAAAATCAAAGCCTATAGATGGATTGAGGTTATTTGTACACAGCAGCAAAAAGTATATACAGACACATATGCATGTCTTGAATATTTTAGAGTCTGAATGGCTCTTTAGTTATTGTAAATAAGTTGGGTTTATTTTAGTATCAAACTATAATTAACTTCATTTTTATATCACATTAGTTTAATAAAAATGCTGGGTTTTAAGAAGAAAAATGACAAGATTTGAATAGTGGCTTTGAGTTTATCTTTCTTGAGGGTTTTTAATATAATTGCTAATGATGGACAACTGCAAATTTTGTGTTTTATTTCTTATATAAAGAGGATGTTTCATGAAAATTATTGGTTTGGATTACTAGTATTCTTTTAATTTTATTCATGTTTTGTAAATATGGAGCCATTCAGTTGCTTTTGAAAGGAAGGACACTGACAATTCATGTCAGTCATTTTATTGAATAAAATATACAATAGCCTTTATTCAGGCTTTAAAACTTCATGTGCTTTCTGCATCTTTTTGTGCTGTTAAACCATAACTTTCTCTTGAAAATTGTTTCTTCTCTTTCCTTCTGTGATGCAGCTCTTTCCTGATACTTTCTACCTTTACTTCTTGGTCTGCTCCTTTCATTTCTCCTCCTTCTTTCAATGTTTGGATATTTCTCTCCTTCCTTTTTCCATCTCATATTTCTTGCTCATTGTGATCTCAATGCCATGACTTCCATTACCACTTCTATGTGTCTAGCCTTGGTTTCACCAGTTCCTTTAGATATTGTTTCTACCTTTCAAATTCAACATATTTAAATCAACTCACTGTCATCTCCTAGATGACCATTTTCCCCCTAAGCTATACAGTGTTTCAGTCACCTATACACAAATTGAGGGCATCCTTGATGAAGGCAGTATTAGGAAATAAGAAGACTTTTTTTTTTTTTTTTGCTAGCAGTATTCAATAATGGGCCACATCTTTGCCACATCACAGTTAACTGCTATTGTATTAGCCAGCATTCAGCCAGAGAAATGCAAAACTCATTAAACTGGTTCTCTTTACAGACCAGCCCAGCCAGTTCCTTACAAATCATGGGGATTCTTTGTTGTCTAGTCATCATCCATCAGCCAGCTGATCCAATAGCAGATCAGCCCCAAAGTCTGGTTTTCCCCATTTTTCTTTTCCTTCTCTAACTAGAGAGAGCAGCAGAGAGCAACATGCCCTTTTGAGAGGTTTCTTCTCTCTCTCAGGCTGTAGGTAACGCTAAATCCAATGAGCTTTAGTGTTTATGCTTCTAAGAAGGAACTAGCACCTGATGCCTCTCTCTTCTGCCTCTCCTGTTGCCAGTTTCTTCATGTAATTCTGAGAAAACTGGTTTTTCCATCCTTACGTGTCTTCAGTTCTCTCTGGCCTCTTTGTTCATTACCAGCCAGTTTCAGTGGCTTTCAGTGGCTCAAATCAGAGCCTCCCAGTAATCAGTGACTCACTTTACTCTTATGAGATAAAAACTCATGAACTCTCCTTTTTCTTAGTTATAATATAAACAAGTAGTCCTTGTTTAGTAGTTCAATTAGCCCGCAATCTCCGAACAGTTATATTTATCACTTTTTGAATATTCTTAAGCCTTAAAAACAGTTATACACAAGTGATCTGATTGGTTCCATTTTCCTTGAAGCCTCATGCCTCAAAAGAGGCCTCTTTTAACATTGTTTCTCAGAAGATTGTTTTTTTCACACTTGCATCTTATATGTTTTTAGGAAATAAAAGGTTTTTTTTCTGTTCATTTTAGCAACCAAATTGCATACAAAAGCAATGTTATATTACATTATATTATATGGAGAAGTTTTTTGTTTTCAAATAGGTTCATCATAGCTGTGGTGACAAAAATTTAAAACTCCAAATCAATATGGTTTCTGGCAATGAGTCTTTCTGGTTTGGAATTTATTGATATTAAAAATTTCACAAAATGCAATTAAGTCATACTTATATGTCTAATGAATTTTTCTTTGCAAGCATATAAAAGTTTCTTTAAGTGCAATATTTAGCTGCAAATTTTTTTTTTGACTAGGACCTGTGATTTCACTGATATAGGAAACTTCTACCATCAATGTAAATCTTGACCTTTTTTGAACCTTATATTCTTAGGGAGTTGCCTGGGATCATCGGGAGATTTTTTGTAACTTATCCAGGTCACGTGGGTGGGATTTGGACTGTTGTGACTAGCTCATTGCTACTCAGCCTGTCAGAAACAATATGTATGAGGTTATATGCCAGGTTAATGCAGTGTTTGTATTGTTATTTTAGTCATTCATTTCCTGCTTTTATATCTAGAACTAGAAAAGACCTCAGATGCCATGGAGTCCAACTTCCTCATTTTTTTCATTTGAGGAAATTGAAGCCCAGGGAGAGTGACATCCATGGTCACACAGTAAATGTCAGAGATGGCATAGAGTTTGAATTCAGGTCCTGTGATTTGAGAACCAATGATCTCCATGCTGTACATGTTGCCTCTGAATTAATTGCATATCTTTCTTTTACTTATGTGAAGAATTCAGCCTGTCAAACAATCCCCGACCCCCCTTCCGGCCAAATATCTTAGCAAGTCTCTTAGTAATTCACCTGTCTTATTTAGAGAGAGTTTTACAGTTTTAATGGTCATCAATGACTTACCTAATCTTTAGAAATTGTTAATCAGTGAAAATTACTTAGGAATTTCAGTTTCAGATTCTTACTTTTTTTTTGTTTGGAATATTATTCTCAGAATAAAAATCTTTAATAAAATTAAGTCAGCTCTGATCTTCATTCAGATCGTTTCTGCTTTTCCCATTCATCTAGCAAATTCTAGAGATGTTTTTTAAGGACACAAAGTTCATTTTAAAAGATCATAACGTGACAAAATGGGAAGAACATTTGTGAAAGATTGCCTATTTCCTCTTGTCATTCCATTTAAGGTTTTTTTTTTAAACTCCAGGATAATTGATAAAGATTTTTGAGCTGTGCCTTTTAAAGGTTTAGGTAACTCGGGCAATTAACATAAACCCTTCTGTTTTCTAAGACCTAGATTCAAGTCACAATGGATGCCATTAGTAGCATATTTTTCCTACAATTCTCGTGCCTCAGGTAATAAAAATTTATAATTTTTCCTTCTAAATTCTCATACAAGTACAAAATTACATGTTCACATGTGACTTTTAGTTCGGATATGTCTTGCCTCTGTTTCGGAATATATTAGCAACATTGTTAAGAAGAAGGACTAAAATTCTTATTTAGGATCTTTGAAAATTTTCCTAAGAATAATAGGGCACTTTGAACTGATTGAAAATTAAGAAAATAGGGGCAGCTCGGTGGCGTAATAGATAGAGGAACCGCTCTGGAGTCAGGAGGACCTGAGTTCAAATACGGCCTCAGACACATAACATGTACTAGCTGTGTGACCCTGGGCAAGTCACTTAACCCCATTGCCTAGTCCCCCCCCCCAAAATTAAGAAAATAGGATTGTAGTGGCTAAAATATTAGTGTACTTTTAAGGGCAAGTTGATCAGCCTCAAAAATACTATGTTTGAATGTGACAGTTTGTAGTGCATATTTTATTTTTGTAATTCTTGGCTCAAAGGGCTAAAGTGCATGGGACTCTGTCCTCATTGTTGGAGATGGATTACTCAGTGCACCTATTTGAGGGGCAGTCAAAGTTGGCGAAAGCTGGAGACAAGAGAAAATTAATGATCTTTTTGGGATTCCAAGTTTGAGAGAAAAGATGAGCCATTCCCAACTCTTAAGGTCCTCAGAGAGAGAAAAAGGCTGTGGGAAGAAATTGCTAAGTAGAGGATCTGGCGGTTTCTATCATAGCCCTATCCCCACCTTGCTACATTGGAGATTTTGAGTAATTTGCCCTTGGGACTCAGAGACAGAGAGACAGAGAGACACACACACACACACACACACACACACACACACACACACACAGACACACACACACACACACACACACACACACACACCCCCCCAACCCCGCCCTCCCTCTCTCTGGTTTAAGTTTGCTATCTGTTTCGATAAATGAGTTTATTTGATATTTGCTGTGTCTATTCATTGTGAAGCTGGCATTTAGTAGGAAGAGAGTGAAGCTTAGAATATATACCTTGGAGTCTTCCTTCCCTGATAAGAAATAGCAATCAGTAGTGTAATTTGATCCTAAAAATTAACCTAAAAATTACTTTCCTTGGACTAACAGTCTTTAAGGAAGCAGATAGATAAAATTCTTGTACCCACTCTCTCAGAGGAGAGCAGAGTGGCTAGCCTCTGGTCCCAAACTCCTGTTTTCCTTCCTGGCAGGAATCTAAGTCTTTCTTGGAGAAGAGTTGGGGGAGAAGACTTTAGAGATAATTGTTCTTGCTTCCCAGCGAGCTGCACGTAGACTGACCAATGTGGACATATATAACCAATATAGGCAAAACAAAGCAAACAACACTTATACCACCTTATTTCTTGCACTTCTATAAAATCACAATGATTTTGGTATTTCTATTTACGTCCACGTAACTATAAAAAAAAAATTAAACACTTTTGTAGTAGTGATTACAATTTTACAAAAAACTCACATGAAACTTCTGATACAATTTAAAAACTGCCTTCTCTCGAGAAGAAATTCATAGATCCTGTCTTATGTTTCATCTCCCAAATGAATATTGATGTTATTTCCTGATCTTCCAGTAATCTTATCAACTAGTCTATTGGAGCTCTAAACAGAGAGAACATAATTATTTAATTGGGTGCTTATCTATTCTGGCAGAAGGTCAAGTTCAAAAACTTTAAGATTAATTCCTTTGCTTTCATGAAAATACCTCATTAAGATAAGAACTACTTTCTAACAATTTATAATCAGATAACTCTATCGTAAGCTTATGACACAAAGTTTTTCTTAAGAATATTTTTTCATAATTACTCATACTTTTAATGAAGTTGAAAATTTACGTGTGAAAAATAGGACTGTGATTGTGTTTCATGATGTATTAAGTACCACTTACTTTGCCACATTATTCATTTTTAACATCATTTTTTATGAGAAATATCTTTGGTTCAGTAGAAATGATATAACTAGTATTTTTTCAGATGTAAAATGGTGTCAGATTTCTTGCTGTCAGAAGTATTTATGTCACTACTACTTTGGGTGCAAGATGCTGTGAAATATTTTTTAAAAGGAATTGTAAACTTTAATAGCTTAATATTGCACTAAGATTTTTGGGACACCCTGTACAGGGTATATACAGAAAAAAAAAACGGTGATGATTTGGGGAAGACTATTAACTTGGCAAATCAGGAAAAGCATCTTGAAGAAGGTAGCACCTGAACTGACCCTTGAAGGAAATCAGAGTCTCCAGCAGGCAGAGGTATGGAAAGAAAACGTTTCTTGCCTTCAGGAATCTCACAGTTTAGCCAATGGAGACAAAAGTATAACAGTGTTAAAATGCTTCGTATTTCCAATCTGTTGTTGCCCTCTGGGTCATGAATTCTTTCTGGAGAATCTCACTAAACTAGATCTGATAACCCTTTTCTAAACTTATTTCTCCTTAACTGCTTTGCCGTTTTTGAAGTGGTACTGCTTATATTCTTTATTTTTTTTGCCCTATAATATTTTTCAAATAAGCCAGTATTTTAAACTGGCTTCACATTTTCTACAATGCAGTTGGTCTGTAAAACATGAAGTATCATAGTCTCTAAAGAATCAAATTGTGGAAGCAGCTAGGTGGTGCAGTGGATAAAGCACCAGCCCTGAAGTAAGGAGGACCAGAGTTCAAATTCGGCCTCAGACATTTATTAGCTATTAGACCCTGGGCAACTCACTTAACCCCCATTGCCTCCAAAATTAAAAAAAAAAAAAGAATCAAATTGTGACTGATCCAGAAAGCATTGATTTTACACACACACACACACACACACACACACACATGTATGTAGGTATATATTTGTTTATATACACCTACATATACATATAGATGTAAGTGGGGTGCCATAAATTATTAATGATAACTTGTACAACATAAGTGGCATAAAAGGAAGCATCCATGAGATTTATAAGCCTTTATGGCCCAGGTTAGCCATAAAGTGAGAGAGATAAAAAGTCTGAATGTTGCACTGGTACCCACATGATACTGAAAGGCTTGGGGTAAGATTGTTCCCTCCACCCTCTCCTGTTTCTCTCATTTGTGGGAGGATTTGGACAAGAGGAGAATGAGGTTTTAAAGGATTGTGGTTTGCACACTGGAATAAGTAACCACATTGAGATTAAAAATCCGCTGAAGTATGATCTTTGATTAATAAAGTCAACCAGGGTACTTTATTGGCTCCTCTATTTTATTAAGCTTCTTTTTGTAGTAACTGTTTTGTATCAGTTATATTTATTAGGGAATTATAATGGAATCGTTATCTTGACGTTTTCCATTTCCTTTCATTTATCTTCATAGCTTGTTTAAATAAGTTGGGTCTCAATGATGCTAACTGCGCATACATATTCATCATTCTAATTTGTATTTACGATGATCTTTGATTAGTTGACTATATACAAATAGCTGATTCTGAGATGACTATATTTGTAAGCAGTCTTTATCAAGGTGTATTCAATTTCTTTTTCTTTTTTAGTATATTGTTTGGTGCTGGTTATAACTAGTTTCTTTCTGCTCTTCCTTAAGAAAATATTAATATATAGGCATGAGCCCTCTGAATTCTCTAAATAGCTTTTTGATCCAGAATTACATATTCCAACCTATTTTTCTTTATTCTGTTTTGTATACAAATGAATGAAAAAGCATTTTTTAAAACAACTATTACATGTTAAGCTCAGTTCTGGGGACACAAATACCAAAAGCCCCGTAGTCACAGTCCTCAAGGAGGTTATGCATTTTAATGTGAAAGACAGCACCCTTAGGGAATTGATGAGCCGGACCAGAGACTTACCAAGTTACTTGGAATGGTAAATGGAGTCTGTCGGGGAACAGTGGCAAAATTGATTTCCTTATGGTAGGTAGGGAGGAAAGGTCATTAGTGAGGAGGTTGTGGAGAAGTTGGTTGGAGAGGTTAGTGAATCTTTGCTGGGGCTTTTCTGGAATAGTAATCTGGGAGAAGCAATCACCAATCCAGTAAGCAGGTCTTCAGGGGGGAGGTTCCCCCAGGATGTGGTGTCTGGTATAGACTTGCCTGGTAGTTGGTAAAGATTAGTGATTAATTAAAATGAATTAAAATTAAAAATTAATGATTCATGTAGTGAATAATAATATATAAGTAGTAATCTCCTAGAATCTGTTTCCTTGTGTGATCATGATCATTTCAGGGTGAAATGACTGAGTGTTTCATTGTTTCCTGTTACTTTTGGGTATGTGATGAAACAAACCGTTAAGTTCTCTGTTTGCTTCTTCTAGCAAAAGGTACGCACTTTTCTATCATTTACCTGTAACTTCTTTAAATCTTCTAACTTTGTAAAATGTATGTGTAATTAGATATGCATTAATACTAGCTACTGTGCATGAGTTTTTTTGAGTAACTGAGATTTTTTTTTCTGCTTAATTCTCTCATTTGTGGCACTAACTCTTTTGTGTTTTATCTCAATGCTTAATGACTTCTTTCAGTGGCTGTTTGCCAAAAATAATGGAATCCAATAGATATTTTGGTAGCTTGTGAGGACAACATTGAGAATAATTTGAAACTGGGATTATCTCAAAAAATTTGGGAACTATCATCACTAGTTTCCCCCTTACCATCATAACTTGATAGTTGTGACACTATGACTCCTAGCAATGAGTCTTCAGCACAGACGTATCATGATCAAAGCTGTGCTTTCTGTAACTCTGCTGTGATAGATTAGATAGATGAAAAGAATGAAATAAACCTACACAATGATGAGCTCGAATGATTCAATTATAGTAAGATATTTGGAAGAAACACTTGTAAGGACACAGGAGGATATAATTTTAAGTACTGTAAAGTAGCCATGACTTTGGAAAGTAAGAGATAACATTTTTTCTGAGACAAAAGCTAATAAAAGCTAAAAATGTCCTAGATTTTCTTCATTCTCTGCTGCTGTGGCCCTAACTTCCCATCAAGACTTTTAAGATGAACTTGTGTCCTTTAGCCCTCTGGTTTTCTTCACGCTTTAGTTTCTATACTACGAATTTCACTTTCTTCCTTTAAAGGAGAATGGGTGTGACTAAAAAATTGACCCTTAGAGCCTGAAGATAACATTCAGTGAAATCTTACATAATATGTTGGTATAAGGGTATAAGTACCTCTATTGGTACTTTTGCTTTCTCTCCCTTAAGTAATATGCCCTTCAAGGTCAGTAATTGTCTCTAAATCTGTACAAAGATCTGTCTACATCTATATATAGCGTTTTATACACAGTAGAATATAAAAAATGTTTAAGTAAGCTGACCTGTACAGTTTTATTGTTAATAACCAGCATTCATTTTTGTTGACATGTGAGAATTTTTTTTTTCTGGTGCTTTTGTATCTTTGCAGAAAAAAGTGAAGTGTTGAAAATAAACTTGTTACCCGAAGCTGTGCCTGTAGTAATATTTTCAAGTTGTATTTTTTGGTCACATATAAAAATGATCATTTTCTTAAAGTATAAAAGATGGTATTTATCAGAGAATTATTACTCTTATTCATTTTAAAGAATGCTAATGTATAAATTAATAACTATTGGCAATTTCTTTAATTATAACAAAAATTTTACCAGTTTTGATTTGCTTTTAAAAACAAAATTACAAGAATTTTGGGCTTACAGCATAACTTAATTTAAAAGATCTGTCTTTTAACAGTCACTCATTAGTTTGAGATTTTCAGCAATTTTACTAAAGAGGAACATCTTAATCACCCTATCCCCATATTAAATTTCTTTTTAAAATAATTCAATAAATAAATGAATAAGGCAATACTGCCAAAAATAGTCACACTATTTTGGCAGAGAAAGAGTTACGTCCAAGAAAAAAGTCCTTAAAATAGATAAAATCTCCTTAGTATTTAACATTATGATTATTAGGCTTGGTGTGCATGTGCTTTCTACTTAGTAAAAGAAACTAAAACCATTTCTGTTTTCCTTTTCTTTCACTGATGCTTCTTTCCTGATGCATATTGCTTCTTCCTGGTGTGGACTGTATTTGTTTGCTGCTCAATTACACTACATTAAAAGCATGTTGGTGATGCCAAAGATGTCCATGGGCCATCAAGTAAGTGATTAAAATGTTAATAGCCTGTTTGGGAGCTAATATTTTAACATTTGTTTGTGGCAGGCAAGTAAGAGTTGTGTTGGTGTTCCAGTACTACTTCATTCTACCTTTCTTTGAAGGGAATAAAAATAGTGAATAATTTTCGTAGTTAACTCTCAGTTAATTAAATATCTTCTTAGGCTCAATAGTGAGGGCAATATAGAATAGGTGCCTTTTGGCAATTTTTGATTGATTTGTTCCTTTGTAGACTGTCATTAGCAGATTAGGGTCTCTCCGGAATATATCAGCCATTTTGACCAAAGCTGATCATATAGGAAGTTCTGCTGGTAGGACAGCCTTGGGGAAATTCCAGAAAGGTACATGGAATTCCTTTATTAAACTTCATCTATGAATTGCCATTTGCTATTACTGGTTACTAAGAAAATGTTATTGATATACTTTTTCAGTATAGAATAGATCACATAGATAATATGAATGTGAAAACCTTCTCTTTTAATTTTGAGTTTCTGTGATATAAATTATCCAAGGATCCATCAGCAGTACCTAATCAGTGATGTAGAGATAGTTATCTGCAGATTTTATTTCTTTTCAGGGCACAGGCTTATCTCTATAAAAGAAAAAAAAGAAAAAAAAAAGTCAGTGAGCCCAAAGTATTGACTTTCAGCATCCTTATGTAAAATGTGAATACATAAGCAGCATAGAAAAGTGGAATTTTACAGAAAGCAGGAGGAGAAGATAAGAGCATACATGTTTGGAAATAAATAACAGAAGGGGGAAGATAAGAACACCTGCCAGATGGTCAAACAGCCGCTGTGGTTTCCTTCCAGCCTTGATTCTGCGTGTGTTTATGACCTTTGAGCTTCTAGGAACGATGTCTGGAAGCTCAAAATAGAGACTGAGGCAGTGCCCTCTTCTTATCATAGTGGCAGCGAAAGGCCTGAGCCAGAGTTTTTCTTGTACAATTCCATCTATGGGACTTTTCTTATCTGTAAGGAAAGATATTAAATATCAATTTAAAAATTAATGTTTCTTTTAATTTCCATAATCAAAACTATGGATTGTACCATTCTATAAAGCATAAAATCATAAGACTTTTAGAATTGGAAAGAGTCTTAGAGAATTTGTAGTCCACTTCTGACATTTTGATTGGCGAGGAAATTGAAGCCCAAATTAAATTACTAAGGTTTATAGTAAATTGCGAAAACAGATAAAGAAATCAAGACTTAGGCCTCTAGATGCATTGCTTTTTCCACTCTACTGTGCTGCAAAATTACACTGAGTCATCAGAATTTGCTAAACTCAGAGCTAAATATTTTCATGTAAATGTTCAGTTGACTGTAAAATATTATACCCCTTTGCCTTCTCCAAACTCTTCCCTCAAACAGCAGGAAGAAAGCAAGACGTAGTACAAAGCTCAGTGTAGAGTGTCAGGAGATCTGAGTTCTGATGCCAGCTCCATGGCTCATCTCTGTATCCTGGGTGAGATCGGCTGTTTAATTTCTTGTATTCCATTTTCTAATGACTGTGAAGAAAACACTGGCGCAAGGGTCTCAAATAGTCCCTTCCACCTCTCAAATTCTGTGCCCGCTTAGGCCCAACACCTTTAAACACCGTGCCATCTTTTTGCTTTTAATTTGTGTAATATGCTTGATAAAACCACAGTCATCTGCATCTCAGATCCAAATAGAATACAGTTTAGTTCAATAATAAAAATCAAATTTAAAAAATAGATCTGGTTGGGGAAATATGACCAGAAAAAAATTGTAATCTTAAACCACTCCCTCCCCCTTTTAATGTTAAACAGCTATAGTTATTTTACGTCTGCTTCTTTGCTTTTTGCTATGAAGATTTGCTGTAATCCTTGGGAGATATTTTAAATTGTTTTTACATTTCCATAACTTGGGTGAACTCAGCTGTGATATTGAATATTAACTGTAAAAACATTTCAACTTTTGTTACCACCTGAAATGCTTCCATATCAGGATTTTGTTATGAGAAATTTTATGTGCATATGGAGAATTAAAAATTAGTTCTGATAATAGAAGAAACTTGCTTTCACTTTTATATGATTTTAAAATGTATGAATAGAATTTATTTATTTTTTCAACAAAAATAAGAAGTATGATATATTGGAAGGAACAGAATTCTGATTTACATCTTTACTTTGTTATAACTGGCTGTGTGACCCGGGCAAGTTGTTTATTAAACTTTCTGGCTTTTCATTTCCTTATCTGTAAAGTGAGTGAAACACTTCCAAGGTCCCTTTGAACTCTAAAGTTCTACGGTTTCTCTTAGAAATGTGAGGATGAAATTTGAGAATTTGAGAATTAATTTCCAAAAGAATCATGGTCAAATACGTCTCTTATTTAGTGAAGAGAGTAGATTCAATAAATATTAAAACCTCTGTGTAAGTCATAGAGGTTGTGTGATTGACATAGTGGATAGAGAACTGGCCTGAAAGCCAGTTCCAGCCCCACTGTGACATATCTTGACTGTGTGACCCTAGACAAGTCCCTTTATTTCACCAGAGATATCAAACATGTAGCCAGCAGCCTGACTCACTTTAATTGGGAAATATTTAACAAAATAACTTAAAATACAATAGAACATAAATAATGTTAATATGTGATTGTCTCAAGTAAATATGTGGCCACAGGGATCCTTATGGATCCTTATGGTTTAGTGGCCTCTGTTTCTATTTGATAACCCTGTTCTAGATAATTCTCTTAAGAGTCTAAGTTGCTGAGAAGGTACTGACCAGCATTGATAGAGAGAGTTTCCTCTTCAAGGAGTTCCTCATACCAGTGAGGTCACAGGTCTACTCTCTTTGTCTTATATGCAAGGTACTGTGCTAAGCATTGAAGTTGATACAAAGATGAGTAGTACCCATTCCCTGACTTCAGGAAATAACAAAAATGATAATAATGGCAAATAACTAGCATTTATATAATATTTCAAGGTTTGCAAAGGTGCCTTACAGATATTATCTCATTTTAGCCTCACAGAAACCTTGGGAGAAAGGTGCTAATCTTATACTCATTTTGCAGATGAGGAAACCGAGGCAGACAGAGCTTAATTGACTTGCCCAGAGTCACATAGCTAGTGAGTGTCTAAAGCTAGATTTGAACTTGTCAGGTGCTCTGTACATTGTACTACCTAGATGCCTAGTATAATTGGGAGATAATTCATAGTATTAACTGTGTTTTGTTAATGGACAAAGTGTAGTAACACTCATCACACATACTGATCTATTTAAAATTTTTATCTTAACATATAAAAGACCCTACTTTTGAACATATAAAATTAAGATCCACTGTATTGATCAGGAATTCCTAACCTGGAATCTGTGAACTTAAAAAAAATTTTTTTTAATAGCTGTATTTCAGTATGATGAATTTCTTTTGTAATCCTTTGTATTTTATGCATTTTAAAACATTCTTCTGAAAAGGGGTCCTTAGGCTTCATCCAGACTGTCTGATGGCTCCATGACACAAAAAAGGTTAAGATATCTTGTTCTAGGTATTAGACATCTGTAGTCAGTATTGCTTAGTTATATTCTTACCTTTGGAATTACCTATGAAAACCACTTAAAATCTTTTTTTTTTTAGATTCTACTTAAATTAAGGGGAGATACTATACCTAACCAGGATTTTAGACTTATGCATTGCTATGAGCTTTCATTATTCCTGATTAGCTCTAGTCTCACAATATGGTACAAGATGTACATATATTCTAAGTTTCTTTACTCTACTTTAGATGAATGAAGAACATTAGGGAGGTGAAGGTCACTTCTATATTTAGTGGAAACCAGTAGAGGGCACTGTAATGCCGTACATCACTCCATGAGTTTGTGTGTAATGTATTATACTCTGACGTTCAAAACCTTTCGTAACTTACCCCTTCCTACCTTTCCAGTCATCTTACACCTTCCTTCCTGAGATATACTCTTCGATCCAGTGACACTGGCCTCCTGGCTGTACCAGAAACAAGGCACTTTATCTCTCTGGGTGTCCCCCATACCTGAAATGCTCTCCTTCCTCCATTATGACTACCGACCTCCCTCACTTCCTTTAATTCCCACCTTAAATCCCACCTTCTGCAGGAAGCCTTCCTCAACCCCTTTTAATTCCAGTGCCTTCCCTCTGTTAATTATTTCCTAGTTTAGCTTGCTTTGTATGTGTTTGCCTTTTCTCTCTCCCCTTAGATTATAAACTACTTGAAGGCAGGCACTGTCTTCTACCTCTTCCTGTATCCCCAGCACTTAGTACAGGTCCTGGCACATAGTAGGCACTTATTAAATGTTTAATGATTTATTAATACTTTACTAGATTTCACTTTAGGTACAAAGTGGACATAGTGACAAAACTGAAAATGCAATAACTAAATTATTGTTGTCTGACATCATTATGTTTACTGTATAATTACTTGGTTGATGTTAAGAGAATATTTCCTAGCGCCTATTTGTTTTCTCCCTTCTGACTGGGCAGATTCTACAAGAAATGAGGTGGAAGGAATTGTAGATTAGGATTTCTGATCTCTTTTGAATAGCTAGGACCTATGCGTTTTTGCCACTCCTACTATACTAGGTGGTTTTCATAGGGTTATCAGGAGGAGAAACATTCAGTAGCACCTCCATCTCCCAGTATGGTTAGAGAATGGGATAGTCTGCTGGACTGGATTTTTCAGTTAAATGATTGGTTAGCACCTACCTAAGTAAAATTATCCTAGGATTTCTGCCTCTTAACCCCTATAATGGTCAAATATAAACATTGGTTCATTTCTCCACTTTATAATTTTAGAAATGTTGTATTTATTAACCTCATTTCTTCAAACTGCTGTCTACCAGCAATCAGTCATGTGATTTTTCTTAGGGGATGTTAAATTTTTACTACTTAACAATATTTTTGAAAGTCTTTATTCAAAATCAAATAACACCAATTCTCAGTTCTGTTAAGATGAGCTTTTGAATACCCTTTGGGCAATTAAAATAACTAGACAATTTCATTAACGATTGTTTGTACACCCCCCTTTTTATCATTCATAGTGTTATAAAAAGTTAATTTTGAACTTGTCAAACAATTTACCTTCTCATGTATTAAACCAAAAATAGCAGTGTGAATCTTTAAGAAAAGTTAAAAAATAAGTAAACAAAAATTGGGAGTGATCAAATACCATGGTAACTAATATGCTGCTATAAAGTTATCTGGTTAGTATTGATTTTCTTTTCTTCTTTTAGCCTTGGTAACAAACAGTGATGATTCACACCTTCTGACCTCAGCAAAGATGAATCAGCGACAGGGAAAAGAAGCCTACCTAACTCCAACCAAAGACTTGCTTCCACCATCACTGAGTCCAGGAAGTGCTCACAGCCAGGGTGAGAGGTTCTGAGTATTGAACAGTAATATGCAAGTTTTATATGTTTGACCTACCTTTATCTTTTTAATTTTCTGCCTTCTCTTTCAGAAATAGTACTCTCAGTGTAAGTGAACATTGTGGATTTTATCTTTCCTCCATTTTTTTCACTGACATAAATAACTTGTGTGCCTTTTGGTCAGTTTTACAAAGGTGAATGTCTTCTGACTCAGAAACATTCAGTTTAATATGTTGACCTCTTCCAATGTGATAAGAAGCAGACGCTCTTGCTCCTGAAAGTTTTAAATAGGTAGAGTTGGCATTTAGAATCTGCTGCTTATCTAAATAATAGGTAAATTTTGAACCCTAATCATTTTGCTCTTAAAGTCAGCTCTTGATGATCTCTCTCTCACAATCAGACTTAATTTTCATTTATTTTCTTTTTTCAGATGACACTTGTATTTTCTACTTCACTTAAATTAAAAATTAGTTCTTTACTTGCTTAGAATTTTATGCTGAAAATATTTTTTTAAACTGGTTTTATGGACAAGAGAGATGTGAAGCCTTTGCTACCCCAATGTAATGATTACTATATGATCTTATGGAAAAGTAATCGAATAGATATTTGAAAAGTTAATTTTTTGCAAAAAGGCATCATCTGGTGGTATATTCAGGGTCAACTTTGGAGACATTAAGACCTCACTTCAATTTTAGCCAGTGACACATATTGGCTGTGTGACTCAGGCAGGTCATAACTCTTCTATGCCCCAGCTCTCTAAGATTGTAAGCTACAGAATAGTTGCTGCTATGCAGTGGTAGAGAGAGTTTTCTCATCAAGAGCTACCCATACAGATAAAATCATAATTCTAGACACAGAAATTCATATTTGTCATCACAAGGCGTGAGGATATCTGGGGAAAAAAATGTTAAGATATAGATTCATAGTTTCTGGTCTTGTTTCTTGTCTCTAATGCCTGCCAGCGTTTTCTGTCTTTATTTGTACTTCTTTAGAGGTACTTTAAAAAATATATTATACATATTTACACCACTGTTTGATGGATCATTCCCATTTTTAAGTATGTTATAGTAACAGCAACTCATACCCTATTCTAGGCATCCCCTAGAGTGGTCACAGTTAGACTGTCGCAAAGGCTTTGTTGCTGTGATCATTCTGCCATCAAGGAAGAACCCTGGGAGGGAAAAGGCGAAAAAGTAACCATTTCTTTCATTAAGCCTCCCTTCATAAACCAGCATAAGGAGAGGTAGCTCTGACAAGAGTCCATACTCCTAAAAGTTCGAGCCAACCAGTTATCCTGGGCATGGACCTCCTCGAAACCCATTCCCAACAGGTACTGTGTGACAGATCCAAATCAACCAGGTCTTCTTGTGATCAGGGCCTGTTACTGAGTGAGATTTATTCAAGAGAATGCTTTAGTCTTCTTACACTTAACTTCTAGCCATGTACTCTTTAGTCCAATGACAGACTTTCTGGCTTTTTCATGAACAAGAAACTCCTTCTCTTAACTCCAGACACTTTCTCTTACTGTCTGTCCACCATGCCTGAAATGCTTTGCTTCCGCCTTTCTGACTATTGGCTTCCTAACTAAATAGGAAGTTCTTTGAAGTCCTAACTAAAATCCCACCTTATACAAGATGCCTATCAACTCCTCTTATCTCTAGTGCTTTCCCTCTATTAATAATTACTATTTATCATGTATGTAGCTTTTTTCATATATATCTGTTTGCATGTTGTTTCTCCCCTTAGATTGGGAGCTCTTTGGGCAGGGACTTTTGCCTCTTTTTGTATCCACAGCCCTTCAGTAAGTGGCACATAGTAGGTGTTTAACAAATATTTATTGACTGGCTCAACAAAGCTAAGGGCTAGTCTCTTAGGGAAATACAATTAAAGGTGTAACTTCTCAGAAAGCTCATCTTGGTCATAAACAAAGACTTACCTACTTGTAAGCTCATCAGATGGGAGGAAACTCTTGTCATCAGTTATGGGGAGTAGCAAAAGTGATTTCCTACTCACCTTACTAGATTCACCTGCAATTCAAGACATCACCTCCTGTCTTCCATTGTGTTTGACTCTCTGTGTCACCACTTGGGGTTTTTTTTTTGGTAAAGATACTGGAGTGGTTGGTCATTTCCTTCTCTAGCTCATTTTACAGATGAGTAAACAGAGGTATCTGAGGCCAGATTTGAACTTAGGAAAATGAGTCTTCCTGATTTTAAACCCAGTACTCTCTACTGCTCAAACTAGCTGCCGCATTAACTTTGTTACCTTCTCACAAAATGAATTGGCTGACCTAGACTCTTGGGAGATTAGGTTCCACCCTTTATGTTGCTAGATTCATAGTCTCATAATTCAAGACCTTGCTTGAAGTCTCACATTTTTCTCATTCAATCCATCTTTGTAAAGAATAGTTCTGATTGGAGGCCAAGATGGTGGAGTACAGGCAGCAACCCAGCTAACTTCTCTCAACATTCCCCACCAAACAACTTTATAATAATGCCTCAAATCAAATTTTGAAGTGTCAGAGCCTTCAAAAGGTCAGGGCGAGACATTTTTCTTTTCTTTTTTTTTTTTCCCCACTTTTAATAAACATTTTATTTACTGACCAACAAAGTAGTTCTAAAACCATAGCTTCTGGAAGAACCACTTGTTTTTGCCTGTCTTGTACCTTTCCTCAAATTTGACCTTGGCCTCCCTCCTTGCCTTACAATTTAGTGTAGGGTCATGGAATACATCCTTGTTGACAACTGTTTTGTCCAATGGGATATCCACAGAGTATGAGGTGGTTGTAGTTATAAACTTTCACAAAGGACTTGATTTTTGATCTTAATTGCAGTCAGTTTTCAAGGGTAGCGGTCAATACCTGCCACCAAGGCATGGCTGTAGGGCCTGTTGGAGGTCCTATCATCATTGTTCTTGACGATGACAGCTTTGTGTGTGGAGTACCGCCTGGCCAGGACCAGCACCACCTTCCTGGGTTTCATGAACTTGCCCATTTCGACATGAAGGGGTCTCTCCTAGAGCCAAAAAGCTGAGACATTTTTCCAGGGGAAAACACTTAGGAGGTCTGGAGGAGACTGGGGTAGAGACCTGTCTGGAGCATACATGCATGGTGGAGCATACATGCATGGTAAAGCATCAGCAGAAGCTTTGAGAGCTCTCAGCTCAGAAATGGTAAGGGGGTTGGACCACTGGTTAAAAAGAGATCACAAGGGACTTGTTTCTTGCACTGGGTACAGCTGACACTGATTGGCAAACTTGGTTTCCTGTACATGCTTCTGAGTTGCAGTTCAAGGGCTGAGAGGAGTACTTGTGAGCACAAGAGAACAGGGGCCCTGGTCACAGTTCCAAGGCTAAGAGGAATGCTAGTGCTTCCAGCAGCAGGGGAAGAGGACCCCCTTGTTACAGTTCCAGGGCCAAAAGGCATGCTAGTGCTTGTGGCTGAAGGGGACTGGGAACCCCTCCTAGGTAAAGACCAGAGTGCAAACCAGGAAAGCCGTGACCACACTTCTCCCAGGATCAAGTTACCTTGGAAGCACTCCAAACTTGCAGATCCCCAGAATTAACTCTGAAAGCAACAGAATGAAAAACCTGAAACTTGGGGCAGTGCCTCCTTTCTCCCAGGTGAGCACAACTCAACTTTAACATAAAGTTCAAAGTCAAGAAATAGGTTGGAAAAATAAGCAAACAACAACAAAAAAAATTGACCATAAAAAAGCTACTATGGTTGCAGGGTACACCATAATGCAAACTTGGAAGAAGACAATACCATGAAAACAGCTTCAAGCAAAGCCTAAAAGAAAAATTCTAATTGGACCTTAACTCAACAAGTATTCCTGAAAGAATTAAAGAAAGCAATGAGTGGTAGAGGAAAAATTGGGAAACAAAATGAGAGTGATGCAAGAAAATTATGAAAAGAGAATTAACACCTTGGTAAAAGAGACACAAAAAAAAACATTGAAGAAAGCACAAAAGAAGCACAAAAAGTTGCTGAAGAAAAGAAGTCCTTAAAAAGCAGAATTGTCCAGTGAACACAAGTTCACTGAGGAAAATAATTCCTTAAAAATTAAAATTGGGCAAGTGGAAGCTAATGACTCCTTGAGACGTCAAGAAACAATAAAAGAATGAAAAAAATAGAAGAAAATGTGAAATATCTCATTGGAAAAACAACTGACCTGGAAAATAGATTAAGGAGAGAGAACTTAAGAATTGGACTGCCAAAAAACCATGATCCAAAAAAGAACTTAGACATCACATTTCAATAAATTGTGAAGGAAAACTGTCTATATATTTTAGATCCAAAGAGTAAAAAAGAAATGAAAAGAATCCACCAATCACCTCCTGAAGAGAGATCACAAAATGAAGATTCCCAGGAATATTATAGCCAATTCCAGAACTCAAGAGAAAATATTGTAAGCAGCCAGAAAGAAACAATTCAGATATCATGAGGCCACAGTTAGGAACACAGAAGATTTTCCAGCTTCCACATTAAAGGAGTGGAGGGCTTAGAGTATGATATTTTGGAAGGCAAAGAGGAGCTAGAATTACAACCAAGAATAACTTACCCAGCAAAACTTGAATATAATCTTTCAAGGGAAAAAAATAGGTATTTAATGAAATAGAGGAATTTTAAACATTCCTGATGAAAAAACAGGGCTGAATAGAAAATCTCACTTTCAGATGCAAGAGAAAACATAAAAAGGTAAACATAAAGAAATCACAAGATATCATAAATCAGTGAGATTAAACTGTTTACCTTCTTATGTGGAAAGATGATTCATCTAACTCCTAAAAACTTTATCATTATTAGGGCAGTAAAAGGGAGTTTATATGGACAGAGGGCATAGGTGTAAATTGATTGTGTTGGAATGATCTCTACAGAAGTATGCACTGGAAGAAGGGAGAATGGAGAGGTAGATGGGGAAAAATTTTCTCTTGTAAAAGAGGCTGGCACAGGGAAGAGCTTGTACAGCAGAGGGGAAAATGGGGAGGGAGTTTGGCAGACAATGCTTGAACTTCACTCTTAATGAGTGAGCTGTGAATTGGTTCAGAGAGGGAAGAATGTATGTGTGTATACTTATGTATAGAAATCTGTCTTACCCAGTAGAGAACTAGGAGGGGAAGGGAGGGGATAAGAGAAAGTGAGAGAGAGACAGAGACAGAGACAGACATGAAAGGGAAGACAGATTAAGGGAGGCAGTGGTTAGCAGCAAAGTAGACCTTTGAGAGACAGGATAAAGAGATAGAGAAGAATAAACAAGAAAATGGAATGGAGGAAAATACACAGTAATCATAACTGTGAACTTGAATGGGATGAGCTTACCCTTATGGGTGATAGCAGAACGGATTAGAAACCAGCATCCAATAATATGTTGTTTGCAAGAGACACACTTGAAACAGAAAGCCACACACAGTGTTAAAATAAAGGATTGTAGCAGAATCATATATGCTTCAGCTGAAGTAGAAAAGGTGTGAGTAGCATTCATGAACCCAGATGAATCAAAAGCCAAAATAGACCTTATTAACAGAGATAATTAGGGAAACTAAATTTTGCTAAAAGGTATAGATAAGTAATATCAAAAATTTTTACAGCAGGTTTCTCTGATAAAGGCCTCATTTCTCAAATATGTAAAGAATTGAATCAAATTTACAAAAGTAAGATCCATTCTTCAGTTGATAAATGGTCAAAGGATATGAACAGGCAGGTTTCACAAGAAGAAATCAAAGCTAACTATAGTCACATGAAAAAATGCGCTAAATCACTATTGATTACAGAAATACAAATTAAAACAACTTTAAGATTGCACCTCACATTTATCAGAAATGACAGTGCTGGAAGGGGATGAGGGGAAGTGGGTACGTTAATGAACTATTGGTAGAGTTGTGAACTGGTCCAGCCATTCTGAAAAACAATTTAGAACCGTACCCAGAGGGCTATAAAACTATGCATACCCTTTTTTTTACCCAGCAGTACTGCTACAAAGTCTGTATCCCAAAGAGATTAAAGAAAAAAATAAAAGGACTTAGAATTACAAAAAATATTTCTATTAACTCTTCTTGTGCTGGCAAAGAATTGGAAATCAAAGGGATACTCATCACTTGAGGGGAATGGCTGAACAAGTTGTGGCATATGATTGTGATGAAGTGCTACTGTGCTAGAAAAAATGATGAGGGATGTAGTTTCAGGAAAACAGTGCAAGATCTATACAACTATGAATTGATGCAAAGTGAAGTGAGAAGAACTGGAAGATCATTGTGCACAATGGCTTGGCTGCTATATCAATACTGTGATCCAAGACAATTTCAAAGGACTCATGGGGAAAAAATGCTGTCCACCTCCAGACAGAGAACTGATGAGCCCTGAGTGCAAATGTGAAGTTTCCACTTTATTTTTTTTTTTTGCAATATGGCTAACATGGAAATATGTTTTGCATGATTCCACATGTACACCTGATATCATATTGCTTGCTTTCTCAGTGGGTGGTGGAGGGATTGGGAGAGAGGGAGAGAATTTGGAACCTAAAATTTAAAAAGAGAAGAATGTCAAAAATATATAAATAATTTTTAAAAATAGTTCTGATTGTGATCCTTAACCTTAGTCAAAAAATATTCAGTGATTCCTTATTATATACATGACGATGCCTCTGGCATTTCAGTCCCTTTGATCATTTGACCCCTTTCCAGCCCTATATCCTACTACTCAGCTCAACATATCCTCCAGTTCAGCCAAACTGGATTAGTTTGTTTCCCACAATTACTCTGTCTTTTCTCTCCTTTTCATTAACCAGTTCCTCCAATCTTACCTCAGACTCCCCTGTGAAGGTTTACTTCACTTAGCACCTCCCTCTCAGTGTTGCTGTGAGGATCAAATGAGATAATATTTATAAGGCACTTAGCATAGTGCCTGGCACGTAGTAGGTGCTATGTAAATGTTTATTATTATTATTGCTACAGTGCACTCTAAATTTATTTTCTCATATTACTTTTGAGAACTATTGTGTCTACAATGGTCCATTGACATTGTATTTTTATCATTCCACTAATAAGACATTCAAGAAACATTTCTCATTTGGTTAAAATGTGCAGCATGTTCAGTACTTGAGCATCCTCTAGTGGATCCTTTAGCATAACTGTTTTTACTCAGGACAGTTTGTACTGCAGCCTATATGGATTTTTCAGTTGCAGTATTAAAAAAAAAAGGGGAGGGTGTTTTTCGATAAGTTATGTATTTTTTAAACTTGTGGTAAATGGAATCATTTTAAATGCAGTAAATTTTTCAAAAAATTTACGTTTTAAAAGTTCAATATACCTTCTATTAGTTATTAGACTTCAATTTTTATGGTAATTTTGATTAAAAACACTGATGTCATGTTTTTGGTTTTGTAGGTCTATAAAAATTTAAGTAATGGTCCAGAAGTACATATTTTTTTTTTTGGAATATGAGTGCTTTCTTCAGGAGATGCTTCTGTTAACATGGTGATATGCTTTAGCAGTAGAAACTGGAGTTGTCTAGGAGGTGATGTAACTAGTGAACATCTTGCAACTAAATAGAAATCTTTTTCTCCTAATTTAAAAAACTTAAAGTATGTTTTAAAATTTGCTTTTTTAGCTCTGAATTGTTATTAGCTTTTTCTTTGTACATAGTTTGAATTTTGGTGCTTTTATTAAAAGCTGTTAAATAATATTGGATTGCCTTCCTTTGTATAGCTTACAAAATTGTTCTATGAATTAGATTCAGATCTTATTCTCTTTATATAGAAGAATGTATCTATTAGGACTAGTCCTAATAGGGTTAAGTTTTTATATCAAGGGTAGGTATTAATTTAATAAATATTTCAACATCAGATAATTGTTGGAACAGATAGAAGAAATAATCTGCATTACTGAAAGTTTTCTGTAACTTCAGTTGTTGTTCAGCTGTTTCAATTGTGTCTGACTCTTCGTGACCCCATATGGGGTTTTCTTAGCAAAGATAGTGGAGTGGTTTGCCATTTTCTTCCCCTTTTCTTCAGCTATCTTGTGAAAAGAAAAATGATAGCTTTAGGTATAAATAGGTATACTTAGAAAAAATGCTAACGTATTCTCTTTCTACATCCCTGATAATTCTGTATTTTGCTTCCTCCTTTTCTTTTTCTCATTACTTGTGAGTATTCTCAAAGGTCCACTCATTGGCTCCTTGCCTTTCCTTCTCCATTCTTTCCCTTGATGAATTAATACTATCTGATATACACTGTTATAAGTCTCAGATCTACATTTTTAGCCCTGACCTCTCAGCTACAAACTGGCTGCCTGTAGGACCCTTTCGTTTGTCAAAATCCAAATTTTAACTGAAACTCAACTTGTTCAAAATTTGAACCCGTCATCCATCCTTCAAAACAAGCCCCTAGCCTAGTCCTCCAGTATCCCTTATTTCCATAAGTAGAAACACCGTTTTCTCAGTCACCCAAGGTATAAACCTTGCAACAATCTTTTTTTCTTCCTGTTTTTCAATTTAGTCATTTACCAAGATTTGTCTCTGTTACCATTTTAAATTCTCTTACATTTATCACTTCATGGACCTGCCCAGTCTCTTATTGTCTTATGCTTATATGGAATTGTCAGACTGTCTCCTAGACTTCAGTCCTTTCTGCTCTGATTCTCAGCGTTGTTATTATACTTTTTAAAAGTATCCCAGAATCTTAGAGGGAAAAAGGCCCCTTTGAAGCTTTCTAGTCCAGGGCGTCTTAAAACTTTTTATACTCGTGACCTCTTCAGCACTTCTTAAAACTGTGGGTCATGACTCCGTATGGGGTTGTGACCTACAGTTTAAGAAGTGCTGGTCTAGTCTAAACCATATCTGAACATAAATTCCCTCTATATTAACTCTGATAAGTAGCAATTCATCTTTTGCTTGAGACCTTTCATTAGGGCAGCCTACCATGTGTACCATGTCTAGCCCATTCTACTTTTTAGTTTCCAAGCTAAACACTCCTAGTTCTTTCAAGTGTTACTTATATTTTATGATCTCAAAGCTCTTCACCATTTTGGTCACCCTCCTGTGTATGTTCTGTAGCTTTCTTAAATGTGGCACAGAGAATTGAATGAGATACTCCAGATATCTAACCAGGCAGGATACAGTGTGGTTTATAATTCTCTAACCTGAACATCATGATTTTTTAAATGAAATTTAAGATTTAATTAGTCTTTTTGGCTACCCTATCACACTGTTGATCGTTTAGTCCACTCACTAATCTGTAACTTTTCCCCTAGATTAATCACTCTATAGCTATATCTCATCCATTTCGTACTTGTAAAGTTGATTTTTCTTCCCCTCTGCCCCCTAATACAAGACTACATTTATCTCTATTCATTTTTTCCTTATTGGAATGGCCAATACTCTTACCCTTTAAGATCTTTTGCTTTCTGTTATCCAACAGGTTAACTCTGCCTTGTAGGTTTTTTCTATCATTTATTAATTTAGTAAGTATGCTGTCAATATCCTTATTGAAATTATTTATAAAAATGTTAAATAGCATGTGGCCAATGGGACCGATTTTGTTTTGTTATTTTGCTGCTCAGAATCTTCCAGTGGCTCTCCCTTGACAACATTAAGTCCCAGTCCTCCCCTGTAGCCAGTTTCATCATTGCTCTCCAAGCCTCACTCATTTCCAGTGTTTTGCCGTTAGTCATGCTGTTACCTCAACCCAGAATATGCTTTTGCCTGTTTAAGTCCTATCCATCCTCACAGTGAACTCTTTTGTTATGAGACGTCTTCTAAAACCTGCCAAAATTACTAAAATCAGGAGTTTGATGTTGTTTCTAGTGGGATTTATGTTTAATTGTTCAGAGTGCTGTAACACTTAATTGTTTAAATGTAGATGAATTTAGAACCTGGGTTTAAATCTTTAGAATATGGAATGCTTCTTTATAAACTTGAGAAGTTAGGATTTTTTGTTATTCAGCTTAGAAAACTTTATTTAGAACCATAAACCAAATTAGACTAAATCTCTATAGTTATAAACTAAATTCCTGAAAACCTAAGATGTTCCTTAAATCTAATGGATATATTTTGTATACTTTTGACTAGTAAAACACCCAAAAAAAGCCTAAACATACTAAATATGGAGTTTTAAAAATACCCATTATGAAGCATAAAAATATTTTCTTATTTGTTTTCAGTACTGATTTGAAATAGGTAATTCCTGCCCCTAGCTGTCATATGAGAACCTGATTGGACTTTTTTCAAATACAGATCTGTTCATACTTACATAGTAATAGGAAGTGGGGCAAAGTAGATAATGTATTGGATTTGAGGTGCAAGGAGTACCTGGCTTTGTGATTGTGAACAAGTCACTTATCCTCTTGCACTCACAGTTTCATTGCTTAAAAATGAGGCCAATGATGGCACTAATCTCTCAGTGTTATTGTGAGGATCAGGTGAAGAAATGCTTTTAAATTGCTTCACAATAAGATACTTCAGACTTCATATAGTTAAAACTCCGTGTTTTACAGGCAAGGAGCCTGAGGGCCAAAGAAATGAAGTGATAGACACAAGTTCACATAGCTAGTAGGGAGCCAAGTCAGGATTTGAACCCAGATCTTTTCCAAATCCAATATTTTTTCCAACACAGAAGCAGATTTACTTTTAGAGGTTATAGGAATTGCACATAATAGTCTCACCTATTTGTCATTTGGGACAACAACAGCAACAGTTACAGCAACTCGTGTTTGTATAGTTCTTACATTTTGCAGATGACTTTATAGACCCTCTCTTATTTGATTCATGCAACAGTGTTGTGAAGTAGGTGCTATAATGATCCCAATTTTACGTATGAAGAAAGTAAGGCTCAGGGTTTGTAACTTGATGCCACACAGTTGGATTTGAACGCACTCAATTTTTCTGATTCCAGTCCTTGTGTTCTATCTACTGCATGGGCTGTGTCTTATAAGGATGCAAGTAAATGTACACTACCATTCTAAAAAGATTATTGTTCAGAGCAAATGAGAAAATGTATATCATATAAACTGCTTTTTAAGCTATAAAGGATAATGTAAATGTCAGCTGTTGATGATGTATATTCACAAAAGTATGCCGTCCTTTCCACACGATAACAAAGTTGTAGATATTAGTATTTTGCATGTGACAATAACAGACTTAAAGGTGATGGGGATGTGGTACGTCTTTATGAATCCGTAATTCCAACTAGTGGATGAGAACAGCTATGTTGGATAGGTGCCACTAATTCTTTTGCTCTTCTCCTCCTCAGATATTAAGCAGAGTAGTTTATCTGTGATGCAATAGAACTGGATGGTCCAATAAAACTAAAACAAATAATGGCCTTCAATAAAGATTATCTAATTGGTAAATGTGAAAACACAATGTAAATGATGAGCCCAGGGGGAGGTTACTAAGGTGTATTATTCACTTGCCTCCTCTGCCCTTAGCTCCACTTTTGTATACTAAACTCATCTACTTTCTAAATTCAAGTTATTGAAAGTATAGATAATTTATATTTTTTATTATAGTTACTTGTGTATGTCTTATTTCCTCTACCAAATTGGAGGAAACCTTTTATTTCCTATAGTAGCTTGGCATAATGAATAGTATTCAATTTGCAGTCAAGACGATCTAGGTTCAAATCCAGACTTACTCACTAGCTTTGTGACCCTGGGCAAATTACCTGATGTCTCTGAGCCTCAGTTTGCTCACTTGTAAAATAGAAATAATAATAGCACTAGTGAGATAAATATCAAAAGAATTTTGCAAGCCTTAAAGTCCTTTGTAAATGTAAGCTATCTTAACCTCCTTTGAATCAAACACAATCATATTCATCTTTACATCTCCTAGTGCTTACAACTGTATCTTACACAGTGACTGTTTAATTAATGGATTCAATGAGAGACAATGAACCAGTAGAAAAATATCTTACCTGAATGATGACTAAAGATGACCGAATCATCATGTTTCAGGGAGAGAATTGTAATATCATTTACTTTTTTTTAAACATACACATGTTTTGTCAGTAAGTAGGAGTTTTCATTGTTCCTGTGTTACATCCTTCAGGTGCCCTTTCCGAACACATTTTGATTTTAATTTCACATAATTCTTTATCCTTAAAAATAGGGTTTAATTTCACTGTAGGATATGGTCTTCTTTTGCCACTCTTACTTTTTAGAGAGTATCCATTATACAATCCACATGTAATGTGATAGTCTGTCATTGGAAGTGTAAGACCAATGAAAAAGATTAAAGTGTAGGATGACAAGTCACATTCATATACAGATTTTGCTTTTACTAGATAGATTCTTATTTCTAATTCTCTAAGATCTAGACAGAGTTTTAATACAGTATTTTCTTGATTGTTTACTGGCATCTTAACTAAGATATTATTTATTTTATGTTTTAGTTATTGAATGTTTCACAAGAAAAGACCAGTAGCTTGTTAATTTGTCCGTTCTCTTCCCCACCCACCCTAGAAACAATACCAGAGACTAAACCCAGGAACCTAGAGACTTAATTACAGCTTCGTAAGAGGTCCGTGGAAAGATTTTAGGAGGTCCATGAACATGGGGGTGGGGTGGGGCGGAATATTTCAATATATTGATTTCCTTTTTGATCCAGTGCATTTTATACATTTAAAAGCATTGTTCTGAGAAGTGTTGCATAAGCTTTACTAGACTGCTAAAGGGATCTGTTGATACAAAAATGGTTATGATCTGGATTAATAAATTACAGCTCAGCCCTTAGATAGTGTTCAGTACACATTATGTTTGTCATCATTGTCAAAGCACCGTCAGATATAGATAATGCTTCTGCTGCCCTTTGTTTTTCTTTTGATAGTAGAAAATTGTAGTGTATGTAAAGATGTAAGCTTATTTTCTAAGGACTGTTTTTTGGCTGGTGTGTGTGTGTGTGGTAAGACACCACAAAATATTCTTTTTAGCCTTTTATCACAACTCAGTAATGTGATTCTATATTTGCTTTTAAAGATGGAAACATGTTGTAGTTTCATATATTATCCATTGTGAATAATAATATTTAATCAGATCTTGTCTCAGGTAGTCGTGCTTTTCTTCATGTCTACATAAAAAAGTTTATTTGTGTTTCTTCTCTCCACCCCACCACCCTCTCCCCATCCACTGATATTCATTGATACCCTTGTCAAAGGAAATTGTAAAAATGGTCGTGTTTGGGATCTGCATGCAAAGTAGAAATAATTGCAAAATTAAAGGTGAATGTTATTACAAGTCTGAAGGTGTTGTGCCAAATCCCTAGAGTGACAACGTTAAACACTGCCTCTAAAACATGGGGTGGAAAATACAGAGCACATTCATTAGCTTCCACACTAGACAAAACCAGTACAAGAAATCAGTTTTCTCCATGAACCGAAGCAATTCTTCTGTCATAGGTAAGACACACATGAAGTCAGTCAGACTGGATTTTTTTAAAATTAGAGTTGTGAATAATACTACTGGCATATAAATATTAAATTATTTTATTCCTTAAGAGATTAAGCATTTGCTTTTTTGTGTATGAGAAACTGAAATTTGGCTTTTGTTTTTAAAGTTTCCTTTTCACATAATATATGTTAAAATATATTTTAATATATGTGTCTTTTTAAAGTTTGAATTTTTAATACACTAATATTTTTAAAATTACTTTTTAAAAGTCACAGTTATTTTAATTTTTAAATTGCTTGTTAATTTCTTTCCTTAACTTTGGAAATACTTATTGAACAGCAAAAGAAAATTACTTGATAAAACTTAAGAAACAATAATAAAACCAACAAAATCATACTTGGCATCTACTATAACTTGGTACCTTGAAGATTAATGCAGGAGTAAATTATAGTCTTAGCTTTAATGAGCATAAGACTTAAGTGGTAAAGATAATGTGTATGTATATCAGGCATATATATTAAAATAAGACATGTCTTATGTATCTGTCTATCTGTCTATTCTTACCAATAAAACAACAACAAAAAAAAATACAGAGTAACATAAAAACAGGTACCTGATGAGGTGGTAAAAGATGGATATAAAATTAAGAAAGCCCTTTTACTTAGGCAGGAGCAAAAGACAGTTCATTCGGTGAGATACAGACATAGGCCAACAAAACAGCTTCCGTTGTCCATACAAGGAGGTTATTTCCAAGGCTTTTTGGTCAGAGAATTTCTGGAAGTTAGTAGGTTGAATAAATTTAGTTTTTCAAGCAATTGAAATTTAGACTATTGTCGAATGAACAAGAATGTTAATAGTAATTTGTTTTTAAAAGACCAGGATCACAGGATTTTAGAACTGAAGGATAATGAAAAACAGTAATTTATCAATTCAGAGGCGTGGTGTAAATGGATTTCTTAACCCCTCCCCTTCCCCCCTCTCTTACACTTCTCTAAAGGGCTATGTGCTTCATAAATAGGAGGGAAACTCTAGTTGTAAGCATCCACACATCCTCAGGGTCCACAGAACAAAATTCACTCCAATTCTACACATATTTATTATATGTGCTTATATCTTTATTATATATTTATTATTTCTGTGCTCATGACATTTTGATACTCAGGATACAGAAATAAACAAATAACAGTCCCTGCCCTCAGAAAAATACTGTGCTGGATGCAAATTGTGTACACAATAATTAAATAGTAATTAAATAGTAAAAAGTAATTAAAATAGTACTCAAGAAGGAGAGAAAATGAATATTTCCGGGTAAGGGAAAGGTGTCAAGAAAGGTCTAGTTGTAGGAGGTGATAGTTGAGTTGTGCTTTAAAGGAAACTGGGGATTCTTCAGTGTGGAGATGAGGAGGGAGAACATTTCAGATGCTTAAGGAAAAGAAAAGGGATAACCAGGGAGCCGGAGGTGTACTGATGATTAACGGAAGAAAGAGGCCCCCACTATCCTATAAATCTTTAGGATAGTCTTTCCTCCTAATTAATTTTTGTGTTTATTTTTTTTCCTCAAAGTCTCTTATTCCATTCCTCATTTCCTCACTCTCATTTCCCCGGGGCTATAACTAGAGTAGGATAGTCTGGCTAGGGCACTGAAAAATTGAACACATGTACTAATTTTAGCATCCTTCTCAAGTAAATTTGGCTTAATTTTTAAAAAGTACCTAACTCGGGAGTCAGAGGACCTGTGTTTAGATCCCACCTCTAATGTCTCTGGGCCTCAGTTTCTTTTTCTGTTAAATGAGGGGGTTGGACTTAGATGGCCTTGGAGGTCTCTTCTGTTCTAGCTCTAGATTTATCATCTTGTTTTTTATTGGTGCTTTGTAACATACCCTCTTCACTTCCAAACATATCTTCCTTCCTTATTCAGCAAACTGTTTCTTATAACAAAGATTTAAAAAGGGAAAGAAAAAACAATAGAGAAAAATAAGTCACATTTGACACTTTTCTCCTCTATAGTGAAGAGGAAAAGGTGCATTTTCTTTTCAAGGGTCAAGCTTGATCATAATTGTGACATGGCATATATTTTCATTTTTTTTATTCTTTTCAGTTTACACTGTTGTAGTTACCCTCTTTATATTGTTTTCTTAGTTTTGCTCTTTCAGTTCTGCATCAGTTCATACAAGCCTTATTTATTTATCTTTATTGCCTTTTTGAAACTTTGAGTTTTAGATAGTTTCTGTGTGTTTTTCTAGGCCATTTTAGTCTCTTTGTCTCAAGCATCCAAAAGGCTAATATGTCCTGTCTTTCACAGCGTTCCTACCTTGCTAGAGAAGTCAAGTCAAAGCATCTACTGCTAGTGGCTTGGAGTTGAGTGCACCCACCTTTGCCACAACCTGGCAGGTGGTACAGAAAGGGGACTCTCTACCTCTAATTAGTACTGCAGTGGGAGACGTGTGTATCCCAAGCTAGAATTCTGAGTCGATTTCTCTGTGGGAGTATTTAGATTGAATTTAGTTCAATCTGACTTTGCCCTTGGGCAATTTTCTGGGTTTTGGTCACCTTAACTATCAAAAAATCATTGGATTTTGAAGTTTAAATGTCATAGCATTTGAAGATGCTTCACAAACTTTAAAGTGCTTTATAAATGAAAGTTATTCCACATGGCAGTTAATTTCCTTAATGTTTTTAGTTGTGTGTGTGTGTGTTTGTTGGGGGGAATTTTTTTCTTTTGAATATTATTTAGTAAAATATTTTTATATGCTTGAAAACAGTTGGCTTTTATTTGTTTTGTGTGCTATGAAAAGCATTTATATTGATCACATTTCATGCTGATAATGTGGAATTTGCAGATTTCTTTTCAAGTAACTGTAGGGTAATAAGATTGTGTTTTAGAATTCTCATACTGTATTATCATCAGTGAGACTTGAATATACTTGAGCCTAAGCAGTTTCAATGCCTCTCCTTTTTTCAAAAGGATGGGAGTGGATGGAGAATCTTTTTGTACAGATTTCTATTTTGAAGTAAAGGTCATTGCCTTCCTTCTTAATTTGTATGTTCTTTTAAAGTTATTAATAGACTTATTTACTTAGCCTGAACTGCCAGAGATAGAGAATGGTTTTCTTGTTTTATAAGATGCGTGCACTGTGAGGAGGCTTGTTTTGCTCCTTGCTGGGTTAATATAATCCTTCCCACTTCCTTGTATGTGCAGATTATTTTATAAAGATGAATTTATTTTAAAGCCTTGTTCATATTAGTTGCTGTATAAATACTTGATTATCAGTTTTGTGATTGATTTTATCATCTTTGTATTTTGACTTTCTTCCTATTCCAGGTTTGATATTTAAGTAATTTTTAAACTTTTCAGTGCTAGGTTGTACCTCTAGAATCTGGGCTTTCCTCTTACTTGTGCACATCATATAACATGCTTATGTTAGTGGGCCCACAGTGTTGTTAGGAGGATCAGATCAAAGAATGTGTTAATTACTTTATAATTAACTCTGTAGCTGTAAGTTGCTACATAAAAGTATGAGCTGTTGTGATTCCTACATAATATAGATAGATTAAATATTTATTAAGCACTTATTATGTGCCATGGACTGTGGTATACAAAAATTGAAGCAAGACATTTCCTCCCCTCAAGGAACTTATATTCTATTTGTAGTCTGAAATACATTTATTACCTAAAAATGTTAGTTTTCAAAAAGTAGCTCCTAGTTTTATCAAACCAATGTGTGCATGTGTGTATGTGCATGCATGCACTTGAGAGTGTCTTTTGCTTTCATTGTTTTTGATCTCCAGTTTGATTTTTCTGAATATATATGTTAGTTTGAGGTTTTAAAAAATTCATTGCTTTTTTATTTTTTGTAAGATGCCTGTTTCCCCCACCCCTTCCTCCATGTTTATAAACAATTTTTCTCATATATCCTGCTTATATTAAATAGTAAGTTCCTCCCTTTCTCTCATAGATTTACTAATTTATGCCTTTTCCCCTTGCTTTGTTTTCTTTTTTTAAAACCAGCAGAGCCAAAACAAACCACACCTTGGCTCTGGTTTACCTTACTTGCCTCTCTTTGTGACTTTTGAAACCAGTAGGATTCCAAAAGGACACCTATCTTCCATTCCCCAGTCTTCATTCTACTCCAAGCTTCTCTCCTGACTCTCCAAACTTTCTCTCATAGGCCGCAGAAGTTTTGGCTTCCTGCAAGCTCCCTTCAGTCCAGTCTCTGAACTTCTCATGCTGGAAGGACTCTCTCTCCTGGGAACCCCTTTCTCTAATTGTCTGGTTCTGCCCAGGGCCAGTTCGGAGCTTTTTAGTTCTGTGACTAGACCTGTGCGTGAAGATTGGACTGGCTGTGGTATTTGTAGTCTGGTTTAGAGGCAACAGTGCCTGTTAGGAGGCTGTTCTATAGTACAGATGAAAACTGGTGAGGACCTGAATTATAGGAGAGGAGCTAAGAGTATAAGCTTCTTGAGGTCAAGGAGGAATCTTTGGTTTTTGTTTCTGTGTCTTCAGGTGGATTAAAGTCCTGTGGTGGTGGTGGGAGTGGTGATGGTGATGACAGCTAGCATTAAGGTAATTCTTTAAGATTTGTCAGTCAGTCAGTAAACATTTGTGAAGCATCTAGTATGTGGTCAGGCACTGTGCTCAGTGCTAAAGATACAGAAAAAGGACAGAAGTCAGATCATGCTTTTAAGGAGTTCACAGTCTAATGGGGGAGATAACATGTAAACAACTAGGGATAAATAAGTTAAATTTATAAGACAAACTGAAAGTAATCAGCAGAGGGAAGGCACTGAAAATTAAGGGGGAATGGGAAAAGACTTGTAAAGCACTTTCCATGTACTCTCTAATTTGGTCCTTACAACAACCCTATGAGATAGGTTCTATTATAATGTCCATTTTACAGATGAAGGAACTGAGGTTGAGAGAGGTTAAGTGATTTGTCCATTGTCACACATCTAGTTAGTGTGGGAAGCTGGATTTGAATTTGGGTCTTCCTGACTACAAGTACAGTGCTTTATCCATTGGGCTACTTAGCTGCATATTGTAATATATTAAAAATGATTTTATAACATTTACTAGATTGGGAAGGATGGAAATGACCAGTTTTTTCATTTGTTTTCATTCATAGTACTCATACCAAAAGTAAGATATTAACCTCTGACACTGTGTGACCTTGGGAGATTCACTAACTTGTACCTAGTTTATCATCTGTAAAATGAGGGAGTGGAATTGTATGACCTATGCAAGCCCTTCTAGCCCTATATCTCTGAAAATGTGATGTTATGACCTGACAGGGTGATCTGGAAACAAACTTGAATATCTGTTTACTAATTGCTTACACTTGTAAAAAACATTAAATGCCATGGGAGTATAGCTGTTGTGACATAGGAAAAATTAAAATGTGACTTTGTCATTGATATATATTGTAATTTTTTTTTGTGGGAAATCCATCCCTTGGATTTGGAAAATAGTTTGGACTTAGGATCTTTATGAAATGTCCTCACTTCCAAATATATCACATTTTGAGAGTAACAGGAAATCTGAATTTTAATCCAGAAGTTTTTCCTAAAATTATAAAAGGACATTAAAAAATGTTTAAAATCTATATTTAGGGGAGGAAGTCTTAAATTTTAAAAAATTACCATGTATATTTTTGAGTAAATTTACTGTATTTTTTCATCATCAAGTATCTCCATTTCTGTGGCAAAATAGAGACAGTTTCTTTATTCCCTTTGTTATCTGAAAAGCCATTGGCATTTTGAAGGGACATTTGTCTCTTCCTCCTGATGTGAAAATATAAGCATTTTGCCCCTTCTTACTGCTCAGATTTGTTTACATTTGAGGGTTTTTCTTGTCTCCTGTGTTTGCATTTTACTTAACTCTTACCTTTTCTTCAAGGATGCTTGAAAGTTCTCTGTTTTGTGTATACCCTGTGGTATTATATTCAACTTTGCAAAATAAATTATTTCTTTGTTTTAAGCCTCTATAGTTTGTGTTTTGGAATATTTTAAGATTTCCTGTAATTTAGACTAATTACAATTTAATCTTGTATTATCCTGACTGTGTTTCCTTGGTATTTGGACTGTTTCTTTCTGTCTCGTTGTATTACTTTTTCTTTGACCTGGAAGCTCTGGATTTTGTCTGTGATTTTTCTAAGCTTTCTGTCAGGAAGTGACTGCTGGATTCTCTCAATTTCTGCTTTACCCTATGGTGTTTTTTTTAATCTTTTTTTCTCTTTTAGAAAAATTATTCATTTTAAACTTAAATACAAAACAAGGAAAAAAAGAACATTTCCATATACACAGCAGAACATAGAGGATTCAATATAAAATCACGAATTTCCATTTCAGACTATTTTTTAAAAATCTATATAATAAATACTACCCATTTTTTCAAAGCTATCTAATTTCTTTGTGCTTCCTTCTAAGTTTTCTTTTGTTCTCTGCTGTATACCTTTCAATTTTTTTTCCTCCCTCTTTCCCCACCCTGCCCTGGAGAAGGCTACAATTAAACACAAATATATATATTACACACACACACACACACACACCTCTACACACATATACATATATGTATATAAAACTGTAGTGTACATACATCTGTTTATAAGTTCTTTCTCTGAAAGTGGATAGCATCTTCTTTCATAGGTCCTGGTCTTTCCATGTTTTTCTAAAATCAACTAGCTCATCATTTCTTATAGGCAGTAATATTCCATCACAGTCATATCCCCCAACTTGTCAAGTCATTTCCCAGTTAAAGGGCATCTATCATTTTAGCCATCTGATAGGTGTAAGATATCTCAGAGTTGTTTTACTTTGTATTTCTCTCATCAATAATGCTTTAGAGCTTTTTTTTTTTATATAACTACATACAATTTTGATTTCTTCATTGAAAAATGTCCTGTTCATATCATGTGACCATGGTCAATTGGGAAGTGACTCCTATTCTTATAAATTTGACAAAATTCTTTATATATTTGAAAAATTTACCCCTTATCTGAGAGACCATCTATGAAAATTTTCCCCCAATTTTCTTCTAATTTCCTTCTAATCTTGACTACATTGGTTTTATTTGCATGAGAACTTTTTAATTTAATATAATTGAAATACCCATTTCACATCTTGCATGCCCTCTGGTTTTAATAGATTGGGGGTAGTTTTCTTTTATGATTTTGTGAAGTATGGTGGCATGGTTTTTGGGATGTCCAGTAATTCTTAAATTATCTCTCCTCAACCTGTTTCCTAGGTCAGTTGTTTTTGATGGTAGACACCTTATGTCTTGTTCTATTTTTTCCAACCTCTTGACTTTAATATTTACTGTCTCATGTCTTTCTGACTTACATAATTCCTCCATTCTGTTTTTTAGTGTATCCCTCATTGACATCAGATTTTCTACCCACTATTCTAGTCAGCTTATTCTCTTTCCAGTGTTTTTCCTCTTATTTCATTTTGTTCAGATCGTTTTATAATCCTTGTAGCCAAGCCATTTATTTTTTCTTCCTCTGTGACTCTGCTTTACGTTGTTGCAGTTACTTTTGGGGGGTTTACTTCTTAGGTTTCTTTCACTCCATAATGTCTCTTTGTTGTGTTCAGTGTTTTCTTCACTTTACTCATGTCTCTAAGCCTCAGGTTGTGGTTTGGGACTCTGTGTTTAGGTTGCACGCCCTCCCTCCTGCATTCTTGAAGGGCTTAGGGAGGGTCTGGTTCTCTTTCCTCTCTAGTCTGGACGTTGCTGCCTCTGCCGTGGTGGATGTGTGGTGGCTAAAGCTATGACCCACCCTCTGTAGTCATACCTGGCTTCTTGCTTAGTCCCTCCATGATTTGAATCAGGTTTTGGCTATGCCCCTTCTTTGTCTCCTCCTTGTACAGTCCTCATTTGCGAGTTGGCTCTGTGCTTTGCTCTCGACACAACAGGTCCCAGCGAGATAGTGTTCATTCTGCTGATATAGGCCTCCTCCATGACCCCAAGTACTTTGTTCTACAGATGGTGCTCTGGCCCTGTCTTCTATGGTTTCTGCACTGGCTTTTTGGTGTTTTGCTGAAGGTATTATAGTGACCCTATCTCCTGCAGTAGTCCTAAGTGTGTTGCCTGAGACTGTGCCATCTGTCTCATCTGGCTTATTGCCACTCAGAGCATCTGCAGGCTTCTGGGAGTCTTTTTTGCTCACCTCTGGACTGGATAAAGATGCTTATAGTCATTTCTCTTTGGTTTTCTCATTGTACCTTCTGGTGTACTTTTAGAACTTTATTGGAATGTCTGTGGGAGATTTCGGGCCATCCAGGCAATCTCATATTGCCATCTTAACTGGAAGTACAGGGCCTAACAATTTCCATGTTTTGATTTTGTTATTATTTTTACACTGACATTAAAGGATTTGAGCATTGTAACTTATGGTAGCCTTTGCAAGATTAAACTGCATATAACTTTGAAAAAATGTACTATTAAGGTTAGTAAACTTGCAGTAATACCCTTTTCAGATTCAACTTGCAAGCGTTATCTTCCTTAATCTTCACAACAATCTAGTAAGGTAGATAAAGTAGATTATTGGTGGGGTCAGAACCAGAACCAGAACCAGAGGCTTCTAAATTCCTAGTGTCGTTCCTAAGAGAATTCTTTTTTTTTTTTTTTTGCTTTTTGGTGAGGCAAATGGGGTTAAATGACTTGCCTAGGACAGCTAGTAAGTGTCAAGTGTCTGAGGTTGGATTTGAACTCAGGTCCTTCTGACTCCAAGGTGGGAGCTCTATCCACTATGCCACCTAGCTGCCCCCTTCTAAGAAAATTCTTAAAGTGAATATTAAATTTTTTTTTTTGCCAAATAAATATTTTAAAATCTTTGTTGAAATTAGGTATATTTCCACTACCATTCAGGTGTGCATGAGATAGCACTGTAGAAATATCTAAGTTGTTGATCATTTGAAGAAATAAGTATTTGCTTTAGAGAGAATTAGGCTTATGATCAGTGAGCATGGGAAGAGGGAGTGCAGTTTAGGAAGGTGAGTGAGACTTAATGGAAAGTGATAAGAGGAAAGTATATCAGCTCTTAATAAGATTGATAGCAGTTAGCATTTATATAGTGCTTTTAGGCTTTTGGAGTGTGTTACAGGTAGTATGCCATTTCATAGCTGGTTTGTAAGGATATGGAAAGAAGTTGGGTTACAGTTTTTTCACGTTGCTTTAAGCCATTGTGATAATGTTATCATGATTTTTTCAGTAGGGATTGTTTTTGTCTGCTGTATACTGTTAGCTAGAAGACTGTTTGCCTGCTTTCATCATGCAGGGTGAGAGATAAAGTTATGATATGGTCCAGCCAAGATGCAAACTAGAGAAGCTGTCTAGACCTTTCCTTTCCTCAGTGTCTTTCCTGCCTTTTGTAAGTTAGAAGTTGTCAAACTACTATAGTAAGAATGAATTCCTTCTCTCCGCCCCCCCCCCCCCCC
>NW_020954652.1:19460822-19466483 GCF_900497805.2 Vombatus ursinus
TTTTTCCCTTTGATTCTAGAAGGAAAAAAATACAGTTTTGGATGTCAGTGACTTTCTGTTTCTGCAGTTCTTAACCTGGGGTCTGTGACCCCAGGTTCGGTATTTCGACAACTGTATTTCAATATAATTTTCTTTTGCAATCCTATGCATTTTATGTGATGCATTTAAAATATTATTGTGAGAAGGGTGCATAGACTTCACCAAGTTGCCAAAGCGGGACATAGTTCTAAAAAGGTATGTGGACTTCTGTTGTCTGGTAAGAAAAAGGAGGTAGATGTAAAGTTTATGCACAGCAGGGAGAGACGCTTCATCTTGTGGGAGGACATAGAAAATCTTGACAAGTGGTAACTGAATTAACTGCTGTCCAGCTCACTGGGTGCTAATCATCAGGTAGGAGGACTTGTCATCAGACTAAATCAAAGGATAGGTACAGAGCTAATGTTAGCTAAGATAGAATCATCAGATTTTGGATACTATTAGGTGAAATTTCTTTGACATTTAAAATTATTTGAGAAGCTGTCAAAATGGTTTTGCCTTTCATTGCTAGTATAAATTGACCTTCTCTGTGCTTTACTGGTAGATTTAATGATATGGCATATTAACCAATTTAACATATAATAGTTTTGTAGTTTTGTTAGGAAGGCAGCTCAAAATGCAAATAGGTAGAGAGTTTTAAATGAAAGGCATGTGGTAGTTGATTTTATGGCAAATATTTTGATACATTTGAAGAATTATAGATTACATCTGGGTAAAATCGGTTTCTGGGGAGCTCTTCTTAAGGAGTTCACCTTAATATAGTATCATTTTAATCTGTAGCTGATTCATTTGCATTAATGTTGTCATTCACATTTTTAGCTCTGTTAAAGCTAAAACTAAGTGTTCACTGCTTTTGCTGAAGATGTCTTTGGAGCATGGTGCTTGAGAATAGCTTTTCTTATGAATTTTTAATTATGGCTGAAACAAGAGGTGGACTTGATATACCTCTGGAAGTATCTGTTAAATACAAACCATGTTCTGTTTTTATAGTTGTTTCTGAAGTGTGCAAAGCTTCATAGGGAAAAAATAGGGAGATGTGGGTAAAGGGGGGGAGGGGATTTAAAACAATGGCTGTGGAGTAAGCCTTCAGTTCTTTAAATGAGAAGAGAAATTGATTTCATTACTGCATTGTGAATCCCCAAGTAATGACTGTTGTTTTGTGTTTCTGAGGCAGCAAACAGCAGTTCAGTCGAAAGTGTGATCAAATGTGAAATGGAAGGGAGAAGCCTTTCCGGTTTATCAGTTACTTTGAAAAAAAGCAGTAGCACGGCTTAATGCCTTTTTCCATCCATCTCTCTATTCTTGTCTCTGTTTGTTGCTGATTTGACAGTCTTCTGGTCCTTCTCCTTTGCTGTTGTGTATTTGTCCTTTGTTTGTACTACACTAGAACGTAAAGGAAAAGGCTGCCGTTGCTACCCTGCTGTTCTAACTAGCCTCCAGTGTGAGCATATACCTTAAACAGAGCTTCTAAGCCATGAAAGAGGAGAGTCCACAGCGGCGTAGGTTTTCTTCCTGTACTGGGGTTTCGCCTCTTGTATTTCCTCCACGAATTGATGGCCGCAAGCTTGTCCGGAATGCTTCATTTGGAGGATACAATGAACTTTCCCCTGCATTGCCAGGTTTGTTAGTTTTATCTGGAATTTTTGTCTTATTAGACAGATTCTTGGTACTTAAGTAAGCCAAGTGTTTTGGCCTTTTAAATAGCTTTCCTTTTTAGAAAAATTTGTACTGAAGGGTCCTATTTCAGAAGCAGAGATAGGGCTTTCTCCATTTATTTGTTTATCATCTCTGAAATTTGTCAGGAGAGATTTAAAACTTTGAATTCGATGTATCAGAGATCTTGAGTACTTAAAACAATATGTTTTTACTTTAAATGTAAATGTAAATATAATGGCCCTTGTCTGATAAAATGAAAACATTCTCTGAATTGGAGAGAAACTTCTAATTCTAAAATTGCACCAGCACCATCAAAGGTTTTTGCAAAGGAGTTATATTCAATCTGTCCATTCAGCTGTATTGCAACTATAATAAAATTCACATTCAGTACAGTCTTTAAATAATATCTGAGTATTAGCTAGAATGAATATTGCTGTCATAGTAAACTTAAGCTTTGAAATTATTTACCCTTGACTATTTTCTAGACATTGAATAGTATGTGTACCTCTTACCTCAGTTAAGAGTAGAAACTAGTACTTTTAGAATGAGCATTAACAGATGTTTCAAGGTACACGCAGTATGATTAAGGCAATATTACAGGGACATTGAGACAAATTGGTCTTTGCTGTTTAAGAAGTTTCTGTTGCCATTAACAGTTACAACAATTAGGGCATTTGTTTCTCTTTGTGCATAATGTTTAAGGATTGAATCATGAATTTTTTTTACATACTGCCAAAAATTGCATTTATTCTTTAAACATTTTGTATCTTTATGAAATAAAATTTACATATATACTTTAATATTCATCTGAAAAGTAGTTAAAAATTTGTGCTTAATTCATTTTTATATTTTTGTTTTATTAAAATACAAGTTGTGTATTGTGGTTTGACTCTCAGCTTATATAATATTCTTGATCCATGCTGATACACACACATACATGTGCATATACATCAATATTTATTTTAAGCTAGTGAAAGTTTCATATAGTTCATTTACAGATGATTATTTGAAATTGTGAATTCGCTTGATAGACCCATGAAAGTATCTAGGATTTCAAAGCTCAACATGTGTATTACAAGGAACTTTGGATAGGTGAAGTAAGCTGTGCCCAGCCTCTAGGTAGTGTAGTACACCTGCTGATCTGCTTTTCTGTCTCTAGGTTTTTTATTTGTCCATCATGTGTCCTATTGAACTTATGCGTTTTACTTATGTAAACATATCTACAGTAGTAAATTTCACAGTGTCTTCCTTACCTTAGAAGTAATCTTGAAAAATTCAGTGTTTTTTGAATTTCTCAGAGTAGTTTAATGATCAGTGGGCCTTTCCAAATAAAACTTGGTTCTACTGCTGTTTCCCTTTCTCTTCATTTTTCCCTAGGCAGCAAGCTTGGTAACAAAAGCTGGTCTTGTTGACCTTCATGCTATGCCTCTGTGTAATACATGTGAATGAGACTTGTAAAAATACAGTAACTGCAGCAGTCACAGAATGTGAAATTTAGCTAAAATGGAATTTTTTTTCCTAATAGTTTGGCAATAGCACCTTTTTGCCCAGTCCTCTCTTTTCACAGGTGTGACTAGGAGAGCTTTGAAAGTAATGGATGAAAGGCTGGGTGACATGAATGTAATCACAGTGCAAAGCTTCTCGTTTTGAAGGTTGTTTACTCAACTAGGAGAGGGGGAAAATATTGGCAATTCCTGAGTTTAAAATAGAGAAGAAGTTATAGTATCAAATGGTTTTAATAGAAAAGTGAGTAAGCAGTGGGTTTTTTTTCCCCAGTAGTGCTTGTGGTAGAAGGAAAAAAAATAAAGAGACTGTTTCCTCTCCATTTTGTCCTTAATGAAAAGAGAAGACATTTTAGCATGTTTTTTTTTCCATCCACTAAGAAGTAGTGAAATTAAGTTAAGTCTTTTTAAAAAAAATTATTTATTTTAGTTTTCGACATTCACTTTTATAAGATTTTGAGTTCTAAATTTTTCTCCCTCCCTCCCCTCCCCAAGATGGCATGCAGTCTGATGTAGGCTTTACATGCATAATCATATTAAACATATTTCCACATTTTTCTTGTTGTGAAAGAAGCATCAGAACAAAAGGGGAAAATCATGAGAAAGAAAAAACAAAAAAAGAGAAAATAGTATACTCTGATCTGCATTTAGACTCCATAGTTCTTTCTCTGGATGTGGATGGCATTTCCTATCATGAGTCTTTTGAAGTATTTTAGATCATTGCATTGCTCAGAAGAGCTAAGTCTATCAAAGTTAGTCATTGCACAATGTTGCTGGTACTGTGTACCATGTTCTCCTGGGTCTGCTCATTAAGTTAAGCCTTTTAAAGAACACATGCTGCATTCCCCCCCCCCCCCCAAAAAAAATCTTAACCTTAATTTATATGTAGCCAAAAGTCACCTGTAAGTTCCCTTGGATAGAGGTGGTTGTGGTGGAGTGGAAAGTTGCTATCTTTAGAGGCTCGTGGCCTGGGGCTAAGTTTGTCTCTTGTTTACTGGGCAAGTCACTTAGCTTCACAAAGTGTCACCTTCCTTATTTGTCAGGTTGTAATGATTAAATGAGATAATGCATATAAGATGCTATATGTATTTAAAACACTCTATATATCTGTCAGCCCTTGGCATATTTTTAATGTTAAAATGACTCCTTAAATTATTCCAATTAAACTAGAATGGAACAGGGTAGTTAAAGATAGGTAGAGTAAACAGGAAGAGTGACACTTGGTGTTCTGGTATTGATTAAGGAGATAGAGAAATGAAAAGACATAAAACCATTACTGTACAGTATGGATAATCAATTTTCATAACAAGCAAAACTTAAATTGGGTTCATGCCTTAAGGCAAAAGAGTATAATATGTTTTATTTACAACGTCAACAGACTATAGTTTTTAATATCAGGTATTGTGACAGATTTTGTTTTTTTGGCAAGTGGAGGGTTAACTGGTAACTTTGTTATTGTTTCAGCCCTTGTAGTAGAAAATCTTTCTAAAATGTGTTGGTGTGCTTGCCAGCCATATTAAATAGGACATACTTAATGTAGGTGACAAGAGGTGACATCCAGCAGACTGATAGTAAGAAGGAAAGTAAGGAATTAAAAGACAAAATTTCAAAAGCCTTAGCAGTCTGATCGCTTAATATGACGTCATGGCTGATAGCCTGGTTCCAGACCACTTCCCTCAGCAATGCAGTGGAGGAAAAATGAGTATTGACCTTGGAATCAGGAGAGCCTTGTTCTGTTTTCCCTCTGCCACATTTGCTGCCTTTGTGACCCTTTGACAGGTCTTGTCACCTCTCTCATCTTCAGCTTTTCTTTTGATTAAACTAGATATCCTCTGAGATCTTCCCAACTCTAAATATATGCTCCTAAAGATGAATTTTGAAGTATTGAACATTTTACTATGCCATCATCTTCTGTAAATTGTTTATTATTTATTATATTTCTTGGCTATAAGAGATTGGCTTGAATGGGTATACTGGTCCTAAGATGTATCTGAAACATTTCTTTTGACTAAATATAATCACCTGTTTTCTTGTAAGTTGGTTCTTTCCTTTAAAAATGGGGTGAAAATGAATTTTGGTTACTTGACAGTTTGAGTTAACCGTTAGTTAATTGAGGTTTTGTTGCCTCACTTATTTCAGAGTGGGGATAGTGATACCTCTTCTTATTTCTAGTATAGTGAATACCTTTGAAATCTCAGTTAAATGAATAGGAACAAAACCCCTTTTGTCATGTTTTTTGTCATGTTTTTTGTCATGTTAGTTTTTTGTCTGAGTAGAGGGATTTAGACAGAGTCTGGATATATGCACATAAATGAAAGTGAAAGAAACACACACACCTCTGCCTTCTTTCAAGTAGCAGCTTAAATTTCACCTTCTTCATGGGCCTTTCTCAGTCCCCCCAAGTGTTTACAGTTTCGTCTTTTATCTACCTTTCATGTATTCTGTATTTATCTTTTAAGTAACTGTT
>NW_020954652.1:19466493-19476475 GCF_900497805.2 Vombatus ursinus
AGTAAAACTTGTTGGTTGACTAATTTGTACAGAGAAATATATGAATGTATACACAAAAGTGTAAAATGATGAAGTATTGAACTTCCATATTACATTTATGAAGATGAAAGTATTTATTTGACGAAGTTTAAGAGATATACCATTAAGTAAAATTATTTCTAGGATCACTAACTAGCATTGGAAAACTAGCTAGTACTGATGATTTTTTTGCAAGAAATCAGTATGCTTAAATCAGTATCACAAGAGTCAGTACTACTCACAGATAACAGCCTGCATCCCTGATAAACATTTTTGTGGGTCTTGTGTACCAATGGGAAGAGATTAGGAGTTGGAGTCTAGAGACCTGGGTTTAAGTCCATTCTCTGCCAATTAATAGGTGTTTGACTGTATAAAGTGGGACCAGTGATACCTCTTCTATCTGCTATACAGGATTATATCAAATGAGATAATAATGCATAAAATATTTTAGAAAATGTAGAGTAGTTATTTTATGCACCCCCCCACTTGTTAATTTGTGTGAATTTTTAAAAATTTCTGCTGAAATAAAAACGGAGTTTTGTGGAGCAGTTTTTATGTAACACTTTAAATAGTATTTTGGTGTAGAGAATGAATTTGTTGCCCAGAATCTTTTCTACAAATCAGTCTTTACGTGATTGAAACATTTTTTGCATAATTAATAATTATTGGTGCATTAAATAGAGTGTTCTGAGTTTTATATACATACATCGTTGATATGACTTTAAAAAAAATTAGGTGGTAATCTTTAAAGAGATTAAAGGAGCCCCAGGGAATGGCTCACAGCGGATGCCTTGGGTTGGTACTCCCTTTTCGGGTAAACATACTTGTGAAGACTTTAGGGAGAGAGTTGCTTCATCCTAGTATAGAAATCCCAAGTGATGCATTTTTTGTTTTGTGTTCTCTCGATTAAGTTACTGCAGTGTGTATAATTTTGGGTTACCCTTGAATATGACCCATAAACTTCAGCTGGTACAGAATTTAGCAACCTTTCTACTCAAGGGCTTTGACTACATGGAACATTATCTGTGTTGTGTATTTTGTATTGGCACCCTGCTTCTGGGTGCAATCCAAGGAACCCTATCAGGTTTGAGTTCTGATTGTTTTAGGGAACATTCTGTTCCTTGCACATTTATCCTCGTTGACTTTGAAAGTCTTTGAGATCAGCCTTGTTAACAGTTCTTTGATTTGGAGTTTGGAGGTGTAGGTGCTTTATTTTTCTGGATGACCTTATTTCTGGGCTTGATTTTCGGTTCCAAAGCAAAACATAACCATATTTTAAATGAATCGCTTTATTGGTTTTAAATTGATTAGAAATTTGAGTGCTAGGAGAGATTCCCTTTATTCTCTGTTTTCATTTGAAAATCTTTTAGTTTATGCATATCTTTGAATATCTTTGAAGTAACTTATGTTGGTAATGTATTGGAATACTCATCATAATACATTTATTGTAATAAACTTCTTAAATAAAATTCTTAATCTGAATATGTAAGAATTTCTTATAGGTGAATTAATTCACTTAATGGTATAGTGAGTCTTAGACTGATTTAGAGTAAAGCTTTAACTTCCTATATATTTCAAATTTCTTAAGATTCTATTTTTATTTATCAAAGAAAAAGATTGAGCAGTTAAAATGCAATAATCTTCCTTTTTCATATGGGGAAAGAGGAATTGCTCTTCTCCCATACCCCCCATGATGTAAAAGTAATTTAATAAAGTCTAGGGCATAAAGTAAGAGAATTGAAAAGGTATGTTTTAGCAAATGAAAACAAAGTGTTGTATATAACGTGTTTTCTCATTGACCTACTAGAAATTATTTTAAAATGTGTACTACTTTGTTATTGTTCCATTCAATTGTGTCCAAGTCTATGTGACCCCATGGATGGGGTTTTCTTGGCAAAGATACTAGAGTGGTTTGCTATTTTCTCCTCCAGTGTGTCCTTATTTTACAGATGAGGAACTGAAGCAAGTAGGGGTTAATAACTTGCCTAGGGTCATGCAGTTAATAAGTGTCTGAGGCCATTTGTGAACTCAGGTCTTTCTGACTCCAGGCCTGGTGCTCTATCCACTGCACCACTTAGCTGCCCACTGCTACTTCTTGGGTTTTTTGTTCTTTAAAGAAGCTGCTATTCATTGATTAGTTTTACCTATGTTCTTTATCTAGGTAGACCCAGAGAAAATAAATAGAAAAAGGACCCAGTATTATTTTGCTCAAAAGCATAACACATTTCTGTAAAACATGTCTCTCTTTATTCTTACCTGAATTTTAATTACAGCTTTGTGACATTGTTTATTCTCCCGTTGTTTTTAAGCATGTGCTATTTGTTTATTATTTAAGACCACATGTACTCCTCTTTGTCCAGCCTACTGTTGTGTCATTTGGTTTCTTTTTGGATCTTAAAAAAAATCATCAGTACTAGCTAGTTTTCCAATGCTAGTTAGTGATCCTAGAAATAATTTTACTTAATGGTATATCTCTTAAACTTCGTCAAATAAATACTTTCATCTTCATAAATGTAATATGGAAATTTTCATGTTGGGACTCAAATCCAAACTTTCTCTTTTAGTGAAGAATTAGAGAGAGAGAGAAAGAGAGAGAAACAACAAACCAGTTGAACAAAACTAACCAATACATCACATTTATAATATACTGTCTCCTACAACCGTAGTTATCCACTACTGCTAAAAACAGGGAGATATTCAGGGTATTTCAAAAATTTTAGTGTAGGTTTTAGGCTTTAATCACTTAAAATGTAGACTTAGACTTTTGGAATACTTTTTTGTTATCTCTTCTTTAAGGCCAGCTTTGGTCATTTGGTTTGTTTTTTTTTTTTACCTTTATTTTGTAGTCAGAATATACGATATGTAATTTTCCTGGTTCTGCTTGTTTCATTTTGAATAAGTTCATGTAAATTTTCCCATTTCTTAGAATTCTTTATCTTACAATGAAATAAATGTGGTGCCTTTTTATTAGTAACTTCTTATAGGTATGTGGAAGTTTATGCTTACTATCGGAATCTCTGGGTAGGGACATTTTAGTCATTTTCTTTACATAATTCTTAATCTCTTTCTAGAATGGTTGTGCAAATTCCCAGGGTGTATCAACAATTCATTGGCTTCTCTTTGCACAACCTCTTCAGTAGTCCTGCACAGCATACAACAGCCGGGGAAAGGATTTTGGGCATCCCATGAAAAATGTAGAGAATATAAATAAGAGTTAAGCTATAATGAGTGCTTGGTCCATGCCCCGCTTACCCCACCTTCCACTAGTCACTGTTGTGCCCATCATGCACCTTGGCAGGTGGATTGCCACTGCATACTCTCTCCTGTTTGTCACATGACCCCCCAGCAACCAACCATTGTCAGTCTGTCTCTAGTCTGAGAGGAGTGATTTCATGATAAATAAAAATCTTAAGTAATAAGTGTAATTAATTGATCTTAGTTGAAATTTCCCCCACTTCTTAAAAATATGGTTTATTTGCAAAATAGTTTAATAATTAACTATACCTTTACTTGGAAAGTGAGCTGCTAAAAACCTATCTGCTGCCCAAAGAAGTTTAGCCTATTTTAATTTTGGCCCCTATCTACTGCCAAGTTGTGCAGGTCTGCTCTTCAGTACTAACCATGCCCATCTTTTGTAAGCTTTGCCACTTGATGTTGTGATTTTTTTCTTATTATTAGTAACTTGTAGCATTCTTTCGTATGTTAATAGTCTGTAAGCTCTTTTTTCATATTCTTTGATCACTTCTCTTAGAGAATGACTTTTAAAGACCCTTCTTTCTAATGCAAATGTTGTTCCAATAGTATGTAATGCTTGCTAGTAATGGAATACACATCTTTTCAGAGGAATTAAAATCATAAACCACAGAGAGAGCAGTGGAAAGACACTTGATAGATGTAAATGAACTACATCGTATTGCTGACTGTAATTTGTACATGAAAAGTGGCTTAATAGACTGGTAATGCATTCTGTGCAAAGAGTGGAATAAGAGATAATCAGAAAGATGTATGACTGGAAAAGGAACTGGGCTTTTCATGTATCAAACATAAGAAGGAACAGATGGACTGCATGGCGAATATAATGTTGATAGTCCTGCAGGAAGGTATGCCTTCTTTGGAGCCTTTCTAAGCATCAGAAAAGGAAGACAGGATGGGCCGTAAACTGCGCTACTGGAGGTACTACCCACATTCATAAGATCACAGAATCCCCAAAATTGTAGAGTTAAAATATACCTCCACAGTCTTCTAGTAAAAACTTTATACCCCAAAGAATCTCCATTATAGGGTGCTCAGCAAATGGTTATCCATATTGTGCTTGTAGATCCATTGAGGGGGTATCCATGACTTCCTAAAGCAACACATTCATTCTTGAATAGTTGTGATAATTAGGAAGTTTTTCTTGACATGAGTCTTCACTTTGCCTCTTTTCAGCTTCCACTCATTGCTCCTGATTCTGCCCTCTGGGGCCAAACAGAATAAATCTAATATCTTTTTGGTATGACAGCCTGTTACATAGTTGAATATGGTTATAGTCCTGCATTTTTTCTTCTTCAGGAATCTCTAGTTCCTTTAAGTACTCCTCATGTAACTTGGACTCAAAGTTGTTTCCCAGCTTGATTGACCTTTTAGACAGTGTCCTTCCTAAACTGTGGTGTCTTGAACTAAAATCAGTACTTAAGATATGGTTTGACCAGGGAAGAGAACCGCACAACCATAACGTCTTTGTTCCTGGAAGTAGTCTCTCTTAATACGGACCAAAATCACATCAGCTTTTTGGACTATACTTCAACACTGTGACTCAGATTAAGCTTTTGATCTACTGAAGTTCCCAAATTTTTTTTCTGAAAAATAACTGTTTAATCTTTCCTTTCCCATCTTATCCTGTACTCACAAATTTGATTTTTTGAACCCAAATAAAAACTTTTAAAAATATATTTATTTATTTTTAGTTTTTAATGTTTACTTCCATAAGCTTTTGAGTTTAAAATTTTCTCACCTTTCCTCCCCTCCCCGATGGCGTGCAATCTGATATAGGCTCTATATATACATTCATATTAAACATTTTCACATTAGTCATCTTGTAAAGGAGAATTAGGACCAGTGGGAGGAACCATGAGAAAGAAGAAACAAAACAAAACAACAACAAAAAAAGGAGAGCAAATAGTATGTTTCAATCTGCATTCAGACTCCACAGTTCTTTCCAACATGAATCTTTTGGAGTTGTCTTATCCTTGCATTGCTGAAAAGAGCGAAGTCTATCAAAGTTAGTCAGCGCATAGTGTGGCTGTTACTGTGTACGATGTTCTCCTGGTTCGGCTCACTGCACTCAGCATCAGTTCATACAAGTCTTTCCAGGTTTTTCTGAAGTCCACCTACTCATCATTTCTTATAGCACTTATAGTATCATTCTTACAGTATTTCATTACATTCATATACCACAACTTGTTCAACCATTCCCCAATTGACGGGCAGCCCCTCTAAGTATAAACTTTTAGATTTGTCCCTTTGAAATTTCATCTTATTAGATTCCTCCCAGTGGTCTATCTTGTCAGAGTCATTTTGGAAACTAGCTTTGTCTTCCTCTTATGTTGCCTGTCCCTCTCAACTTGATGCACTTTTGATCAGTATCTACCAAAGAAAATGTCATGGATAAAAAGAGTTCTTAAGTTATTAAGCTCACATATACTTAATTTTTTTTAGTGAACGAATGAATAAACCTGGCTCTTTGTGTATGTGTATAAAACACAAAAATATTAGAATTTGTATTATATCTGTTTCTAACTAGAAGTGCGACAGAATGATAAGAACTTGCGGATCTTGTAGCACGCTTTAGTAGATCGATGATCTCCCTGATGTGTGTATTCCCTTATTCGGTATAGATTTCAGTCTATTGCCATCTCCTTTTGTGTGATTCTTGTCCAAGTCCTCCCATGTTTCTCATACAGGATCTACCTAGTACTCTGAAAGCTGCCTTCTTCCTTGAAAAAAAATTTGAAGGCTGCCTGCCAGTATAGCCTCTGGGCTGTTGATCTGCTAGTGGCTTACTTCCTTTTCTAGTCATTCATGACCTTGATGCTTTTATATCACTCCTAATGCTAAGGTCATGATTGGTAATATGCTGCAGTTTTGTTGCTTTTTAGGTCCCCCACAATTTTGGTTCTGATGATTTAGTAATATTCCATGATATGCAGTAAATGGAGCACTACAGGAAGAATGTTGGTATTAAAAATATGTGCTATTTCCACTCAAGTAGTTTGGGATTGTATTTTCAGAAGCACATTATGTTTTCAGAAAAAGAGACTCCAGCTCATCTCTGGGTTCTGGGTACAGCTTGTCCATCTGAAATGCTCGACCAGGGTATTTACACTAATGGACTAATTCAGTGGCTTTTTCATCCATTTATCATACTGTGGACAATATGTAATTTATGTTGAATTGCTTTTTCTTATGTGTGTTACTCGACTAGTTTCTTCAGGGATTGTCAGTCTCACTGAGGAAGTCCTATAGTGGTCCAGGAATCAGTGCAGTTAGCATGATGTCATATTTAAAAGAGGAGTATCTGGAGAACCTCTTTATCTACAGAGAATCCCTCTGTTACTTAGACTTCATGCAGAACATTCTCTAGAACGGAGGTGTCCAAATGTAGCCTGTGGACCATACTGCCTACAACACGCCCAAGTATAGCCCAAACCAGATTAAAATGTGACTGGGAAATATTTAACAAAATAAGTAAAAATATAGTAAAATAAAACATTCCATTTTACAACTGAGTATGTAGGAGGCCGAGAAGCTTATGCATGGATTAGTGCCTCCTGTTTCTTTTTGAGTTTGATACTACTGTACTAGGACATGCGTGAACATCTTCAGTAAGTGTATCTTCCCATTTAACATTTTACTTAATGTTGTATAGAAGCTCATATATAAATATATAAGACCAGTGTCCATTAATATTACCTCTTTCCAAAAAAATGTTTGTAACTAGATGTCTTCTCTACTTGAGCAGCAAATTATGAACACAGATGACTTTAGTCTTATCCAGTAATGTTTACCAGAAAGTCATCAGACTTTTACATTTAATGATCAAGATGATTGCTACTGTGCTACATTTGAATTAGATGTGAATAATAAGTGCTTTGCATAAGTAACTGTGGTTTTACTACTTTTATGTAGTCCTCTCACATTTTGTCGAGTTTTTTTTATTTGTCATATTTATAAATAAAGATGATGTTACCTATTTTTCTTGAGACTGTATAGTTTGCTACTTACCTTCAAGATTAAAAAATGGAAGTCCTGCATCTTAGTCCTCTGTACTTACCATAGTACTCTTATCTTTCTCTCCTTCAGTCTTTATCTCTCTCTGCCCCACAATGGTCCAAGGTTAGGATTTCCATTGTCTTCTTTCTCAACCATGCCCCTGACTTCACATAGAAAAGCTAGTCACAGGAGTCTTAGGTTCTGAAGGGTTCAGGTATTTAGAAATTGACTGGATGTAGGAGATGAAGAATTGAGAATGATTCTATGGTTTTGACTCAGGGTAGCAATAAGAGTGGTGCCACCACAAATGGTAATTGAGAAGTCTAGAGGAATAGTTGGGATCTGTGGAGAAGAAGACATATTTGCTTTTATAGACATTGAGTTTGATTTATGGCATCTTGGTCTGTTAGGCAGGAAGTTGGAGATCAGATAAGAAATGTACTTATTGTCAGAAAGATTACTTCTTGGGTTCTAAGAGTCTGTTGCCATCTGTTACCTGTGTTTTATTTTGATGCCACACTAGCTCACTTTAATGTTAAGTTTGCATGTGCAAGTAAACTAAAAGCAGGATATATTAAAATACTCTTCTCTATTGGTATCCCTCTGAAATTTTTTCCTAGTTAAACTGGAATATTTATCTTTCTTGATTTTACCTGCCCAATTATAGTACTTAATGTCAGTCCACACTTTAGTACTTAATTATATTAAATTTTATACTTATCTTATGCTGTCTTACATTGTTCTTTAGTTGTGTCTTTGTGTTAGCCTTTCTTTTCAACATCATAAACTTCTTAAGATGGGGATCATGCTGGTTTTGTGCATAATATTTTTCTTTGTGCTGTTCTTGTGGTTTGTCCTTCATTCTCAAAGAGGACCATGACATGACTTACAATTGAATTGGATTTGAGTGAGGGAGGGCTGTGCAAAGTCACCAGCCCCACTTTCTCCTCCAGAACCATCTGAGTCCAGTGGCCAGAGATGGTCCAAGATGCAGTGAGAGATGTTGACCTTTTTAAGCTGAGGTCTTTCCAAATTCTCACTTTGAGGCCCATTCAGTGAAGAGGCCTGTTTAAGAAGTGAGACTAGGGATGGCCCCTTTAATAATAATAAAAAGAAAATCGTACTGGGAGGGGAAGACCCTCAGGGTTACTGGTCAAAAGAGAAACAATTACTATGTACTTTCATTCTGAGCCTGGAGGGCACAAAAAATTACTATTAAGTGGTGCTTGGCAGAGACCTATTGTAGTCTAATCAATGAGAGCCAGAGTAAATTAGGTTTAAGGTGTGGTCTGTAAGAAAGAAATCTAGCTAGTAAAGCCCAAGATAGCTGGGTGGGTTTCAGCCATCAAAATTTACCTTCCTTTGGGCAGAACATGCTCAGTTTAGGGCATGATTCCCCATGTGGGGATGTGAGAGGAGAGGAGAGGAGAGAAGAAGACAACTGAGTTGCCCAACTTGAACTGGTCAACTGGGTCCCCACTGAGGCAGCTTGGACTACTCACAGGTTGTGGTTTGTCCTTCTTTCTTTTTCCTTTTTTTTCTGTCCTTCTTTCTTGAAGAGGACCCATGACATCATGAAGATGATGACATGACTTAACAATTGAATTGGATATAAGTGAGGGAGGGCTGTGCAAAGTCACCAGCCTCACTTTCTCCTCCTTAGCCATCTGGGTTCAGTGGCCAGATATAGATCAGGATTACTAGAGATGGCCCAGGATGCAGTTGTGCTGTTCTTATGTGTATCATGTTAACAGACTTGGTTGTGTGTGACATATCATGAGTTGGGAAAGTTGTATGAATGTAATGAATTCTATACCAGACACGAAAATTACCCAAGGGTCTCAGCTGTCTCTAATTGCAGAGTTTATACTTTTTAGGCTGGTAATCTTTAAACAACAACAACAAGAAAATCGCAAGGATTTCATGGATGCTTTGGTCTTTAGTGATCCACTACTGAACGTGAAGCATTCTCTCATTTTATGTGCATTTTGAGCCTCAGGGACATAATTAAAAGTAAATCAGGCTGGGTAGCCATGGATGGCTTATAGTCATTTGAGGGAGTATCCAGATTGATAAATTCATGGATGTGTTGGAATATAATAGATTGTATCTTAATAAATGATGTTAGTTAATGGTTGAGATTCTTCTTTTCTTTTGTTTGGAAGAGGTGTTTTATAATTGACTTTTCCCTCCCAATTTTTAAACATTTTTATTTGAAGTTTTGAGTTCCAAATTCTATTCCTTTTCCTTTCCTCCCTCCCACCCCAGATGGTAAACAATCAGATATAGATTATACATGTGCAATTATGTAAAACATTTCCTTATTAGTCATTTTGTACAAGAAGAGTCAAATAAAAGAAAAAATGAAAGAAAGTGAAAAATAGCATGCTTTAGTCTGTATTCAGTCAATATCAGTTCTTTCTCTAGAGGTGGATAGTATGCTTCATCATCAGTCCTTTGGGATTGTCTTAGATCATTGTATTGCTGAGAATAGCTAAGTCATTCGCATTTCTTCATCGAACAAAATATTGCTGTTACTGTGTACAATATTCTCCTGGTTCTGTTTACTTCATTATGCATCAGTTCATGTAAGTCTTTCCAGGTTTTTCTGAAATCATCCTACATGTCATTTCTTATATCACAATAATTTTCCATTACAATCATATACCACAGCTTGTTCAGCCATTCCCCAGTTGATGGGCATCCCATTGAT
>NW_020954652.1:19476512-19476587 GCF_900497805.2 Vombatus ursinus
TTCCAATTCTTTGCCATCACAAATAGAGCTGCTATAAATATTTTTGTACAAATAGGTCCTTTTCCCTTTTTTTGG
>NW_020954652.1:19476677-19476964 GCF_900497805.2 Vombatus ursinus
CTGTCTTTGGGATGTAGACCTAGTAATGGTATTGCTGGATTAAAGGGTATGCACAGTTTTATAGCCCTTTGGACGTAGTTCCAAATTGCTCTCCAGAATGGTTGGATTAGTTCAGGACTCCACCAGCAATGCATTAGTATCCCAGTTTCCCCATGTACCCTCCAGCATCCAACGTTTTCTCATTTTGTTATATTAGCCATTCTAATAGATGTGAGGTGGCTCCTTCAGTTGTTTTAATTTGCATTTCTCTGATCAGTAGTGATTTAGAGCATTTTTTCATATGACTA
>NW_020954652.1:19477005-19488373 GCF_900497805.2 Vombatus ursinus
TATAGCTTTGATTTCTGAGAAGCTGCCAGTTCATATCCTTTGACCATTTATCAATTAGGGAATGACTTGTATTTTTATAAATTTGACTCATTTCTCTATATGTTTGAGAAATGAGGGCTTTATCAGAGGTACTTGCTGCAAAATTTTTTCCACGTTTTTCTGCTTTCCTTATAATTTTGGTTGCATTGGTTTTGTTTTTGCAAAAACTTAAATTTTATATAACCAAAATTATCTATTTTAGATTTTGTAATGTTCTCTGTATCTTCTTTGGTCCTAAATTCTTCCCTTATCCGTAAATCTGACAGATAAAGTATTCCATGTTCTTTTAATTTGCTTATAGTATCCTTTTGTATAAATCATGTACCCATTTTGATCTTATCTTGGTATACGATGTGAAATGTTGGTCTATACCTAGTTTCTGCCATATTGTTTTCTAGTTTTCCCAGAAGTTTTTGTCAAATAATGAATTTTTGTTCCAAAAGCTTGGATCTCTGGGTTTATCATATACTAGATTACTGTGTTCATTTACTATAGTAATTTGCCCCTAATCTATTCCACTGATCCACCACTCTATATTTCTTGGCCAGTACCAAATTGTTTTGATACAGTTTGACATCTGGTATGGCTAGACCAACTTCTTTTGCATTTTTTCCATTGATTCCTTTGATGTCCTTGAGCTTTTGTTCTTCCAGATGAATTTTGTTATTATTTTTTCTAGCTCTATAAAATAGTGTTTGATAGTTTGATTGTTATGGCATTGAATAAATAGATTAATTTAGGTACAATTTAGTAATTGTCTTCTTAGGCAATGACTTTGGATTTACTGTATATTAAATTATTTTATGAAGATGACTAATTTTAAAAATAACCAACACTGGAAAAATATGCTTAATATGAATGTATAAGTAGAACCTATATCAGATTGCATGCCATCTTGGGGGGCAGAGGGGAGAAGGAGGGGGAGAAAATTTAAAACTCAAAATCATATGGAAGAGAATATTGAAAACTAAAAATAAATTTATGATTTTTTAAAAATTAAAAAAAAACCCAGTACCTATCTAAATGTACTGAAAACAGTGTTATATGGATTTACTTAGGAAGCATCATGGTGTTGTAAACAGAGAGAGGTCTGGTCCTAAAATCAGGAAAATTTAGTTTAGGTCCTGGCTCTGACATATATACCTGTGACCTCAGTCAAGTAACTTAAATTCTTTGTGCTTCTGGTAGCTCCTTAAGAGTGTAAGTTACAGAGGTTAATCTGGACCAAATAAAGATTAAAAAAAACATAAAAATAAATAAATGTAGCAATATAACTGTATTGATAATAATAAATTTCTTTTTAAGGTTTTGAAAGAGGAAAGGATGATCTGTCTCAAAATAGAGAAGAGACATCACATTCTATGTCAAAAAGCAAGGTAAGTTTTCTGTATTGTTATGGTAGAATTATTTTGCACATACAAGATGACAGCAGTAATATGTATGTCAGTGGCCAACTGATATTATATAGGTATGCATCAATTGACATGATTTGGTTTGTGACATTAAAAAGAATCATACCATAGTATCTTTCCCAAATGGCCATTACCTCATTCCAAATCATGTGAAGAAGATGCAGTCTCCTGAAGCAGCAGCACATTCTAGTTTTTGGATAGTTCTAATTGTTAGGAAGCTTTTTCTGACATCTCAGTTTGCCTCTCTGCAACTTCCACCAGTTTCTTCAGACCTTTACCTCTGGGACCAACCAGGACAAGTCTAATCTTTGTTCTTTGATAGACCTTCAAGTACTTAAAGATAGCTGTCATGTCTTCTCTAAATCTTCTCAACTGCAAACTAGAATCCCTTTTTTTCAATGAGTACTTGTTTGTCACAGTTTATAGGTCTCTCATTCCGGTTACCATCTGGTTGCTCTCCTAGACTTCATGTTCTCCAGAAACTCATCATCCTGTAAGATTAAATCAACTCTGAAATTCACACCTCCTCCGCATCCTGCTCTTGGGGCCCCTTTCTTCCTCTGATTGTCGAGGGTGGAGGGTGAACATCAGAGAGCTCTTCCCAGATTTTCTATAATTTAAGGAGGGTGCCCAGCACAGTCACTTCATTATTTCCCACAGTAGCTGCAGGACTTCATCATGCCCTCTGTGCTGGGTATTCCCCCCTTCACTTTTCTTTCCCACTCCCCTTGTTTTTTAGCTTCATTTTGTATGTAGCGTCCCCTATTAGATTGTGAGCTCCTTGAAGGCAAGAACTGCCTTTTTGCCTTTTATCACCAGCATTTAGCACAGTGCCTGGCACATCGTAGGTGCTTAATAAATGTTTATTGTCCATTGACTTGCTCTTAGTGCTTTCCTGAACTATTCCACATATAACTGGAGATAAAAATATTGGCATGGATGGACCAGGGCAAAGTCTCTCCATAGCAGGACTATTATTTCCCTTGTTCTGGCTGCCATTCTTCTATTAAAGTAGCCTAGGGTTTCATTAGTTTTTTTTTTTAACTGTCATGTTGTATGACCTGTTAGACCTTTTTGAGCTTGTAATTCTCCAAAATCCCTAAGTCTTTTTCAGATGAACTGCTACCTAGCCATATCTCTTCTATGTTGTGCTTGAGAAAATGACTTAACTCACTTGTAGAATTTATTTCTGTTGAGATCTTTTTGTTAGCTTCCTCAGTTTACTATAAAAATCCAGCTCAAAAACTTTAATCTTGCCTGAGACATTTTGTCAGGGTGGTTATGAAAATCAGGGTATACTGTGTTTGTGGCAATTCTCTGATATTCCAGTGTAGTAACACAGTCAGAAAAGAAAATTAGATTTGTATGCTATAACCTGCTGTTGATGAAGTAGTGCTGGCCTTTTGTTATCATTGTTTCTTTGTCTATCAGTGCTTCTGAAATTGTGGGTCACAACTGTATGGGGTCAAAACACATAGTTTAAGAAACACACTAAAGGGGTCTCAAGTAGAAAAAGTTTGAGAAACCCTGGTCTAGATGTTTGCAAACCATTCCTTTAATAATTCTAAATTTTTTCCAAGAATTCAAGTCAGACTATTTAGTTGATTATTTTATTTCATATTTCCATTTTTTGAAAATCATAGACCTCATATGCCTGTCTCCAGTTATAGCTTCCATTATTCTCCATTATTTCTCAAAGATCACACTAGTGGCTGAGGGAGTCATATATACTAGTTCTATTAATACCTTGGAATATAGTTTGTCAGGATATGGTAATGTGAATGCTTTTAGGGTAGCCGGAAGCTCTTACTGTCTCTTCACTAATCTTCACTTTCAATTCCCTATTATTTTTCGTTCTATATATTTTACAATTTGAATATAATTGTTTTCGTAGAAAAACCACAAGGAAGTAAGAGTTGAATAGTTGTGCTATAGTTGTGAATAGTTTTATAAGTTGTCCATTTTTATCTTCTCATATACTCTAAGCATTGGTCCTATCCCTACTTGGATCTTTATTTTGCTTTCAATATGCTTTAAAAGTTCTGTCCACGTATAGGGTGTCCCAAAAGTCTTAGCATAGTTTAGAATGAAGGCTTTTAGGACACCTTACATTTTCCTTTGCTTTTGTTGTAATTCTTGGTTCATGTTCCTGACATTATTCTTATATGTGTATGTGTGTGTATATATATACATATACATATACATATATATACATATATACATATATATATATATATATATATATATATATATACACACATACATGTATATCTGTATATCACTTTAGTATTCATTGTCAGTAATCTACTTTTGCTTCCTTTTTTGTATATATCCTTTAAAATCTGAACTGGTAATTGAATTCTTTGTGTGCCTATATGAGTGTTTTTTAGGCATCTCCCCCTTTTTCATCATAACTATTTGTATTTGTGTCAGATTTCATTCTTGAGAGCCTCCTATCCCTCTTGAGACTACATGCCTTATAGAAATTATACCTTTATCTTACCTAAATCCTTTTATGTCTGTACTCTCCAATTTGGGGTCATCGTCATAGTTCACCTCTGTATAGCATGTTAAGGTTTGCAAAGTACTTTGCATATAATATCTTCTTTGATCCTCGTAACAGCCCTGAGGAATAGGTGTTATTATCCCTATTTTACAGATGAGGTCACTGATGTTCGTAGAAGTTAAGTGACTTAGCTTTCAGCTAGAAAGTATCAGAGGTGGGATTCAGACCCAAGCCTCCTCAATTCTAACTCCATTACTCTATCTGCTATGTCACACTGCTTTTCAGTATCAGGCCATGCCTGGATTTCCCCTACATTTCTATCATGAATGCTAAACTGAACAGGCATGCTTTCCTAAATTTCACATGATTTCTACTTTGGCAACTGGTTCTTTGTTTTTCTCCATTTCAAACTTAGACTTGCAGTTAACTCATTGTTTCTTCCACATTTTGACAAATAAAATGATCATCAAATTAAGTCAAGAATTTATCAGCTACTCTGCACTTACTGGAAGAGGAGGGAAAAGGGCGGGTTCAGCAGATGGCAAGAGAAGTGAAATCCTTTATTCTTGATCTTGATGCCAAGTTTGTGATTTGTTTTTTTAAACTCAAGAGCCATTTTTTTCCTTCATAGTCAGTGGTGGTCTCTCAGTAGATATCATTTCTGTTTATCTTTATGAATTTTCATCGAAATATCCTCCATTATGCTTTTCCTTTTTGGTTTATGGATTTCCCCTCAGGAGTATATCTTATTACTACAGTGCTACTCTGTGAGTATCTTTAATTTGTTCCTTTTAAATTAAGTATATCTTTCCATTGCTATAGTGCAGATATTTGCTTCTTCCTAACAAATCTCAATAATAGCTATGGATTCACATTTGTCTTTTACATTCCTTCAAAATCATGTTGTATCTATTTTGAATATATTTTGTGTGTATGTGTGTGTAGTGAACTGAGTGACTGACTACCTGTATATATATGTATATTATTTTCATTTAAGCTAAACTGTAATCTCCTTAAGGGCAGGGACTTTTTTTTTTTTGGCTAGGCAATGGGGTTAAGTGACTTGCCCAGGGTCACATAGCTAGTAAGTGTTATGTGTCTGAGGGCAGATTTGAACTCAGATCCTCCTGACTTCAGGACTGGTGCTTTATCCACTGTGCCACCTAGCTGCCCCAACAGGGACTTTTTTTCATACTATCCCCAGAACCTAGCACGGTGCCTGGTATATGAGTCATTTAATAAATTCTTGTTGATTGTACATCAGCATCCAAGGCTGTGGATATTACTACCTTTTAGTCTTCTTGAATATTTTCACCTATGAATTACCAGGCCCTTGGATGCTATTTATGGATCAACTCCTCTTTGCCATCTGGCTTAACAGATAAATGTAGTCCATTTTCTCTTACCCCTTTCATTTTTATTTAGCCTTCTTAAATACATCTGTAGTAATGAGAATTACTCCTCATATTGATGTAATACTTTGCCCCACTGAAGATGTATTACGGAGTAGAGGTAATCCTGAATTCTTTAAGGCTGTGTCAGCATTATAACCTGTATGTGTTAGTGAAGAGACACTAGGCTGGCTGCAGGGTCATGAAATTTTTAACCAGAATAACTCATACCAATTCTCAAGTTATAGAGGAATTAAAATCTGTATCAATGAGGGAATTACTGTTTCTTGAAGTAGATCACAGTGAAATCTTTCACAGAACACAGGTCTCCAGGCAAATGTATATATTTTTATCAGCCCTAGCTAATTCTGGTTTTCTTCTTGGTTCCTTGTCCCTTTGTCCCCTGTCATTTCTGTATCATCTGCCCAGGTCCAGAAATTAAAATTCTGTTTCCTGACACCAAGTTATTCACTTTTAGTCGCCACCCCACTTATTAGAAAGTCAGACTTCTGACAGCTTCAGCTATTTTAATTAGATATAAATTCAGAATGGCAGCTAGTTGGCGCAGTGGATAGAGGGACCTGAGTTCAAATCCATCCTAACCCTGGGTAAGTCACTTAACACTGTTTGCCTCAGTTCCCATCTGTAAAATGAGCTGGAGAAGGAAATAGCAAACCACTTCAGTATCTTTGCCAAGAAACCCCCAAATGGGGTCACAGAGAGTTGGATGTGAGTGAAACAACTCAACCACAACAAAAAAATTCAAAACATAATTTTAAAAGAAATATAAAAGTCTTATAAAAGCTGTGTCACTGTATTACAATCCGTTATAGTTATTTATCACAGTGGTTATGTTGAGAGTCAAAAAACATATATTAAACTTTTATGTTGAATTGTTCTGTATCTTGGATTTTAAAAAGCAGAGTTGTATATAATTTACTTTAGAAGTATTTCCATTATAAAAATTAGCTTTTATTATATTTCAATGCTTAAATGGTTAAGATAAAAAAATTAAGATGCTTTGTTATGTGGAATACATCTTTTCTTGGTAATATCAGGTCATTGAATAAGTACTGTAGAAGGTCTTAGTACTTGATAACTCTTTTTTCTTTCTTCAGAACCAGTCAAGGATTAGGGGAATGTGGAAGGGTGGTCTGTTACTGTTGTCTTTGACTGAGATCATGTGACAGTCCTCCTGTTTGCTAGTTCTTATACCAGAGCTTACTAGCAATCTCTGGAAGTTCCTGGAGTGTGATGAAAATCATTGAAACCCAAGCCTCTGGCTTCAGATATTTATTTAGCTGTGTAACTCTGGATAAATCATTTAATTTCTGTCTGCTTCAGTTTTTTCATCTGTAAAATGTGGATAATAATAGCCCCTACATCCCAGGGGTGTTGTGAGGATCAAATAAGATAATAATTGTAAAGTGCTTGGTACAGTGACTGCCAGCACCTAGTAAGTGCTGTACAAATGTTAACTGTCATCATCATCATCATCATCATCATCATTTAGAATTGTATGTAGCAAAGGTAAATTTCCTAATCTCCAAATGTAGATTATATTTGAATCTGACCCACATACCGAATAGATCCAAAGTATGAGTAGTTTTGACTTCTCTTTCTAAATGTACCATAGTACATTCAAAGTATACCTTCTTTGGAGCTATGTGACTGATTTCTAAGCATTAAATAGTGCGTTTCCTTTCAGGTAATAGATAACAGATTTATTATTGCTAGTTTTTGAACTTGGACATATACAAGACATATTTTGATTGGCTGATTGATTGATATCATCTAGCTATGTCAGTCAGCAAACATTTATTAAGCACCGACTGCATGGCCAGACACTATACCAAGCTCTCGAGGATACCAAGAAAGGCACAATACAGCTATGTTGGACCAAGGTTTTAGTAGGAACTTTTTACTTTTTTTCTTCCTAATAAAGCTTAGGGTACATTAAAGAAGTGGAAAGAGTTGAGTGTTTTGAGTTGTTTTTTAAGTGCTGTGGTTCTTGTGGACAAACTGAATTGGGTATCAGTGCCTTTAGACACTCCATAGTTGCTCCACGAAAAAAGATTTAAAAAGCAAAGTAACATGAACATTTTGTTCAGCCTTATCTCTATAAACATTAGTGTAGCTACTAATGAGTTTTAAGAGCTACTCTGACAGCTTAACAGCTTGTCGGGATTGCTTTTATTCCTTGAAACACTAAAATTTATGTGACATTTCTCTTCGTGTTCTTTTGGAAAGAGAATACAGAAGATCCACAAAATGTTGTTGTTTATCTTCATAACTTATCAAATGATACTTCTTGGTTGCAGTAGGTTGTGAATAATTGTTTAAAAACACATATGTACAAAAAATAAGAACTTTCTATTCCATGTTGTACTTCGTATATCATTGCATTAAAAGGGAATAGTTTTGTTACTGTATTTAGGAATTATTTATTTTAAGAATCTGTATGATCATAGAGCTCTAGATAGAGAGATTTCAGTCAGTCTTATTCTGTTCATTTTTCTGTAATTACAGTCTGAATCCAAACTTTATAATGGCTCAGAGAAGGACCTTTCATCTTCAAGCAAGCTCACCAAAAAGGAATCTCTTAAGGTGAGCCAATTTTTAGTATAATTTTGTTTTATTGGCTGACAGACTTTTTCCTAAAAATTACCAAAAAGACCTTTCTAACTTTTCTGTGTGAGACGCCTATGGGATATCCAGTTTGAAGCATCTTAATAGGCAGTTGTTGATGTGAGATTGGAGCTCAAGAGAGAGATTAGGGCTGGATTTATAGCTCTGAGAATCATCTTCATAGAGCAGATAGTTGAAACCATGAGTGCTGATCACCAAGCAAGATAGTACAGAAGGAAAAAAGAAGGGCGCATAGAACAGAGGCTTAGGGGATGCTTATGCTTAGTGGGTTTGACTTGCATGAAAATCCTGCAAAGAGTAATTAGAAGTAGTTAAGCAGATAGGAGGAGAACCAGGAGAAGGTAGCATCACAAGAACCCAGAGAAGAGAGCATATCCAGAAGGAGGTGATCAACAGGAATGAAAGCTACCGTGAAATCAAGGAAGATCAGGTTTGAGAAAAGGCCATTAGACTTGGTAATTAAGAGATCATTGGTAACTTTTGAGAGTGCAGTTTTAGTTGAATGGTAAGGTAGGAAGCTAGATTGCAGGATGTTTGGAAGCAAATAACTCCTCAATCTGGCAGGGGTAGGCAACACCACCTACACCTGAAACTGAGAAGGACAAATTCAGTGGAACAGAAGCAAACATCCCCAGGTCCATTTCCTGGAGTTCAGGGCAAAAGAGAGTTAGTGGGGGATGTGTGTGACTGTGTGTAAAGTATTCACTTTCCTGGTTCAGTTTATGGTGCTTGCATTGTAACTGAACCGCACAAGGGGGAGAGGGAGAGAGAGAGAGGGAGAGAGAGAGGGGGGGAGAGAGAGAGAGAGAGAGGGAGAGGGAGAGGGAGAGGGAGAGAGAAGGAGAGAGAGAGAGAGAGGGAGAGAGGGAGGGGGGGAGAGAGAGAGAGAGAGAAGAAGGAGAGAAATTGACTATTGTAGCGTGACCAGTTTTAAAGACACAGAGTATTCAGATGTGCAGCCAATCAAAGGAGACCATGCTAACCCACGTGGTAGAAGAATGCAGGATGCCAGGTGCCTCCTCAGGTGATCTAGGCATGCTCCAAATCTCATTACATAAGTATTTATTATCTCTCTCGCATTCCTCATGTCTCCCTCCCCCATTGAACAGTTAAAAAAGAAAAAGAAAACAAAAGCCTCATAACGACCATGCAAAGTCCAAGAAAACAAATCCCCGTCTTGGCCATGTCCAAAAATGCATGCTTCATTCTGCATTTTAAGTCTATCACCAATTTGGCAGGAGGTGTCATCAAAACTCTTTTGAGTAGACTTACAAATACATTCTTATCAGCTTTCATTAGGTATACTCTATCTATGTCTTAGAATTTATTATCCCTGTATTGTAAGTTGTGGTCTAGAAATGCAGATCCCATTTTCAGACACCACTATCTTACCCTCTGCATCCCTTTCCTTTAAGGCCACGTGAGAAAAACACAATTTGTTCTTCTGTGATCTTCACTTTCTTACCTAAGACTTCGTAATTGTTGACAGTACTTTTTAATATCATTCTGGCAGGAATACCCAGACAAAGTGGGCATTTGTCATCCATTTTGATAAGTGTTGGAAGGTTATCTGTCTTGAATATATGCCCAGGAAAGGCAACAGATGTCTCTGCTGTTGCCAGGTTGACAAATTGCTGCTTCAGTCCTCATGGTCAAGGAATCACCAGTTACTATTACCCTTCTCTTTTTCCTCAGACTCTTATTGGGTTGTCTCCTATAGCTTCCTAAATTGTCCTGCTTCCCTTTCAGCCAGGAAGTAGAATCTGGACCAGTATCTGGTTTAGAAGATTGTTCTTCATGTTTTTTCTCAGTTGCTCCAAAACAGTGCCAGATATTTCCTCCCTACATTAAACCTCTGACGTACTTAAGTGGTTCAAACTAAAAGTCTCCTACACAATTTCCTTCTCCTTATTTTGCCCAAGTGCTGCTCCATCTCCTGAAACTTTCTCTCATAAAAGCAGGAGGTAGAAAAACAGCTTTGAGACTGTGATTGCAAATTTTGTTGATTGAATCCTCTCAATAGAAATTATAAATGTGGAGGTGAGAGAAATGATGATTTATCTTTTGTATTTAATAGCTAGTTATTGAATTAGGACCAAAGTTTTCCCTCTTTTCTACTCCCTCACTCAGAAATCAGTCCCTGTAAGTTACTCAGGCAGCTTTTTGAAGTACAGGGCTGGTACTGAGAGGCAGAACTCAGATCTGTTCAGAAGGTAAAGGTAGGTGAATCGATGGATTCCAGCCCATTGTGTTTTACTCAGCCATGTCTGGGGAAAAGTGGATTCTCCCTTTTGTCAGATAGATGATATGGATATAGGTAATTCTCTTTGACCAAAATTGAGTGATCAGAACCACATTCCCCAGACCCTCATTAGAATAGGTCCACCTATGATTTTAATATTCATTCCCTCATTAATTGTTAACCAATCAGAGTTGATTTCCACCTTTAGGAATGTCCAAGGACATATAAGCTCTTCCAGGGCATATAAGCATTGAATGGGTTCCATGAGGGGTCTTTGGTCTAAGAGAGATGGCCATGACCATCCTTTTATTAATAATATGCTAGCATTATTTGATAATAATTACCCAGAAATTTGATAGTAATTACCCAGAAACCATGTTTCTTGAACTTTTTATCCATCACAAAGGGTAGATGGGTCTATAAAAGGAATATAGTGAGTTTCATTTTGGATATGGTGAGTTTCATATGTCTATATGAAGTTCAAGTGAAGATTTCTAGCAAACAGTTAATGATGTCAGCCTGGATCACAGGAGAATGATTAGGGGACTAAATAAATAGATTGTTGAGAACACTAATATAGAAAATATAGAGAAAGAAATGAAAATGACCCAGTATAAAGCCTGAGGGATAGCTTTTAATCCTGCAAGGATGACTGATGAAGGTCAGACAAGTAGGAGTGGTTGCGGTCAGAGAAGCCAAGGAAGAAGTTTCTGGGAGAAAGTGTTCTACAGTGGGAAAAGCTAGTGGTTAAGGTGAATAAGGACTGAGGAAAGGCAGTCATTGGATTTACCAGTTGAGTTCATTGTTGATCTTGGTAAGAGCTGTTTTTCAAATGATGAGGTCAGATGCCACATTGCAAGGCAATGGAAATTGAGTGGGATGTGAATAAGGCAAACTGCATTCTAGTATTACCTCCTTCTGAATCCTGATCCTTATTCTTATCAGCCCAACTTCTCCCTGAGCCTATTTCAAACCAGTGCATCCATCTATTAACTCCTTGAACCACTGCATCCTGTAGAATCCACATTCAGGTCTCTTGTCTGAATAAACTCTTTTCATCATCTAATTTGTCACCATACTTTTCTTTTTTTTTTTTTTTTTTTTTTTTTTTTTTTTTTTTTTTTTTTTT
>NW_020954652.1:19488402-19517367 GCF_900497805.2 Vombatus ursinus
ATCTATCAATCTCAATTAATATTCCTTGCTTTAGTGCTTTAGTGGAACCTGAATTCCCCGGAGTAAAATACATCCTCTTCACTCTCCATCATAGATGACTCAAATCATTCTGTGGTCCTATACTGTAGGGCCAAGAGGTGAGATTAGTATATTCATTGCAACTAATTGCCATTTCTCTACCTGCATCTCTCAGGCTTCTTTCTTCTTTAGAAATGCATGCATTTCATTTATGCCACCTTCAATCCATCTTTGGTACTGTTATCTGCCAACCTCTCAGTGATTTTCCCAGATTTTCAGTCATTTAATCATCTAGCTCATGGTCTTCCTGTCTGCAATTCAGCTTAAGACTACTTTTTCTACCCCTATCTCATTCTATTTCATGTTATGTTCTTTATACTCCAATCAAACTGAACTACTCCCTTTAGTTCCATGTACACAGTCTGCATTTTCCCTTTACCATGTGTTTGTTCAGCTCTTGCTTTTGGAATGATATGTACTCTCCATATTCTTCCACTATTCTTATTTTCACTTGTTGAATTCTCCTTCAGAACTCAGTTTGAATGCTACCTTCTCCATAGTATCTTACTTGATTTCAGTGTGTATTTATTTATTTATTCATTCATTTATTTGTAATGAATGAGCACTTATTTTCTCTCCTACTCATTACTCCTACTGGAGGGGGAAGGAAGGGGGAAAAATAAAAACAAAAAAACCCAAAAAACAAAAAAAACTTTTGTAACAAATATGCATAGTCTAGCAAAACAAATTCCCATATTGAGCATGTCAAAAAATGTGGAAAAAAAAGGTCTTATTTTGCGTATTTAGTCCATCACTTTTCTGTGAGGAAGATACTCATTCTTTCCCATTAGGCTTCTGGAAGCACGATTGATCATTGTTTTTAATTCTTCCGAAGTCTTTCGTTTTTACAGTGTCAGTTTTGCTGTGTGAATTGTTCCCTTCATTCTGCTCACTCCCCTCTGGATTGGTTCACATACATTTTTGAGGTTTCTATGAAACCATTGTCTTCACCATTCCTTGCAAGACAGGAACATTGCATTGTGTTCACGTACCGTGACTCGTTTACCTTTCCCTCATTGATGGGTAAGAAAAGATCTTCCGCTTTTAAAATATTGTCTTTATATGGACGTTATTGACATCTTGTCTTTTCTGCTAGATTCCAGGCCCAGCACTCTGTTCACTGTGCCACCGAGCTGCTCCTCCTAGAGTATAAGCCCCTTAAAAGGAGAAGCCATATCTTCTTGCTGTCATTCTTTTCTAACACGCAGAACTTCTCACACACAAGATACCTAAACTTTTTTAAAATTGGAATTAAAATGATTGTAGAGGATGAACTGGAATGGAGAGGGACTTGAGGCAGAAAGACCACCAAGAAGGCTCTTGTAATAGAGAAGGCAGGAGGTGATGAGGGGACACCTCTAGGAGAAGCCTTGTGAGACAGAACCAACAAGACTGAGCAACAGATTGGATATGAGTAGTGATGAGAGTTGACGTCAACACCTAAGTTGTGAGCCTGGGTTGGTGGTGGTCTTGATAATACTGGGGAGATCAGGAAGAGGGAAATGTTGTGGAAAAACACACTGCAGTGTTGTCTATGTGAATTTGTTCCAAACATGTTGGAAAAAAAATTTGGAATTAAGAAAGTAACTAAAATGCCCATACCCTTTCACCTAAAAATCTCAGTACTTAGGTACACATCCCAAGGAAACAAGTGATAAAAAGAAAATCCTTATATTACCAATGGGCAGTACTCTAAGTATTTGTGGCAGCACTTTTTGCAGTAGCAAAGTAAATGCCCAGTAATTGGGAAATAGTTAATAAGTTGTGTTACATGAATGTAATGGAATATTCCTGTGCTATAAGAATGCTAACTACAGAGAAGCATGGAAAAATATTTATTGATAGAAGCAGACCAGGAAAACATTGACCACAACCAAATGAAATGCTGAAAGAACAACAGTAACACAATAATTGAAACTGAACGCTGTGAAAATTATAAGTACATTGACCTCAGAGAAAAGCTATGAGGAAGCACCTTCTACTTTTCTTGCAGAGCTAGGGGGTGTATAGGTGTATAATGCTGCATGCAATATTTTCTTCAGTAGTTTTGTTAGTTTTGCTGAAGTTTTTGTTTTTCTTTGTTGTAAGCAGTAGGGTCATAGTGCAAGGAGAGAGGAGAGAGTTATATTGGAAAATGCTGATAATGTAAAAACAGAAGATAATCGGTAAAATTTTATTTTTTAGATGAAGTTTTCCCCCTGATTCTGTTTGTGACTTAAAAAAAGGAAGATAAAAGATATGCAGTTTTCCTTAGAAAATCTTTTAGTCAAGACAACAATCATACCAGTTTAATTTTTCAATGTGTAATACCTTTTTTAATCAAGAAATTTTTTTTAGAGATGGCACATTTGTAAGTGCTTTGATTGCTTAAGTAATGAGCATTACCATTTTTAAGCGTAATTTTTTTTTTTTTGCTATTACTTAAAGGAATATGGTCCAGTTTAACACTTAGGAGGTCCTAAAAGTCTTGGTGCAGTTTTAAGTATTAGTGACTTAAATTCTTCCATGTAGAGTTTACTGGAATGGGGAGAGATTAGACGGAGAGAACCACCAGAAGGCTTTTGCAGTAGTTCAGGCATGAGGTGATGAGGAGATGCTTCTAGGAGAGATGTTGTGAGATAGAATTAACAAGACCTGGAGCCAGATGTAATACATTGGGTGAAACAGAGTGGAGAAGTGAGGATGGCATCTAAGTTGTGAGCTTGGGTGAACTGGGAGAATGGTGGTGGCCTTGATGATAATAAGGAAGCTAGAAAGGGGAAGATTGTGGAAAGAAAGGACTCTACTCAGTTATCTTAAAGTGCAGGTCTGACCATGTCATCCCTCTATTCAATAAACTGCTGAAAGCTTGCTGGCCACAACCCCTTCAACATTGACTGTTCCTACTTTTTTGTATAGTAGACTTAAATTCAGTTAAATGGCATAGAAAGTAGGCTTACAGCCCTAAACTCAGTAAAACAGGAGAGAAAGAAGTTTGACAAAGGTAATAAAAATAATTCTTCTCTTTTAATTTTTTTATAAACCTTCTGTCCAGTCCATTTGTTAGCCTAGTACTATAATTTATTACAAATCAAGCTCATAAATGAGAGTAGGCTGACTTTTAAAAGAAATCTGTTCATGCAAAATTTTTAAATAACATTTTGTTGGCATATGTCTTTAGGTTTACAAATATCATTTTGTTCAGCTTTGCTGTTGGAGAATTTTTTCTGTTTGGGTAAATTTATTGCAGCCAAAAGATTGAATAGAAAATAATTAAGATTAATATTTCTTTTACGGATTACCTAATAAGTAACTTATTTATGAAGGTAAAACCTTGGTGATTTGTTAAATGAATGAAATATAATTGTGCCAAGGTTATATTTACTTTGTTCTGCCTTTAGGCAACAATGACTTAGACTAATGGAGCGTAGGTTTTTAATCTTATTCCTTCTTTCTCCTAATCATATGGCTTTGAGTGCCTTAACCTCTTTGGGAATCAGTTATCTTTGGCTATAAAATAAAGATGTTTGATCAGATCATCTGTAAGATCTCTTCTAGTTTTAAAAGTTTTATGGGTATGTGATCCAGTGATTCTAGGTGTTTGAGAATTTTTCATTCCATATTCTACGTATGTGTCTTTTTCTCAGTTTTGCTAATTTTCATAAAATTATCATATATTTATTTTATATTATTTATTTAAAACAGGTACAAAAGAAAAATTACCGAGAAGAAAAGAAGAGAGCCACAAAAGAATTACTCAGTACAATCACAGACCCTTCAGTTATTGTTATGGCTGATTGGCTAAAGGTCAGACTTTGTGTTGAACCTAGAATTTTATGTTGTTTGATGTTTATTTTCTGGAATCAGAAAATCCCATAAGACAGCATAGAAAACAACTCTTGGACTGCTTGTTCTGTACTAGTAAAAGAGCTTTTAATTGCATCCCAGAGGTTCCATGTTCTAATCTTAATGGGAAGTAAGAAAATTAATGTTTTCTGATTTGACAATTAAGAATTAAATATGCATAGGAATTAATTGAAAAATGATTTGGGTATAGTGAGATTTGTGAATTGTGAACAGCATTTTTATAATAGCATGGTTAAATTTTACATTTGTTTTGGTGAAAAATTAACAATATAATAGCTAACATTTATAATGTCCTATATGATTTGGAAAATACTTTGCAAATATTAGGGCATTTGTTTTTTACAATAAACTTGTGAGATAGGTACTATGATTATTATCCCATTTTATAGATGAAGAAAATGAGTCTGGAGAAATTAAGTGACTTGCCCATGGTCACAGAGCAAGTAAGCATCATTTGAACTCAAGTTTCAGAATCCCAGGATCATACAGCTTGAAGGTCATTTAATCTGACTAATACCTGAAAAAGAAATGCCTTTACAATATACCTGGCAAATGGTCACACATTGCTTGAATATGCCCAGTGAGGAGGCTATCCCATAACCTCCCAAGGCATTCCACTTTTGGACAGCTCAAAATTGTTAGTAAATTTTTTCCTTATATCTTTCCTGACTCTAAGTCTAATGCTTTCCCTCCTATTTCAGTGTACACAGTTATCATCATTAATTGAAAGGAGAAGGCACAGATAATCTCAAAGTTGTAATCCAGAAGTCAGAGCAGTACTTTGTTTCTGTTCCTTCCCTTTATTCATTTTCTCTACCGCTTTTCTGTCATTGTCATGGAGTCCATGTGTAGGGTGTGGAAGTGGAGTGTCCTTTTAAGAGTTCAGTCAGGGGGCAGCTAGGTGGTGCAGTGAATAGAACTCCTGTCTTGGAGTCAGGAGGATCTGAGTTCAAATCTGGCCTCAGACACTTGACATTTACTAGCTGCGTGACTCTGGGCAAGTCACTTAACCCCGATAGCCTCACCAAAAAAGCAAAAAAAAAAAAAGGAAAGAAAAAGATAAAAAAGAGTTCTGCCAGACCTAGTTCTGACTTTGAGGGGAATCTTGGAAGACTCTGAGGTGCCCCAGGACCTCTTTCCCAGAAATTAACCCTTTCTGCCACTTTGCCCATCATATTCTGAGAACTCTAGCTCCAAACTCTTTCAGAGAATCCTGACTGCTTCAGCTTCAGTAAGCCTCAATCTTAACTAGGTTTCTTCTGGATAATTAAGAACTGAGGTGTCCACTCGGCCCGTAAAGCAGCACAATGTAAACCTTTTGTTTGCCCCAGACCGTTGCCTATCTTACTGACCTGGCTGTGCTTGTTCCTCTCAGCCCTGGATACCACAAGGATCCTCTTTCTGTTTATATCTCTCCTGTTTGTTAACTCTTCTGGCTCTAATTTTCTAGCTCTAAACTTTGACCTGCATTCACCAATTATTGCCTTTATTCTTCACCAGTCATTTACCACAGGTCCTTACGCCACCAGTAGAGATGAAACCCCTTTTTTTTCTGGAGAACCTAATATATTGCTCATCTCATCCATTCTCTACTCTCCATTCTCTAAGCATCTCTTGCATGTATATACAGTCTGTCTGAAATACATACTCCTCTTCCATTGACTCAGATACCTCCTACCTCAGTATAGATCCTTATATTGACCTACTTATGCAAGAAAATAGGAGCAAACCATAGATTGACATTGATAGAGATAATTGAGAATTGAATGTAAATAAGAAACAAAGGTCATACTCTTATTCTGCATTTTAAAGAACTTCATTACCATGCACTCAAGTTCATTGCCTCCTTGAGCCATGGAAAAGTAATATTTCTATGAAAGTAAACATTGATAGGGAAAAAATAATTATTACTAAATGTATTTAATCCTGGTTCCCATAGTACTGAACCCTCAGGCATGTATATCTGATGAGAATAGAGAATGTTCAACTTCTGATTTTAAAATTTAACTTGGGTGTAAACCCTTGAACAATAAATATCTGTCATTGCTGAGGAACCAGAGTATCTGGGGAATTGAATTTTGCTCTTCTTGTTTAATCACAAGAATTAAATTCTAGAACATTAACATTGTTTCTTGAATTTAAACATAAATTTACCATCATCTAATTTGTATCCAACGTTTCTCATGAAATGAGAAATTTGTTTTTCTACAGATTTTTTACATTTGTTTTTTACATTTTGTGTGTTTTTCTACAGATTCGTGGTACACTTAAGAGCTGGACCAAACTTTGGTGTGTGTTGAAACCTGGAGTGTTGCTGATTTATAAAACCCAAAAAAATGGTCAGTGGGTGGGAACAGTGCTTCTGAATGCCTGTGAACTTATTGAGCGGCCATCCAAAAAGGATGGCTTTTGTTTCAAACTTTTCCATCCTTTGGAACAGTCCATTTGGGCAGTTAAGGTAAGAATGAAGTTGGTACCTACATAAAAAGTAGGAATTAAAACTCTTAAGGATAGTGCTGAGCATAAATCAATATGTAAAAATGCATTTATTTCTTATTTTACTGCTTTACTGCATTTTACATGTGCATTCTGTCTTATTGAAAATATTCTTTATGGATCTCCAGTATGGTTTCTTCAATCTGCCTCAAGATCTAAATCGAAATTCATCCAGAAATTGTTTTCATGTACTCCCACTCATATCATTTTATCTTTCCTTTAGAAGTATAGATTCAGTTTTACTATATTGTATTTGTGAGTGTGTTGCTATGTAATATTGTTATTTTATTTGTGAGTGTGGGCTTTACCTAGATTGTAAGGTGAAGGATAAGGACCTTTGGATTTTTCTCTACTCCACCTCTGTTCTCCCTTACATCCCCACTAGTGTCTAGCATTCATTAACATTAGGTATTCAGTAATTACATGATCAAAAATTGATTTTATTTACATTATGCAAAAATTTTTGTACCAGATATATGATTTCATTGATGTAAGGAACTTTGAATGAGGAAAAGTTTTCTACTAATACCATTTTGCACCTGCTCTTCAATTTATGGTGTTAGTAAGTCACCTGGGGCACTGAGCATTTGAATGACTTGCTCAGGGTCACACAGCCAGTGTGTGTCAAAAGTGAGACTTAAATCTGGGGTTTCCTAGTTGACTTTCAAGGCTGGCTGTTTTTCAGCCTTGCTACACTACTTCTTGTTACCAAAATAAATTTCTAGGAATGTGGAGTTTATAACATTGTTCTCCCTTTTGAGATGGATGATTTTTTTCAACAAAATGTCATGCTATAGCACCTCTGAGAGTCATATGCTTTATGTTTCTGATGTAAAGAAAAACCTTATATGTGACCTTTGATAGTTTTTTATATATAGCATCTTCTTTTCCCTCAAATCCGTTCACTTGTCAAGTCTTGCCTTTTCTACCTCTAAAACATTTCTAGACCCACAGTCTCAATCCTAATTTAACCACTCATCATTTCCTTTCTTATTCTCTTGTAATAACCTCCTAATTAGTCTCCCTGATTCTGGTCCTTTTTCTCATCAATCCATCCTCTACCCAGGTAACAAAATAATATTACTAAAACATAGATCTGGCCATGCCACTCTTCTATTCAAATCATAAAAGGCTAAGAGGATAAAATAGAAAGCCTTCACCCTGGTATTTAAAGCCCTAGCTCTTTTCATCTACCTCTCTGGTCTTATTTCAGAGTTCTTCATGAATTTTCCATTTGAGACTGGCCTACTAGATACTAGATTCACTCTTTATGCAACTTTGTTTTTACTTGGATAGTACCCTTTGTTTAGAATGTACTCTGTTTTTACCCTTTACCTTTTGGAATCCCTGGTTTCCTTCAAAGAACAGTTCTTCCTGACTACCTCTGCATGGCTCTCCACCCAGCTACCCAGTTACCCACCTGCCCACCTAGAGGTTAAGCTGTGTTTCTCCTGAAATTTTGTATTTGTTTGTTAGTTTCTTACTTGGGTATGTGTAACATCCTTTCAGAAGAATGTTAGCTCTTTAGAGGCAAGGCGTGTTGTGTTGTTTTTTTTTTGAGGGGAGGGGTAAGAGGGGAGGGAAAGTGAGAATGAGGAGGGGCTGTTCACAGGGCCTAGCCCAATGCCCAGCACATAAGCACTTAATAAATATTTGTTGAATTAGATCTTGAACTGGAATACTATTTAGCAATTACAAAAACTTGTAGTAATTGATGGCTTTTTTCCGTCACTTAGCATAGTGCCTGTCACATAATAGGCATTTAATAAATGCTAAGACAGTCAAAATTCTCAAAATCATATCTGTTATGGGGTTGCAAAAGAGGCAGGGAGGAGTGGCAAATTTGTGCCTGTTATACACTATTATAAAACTTAGAACCAGTTGTTCAAGCATTATGAAGTGAGTGGTTTGGGTCATAAAGGCAGAACTAACCCATACTTTTATTTTGGACCTATTTGAAATTGTTCAGGTTTTTTTGTGGAGTTAGTTGATGGCATATTGGTTATTTTAATGTTTTTTCTCCTTATCTTGTTTTAATCCATCACTTTTATATCCTAAACTCAAATATGCTTCACAAGCCCCCTTATTCCTTGAATGAAATTCTCTAGGTCTTTTTTTTTTATTTGATGATCTTCTTGAATGCATTTTGATCCCTTCTAGCAAAAATTGCTTTTATTGAAGCCCTGCTTTGCATTTAATCCTTAGATTTCCTTCCCAGATAAATGACCTTGCCTACTCAGTAGTTCCTTTTGTCTCTGTTCAGTTCAGGATCTAATGACAATTTGAATTGTTTTAACTGGTAGGATTAGGTGTTGAAAAATCTTTATTAATACTTTCTGTTATGGAGAGACTGGTTCTGGAGTTGGAAGACATAGCTTTAAACCTCATGTCTGATGCTTCCTTACTACATGTTTGACCTTGTACAAGTCTCATAGCCTCTCTGGATCCCCCTTTCCTCATCTGTAAAATGAGGAAGTTGAACCAGATGGCTTCTCAGAATACTTCCAGCTTGAGTTTTGTGATCCTGTGTGGAAATTACTTGGTACTGTATTTTGTGTTGTGTTATTTCTTAACAAATAAAAATGCTTTCTTCTTTTCTTTTCCTAAAACAACAAATTATAGTTTCTGTCACATGTTTTTAAAAACAAAATTTTCACTTGTTATGAAATGAGAGAATTTTTATATCTTCAACTCCATTTAAGATTAATTTAATTGTTTTCACCCATATAATTTTAACCACATTTCTATCTTTTCTCTCAATACATTAACACAGTTAAAGTATGCTTAAAGACCTCTAGAAATTGTAGTGTTCTTTATCTTGTTATTATTGTGGAGTACTGTGGAACTAGAATTTTGAGTTAAACTCACATTTTAATTTAACTGAAATGAACTTGGGAAGAATAAGTTGGATTTCTTTTAGTTATAATTAGAGATGAAGTTATCAGGGATTAGGAAACAAGTTAGTTGCTATATCTATTATAAGAGATGTTTTAATAGAAAAATTTTTTTCTAATGATACTTGTTTGATTAAGAAAGCTAAAATTCCGAGGCAGCTAGGTGGCGCAGTGGATAAAGCTCTGGCCTTGGAGTCAGGAGGACTCGAGTTCAAATCCATCCTCAGACACTTGGCACTTACTAGCTGTGTGACCCTGGGCAAGTCACTTGACCCCGATTGCCTCATCAAAAAAACCAAAAAATAAAAAAACAAAAAATAAAAAAAAGAAAGCTAAAATTCCAATTAAAAAAAATCGCTTTCCAGTTCACCAGATACTTTTGTGTAATCTTGTTAAAATTGTAGGAAGCATTTTTTTCATACATCATAAAACCCCCAAATTAGCATCCTTTACTTATATGAGTAATAACAAGCCGTAAGAAATCAAGACTGGCATCTTCTTATACTCCACTTATGTTGTTTGCATTTTAAGGGCCCAAAAGGTGAAGCAGTTGGATCTATAACTCAGCCTTTGCCTAGCAGTTATTTGATCATCCGCGCCACTTCAGAATCAGATGGCAAGTACCTTTTCTTTTTGATTTATTTTTAAGCCTTTTTTGTAAGATTTATGTTTTTCATAGAATTTGTAAAATATGCTAATTATAAGCCTTTTAACCAATACAACAATTATATTGTTAAACTGTAAAATCTGTTCATTTTAATTTAGCTCATTGGTTTCACGCCACTTAATAGAGAAACAGGAAGCAATCTGATTAGGGCAGTGAAGTAGCAGCTGAGAGTATCTTTATTTTAAATATCTTTTCACAAAGTTGAATTTCAGAAGGTTAAAAAAAACTGATTTAAAATGTTAAAGGTAGAATTGAGGAGGAAATTAACTTTTTTAGTTTTTTAAGGAAATTCCTTTAAAACAATATTTGCCTCATTAAGCGAGCCTTATATTGTGCTAGGATAAATAATTTAAAGTGTTTTTTTACACAAAAATATGGGGCATTTATTTTAAATCTGATATAGGTACAACTTTATAGTACTCAGGTAAAATGTATAACATGAATCATAGCAGTCAAAAGAGCTAATTTCTTCCTATAGTATAACTACTTTAAAGAGTAGATTTACCTGAATTATTTGCTAGTCCCCAGTGTTAGGGTAATATTTAATGGTAAGTAAATATCTGAAAGCTATTTGGTCTTATATTTTAAAAAGATTTCATATTGTATATGGTAATATATTTATATAGTCTTTCACAGTTTACAATGTTGTTTTGTATGTTATTACCCTTAATATATAGCTATATTACCTGTAAGGTAAGCAAGACATATATAATGTATAACATGAGGAGTTGGAAAAGGTTATCTTTAGATCCCTCCCATTTCAAAATCCCACATTCCCAGTTGTACAGATCCTCAAGGAAACTTGAGGGCTAGTGAGGTCACATACTTAGCTGGTAACTTGCACAGCCAGTTCAAGCTCAAATTTTCTAACTTTAACCCAAGTTCAGACTACTGTATAATGTTGCCTCATAGTAAAGCTACTATGTCTCCAGCAGCCCCAGAACACAACATATAATGTATGAATCTTTGATATGCCACATTTTAAAATTTCTCATTGGGAAAGTGTGAAAACCAGATATATATCTGTAGAATCTGCAAAATACTTTATAACTTATTTAGGAATGGGGACTGATCTGTGATTTGATTGGTATAGTGAACTCCTAGGTGAGAAAACTCCTCCACTAATGCAAATTGGCACATATGCTTCAATTTATAATCTTAGGAAATTGATTGTGAGAGAGGTTAGTGACTTATTTGTCCAGGGCCACATAGGCAATATATGTCAGAAGCAAAGCTTGAACCCAGTTCTCCCTCGCTTCAAGGCCAATTTTCTATCCATTACACCACTTTGGCTCTTGTTTGGAGGTATAAAGTTAATGAATCAGTGCTAGAATAAATTCCGACAAAAGTAATAGAAACTATGTCACAGCTTCAAGGAAAAAAATGTATTTTGTTAAGTTTTGACAGTGTAAGTTTCTCAATTAAAAATAGTATGTTTCCTTGGTTAATAGTTAAATTAAAATGGGTACTATTGTTGGAGTTCATTTAATTACACTAAACAATATGTATTCCTTTAGGCAGGTGTTGGATGGATGCTTTGGAATTGGCTTTGAAATGTTCCAGTCTTCTTAAACGCACAATGATCAGGGAAGGTAAAGAACATGACCTGAGCATGTCATCAGAAAATACACATGTGACTTTCTATGGCTTACTACGTGCTAATAACCTCCATAGTGGTGACAACTTCCAGTAAGTAGACACTGCCACGGGCTTGGCTGTAGCGTGAAGTAGTATTGTTCACTGGGCTGGTTGGGAGACTAACAACTTTACTGATGATCCAAATTGTGACCTAAAACTTGTTTAGTTGCTTCTAGAAGGTGATGTTTCTTGTCAGCTAGCAAGGCAAAGACTTGATGGGCTTACTCCACCTAGTTCTTTGTTGTTAACTTGTAGAAAACACAATATTGCTTCCTGCTAGCTCCCAGGAGCTGATACCTCATAACTCCCTTTTGTAGCAATCAGTTCTTTCTTGAAAGGCAAGAATATTCCACTGTGAGGCCTGGGCTAAAAGATCTTTTATTCTTGCCTTTATTTGACACAATATTTGTTCTTTTTTTTTTTTAACCTTTATTGGCTGAACTTTCCTTTTTCTCTGTAGTCTCAAAATCCATAATTATGTTAGAGAGGCAAACATGGTCAGAAAACCTGAGCTTGAATCCTAGCTTTGCCTTTTACTACCTGTGTGACCTTGAGCAAGTTATTGGAGTTATTATGGGCGTGAATTCTTCATTTCTAAAATGAGGAGTTGGACTGGTTTATCTCTAAAGTTCAAGCCCCCAATCCTATGATAAGAATATTTGAACCATGTACTTTACAGGATTGTTGTGAGGAAGATGTTTTATAAACCTTGAAACAGTTGTATACCTTCTTCTACTCTGCTTCTTTGTAGCATGGCAGTGTGGCTTTGGGTTCTTGAAGACTGTACCAAGAGAATAGTAATTCTGAAAGGGCTGTTCAAACTAGAACTGCTTTGAGAATAGGTCCGGGGATAGACTGTGTCTCTCTGTTGTCCAAAGATCATCACCCTAGATAATTCAGTTTTGAGAGACTGTTTACCAGGTTGGTTACAAAGTGATGAATTTTTGGCTACACAACTCTGAAAGACTAGCTACTAAGTTATAGAGGAATTGCAATCTGTATCAGTGGAGGAGTACCCACAGTAATGAAATTGTAGATCTTTGAAGTATAAAGCATTATATAAATGTGGAATATTATTCTTTTAATTATTTTAATAAGAATAAGTTCCATGGTGCCAAGGGCCTGGGGTGAGGAACTTATTTTAGGATGTGTAGTTGCCTCTCCTCAAGATTTGTGTAAGAAAATTAGATATTTAAATGGCTTTGAACTGCATAATTTTTTTTCTGTTCCAGGGGTTATATTGATGAATTTTTATACCAGGTTTCCTCTCTATATCTTTTGTTTTCACTTGACTGCTTTGCATATTTTTTTCTTTTAAATATTTAAAGGATCTGTGATTTCATTAGTGTAAATATTCACTTCATCAAAAGGGATTTGTAACCCTACTGTGTTTAGTAGTTTATTTTCATGAGTTGTTGTGACTAAAACACTTCACTTGATAGTCAGCCTTCTGGTGATATCATTCCAGATCTAGCTGGCTGTTCCTTAGTTGAGAAAAGTACAAGATCATGCTGGTTTCATACTCAGAATATTTCTGTCTTGATTGGATCTTCCAGAGCTTGTATACTACTACTGACATAGCCAGAACCCAGAGTTATCTCCATGAGGTATTGAGGTAGAAATTTAGTGGAAGAAGATTGGAATACTACTGAAATAATTCCCCAGATTTTAAGAGTCCATTTCTTACTTGCATGATATAACAAATAAAACGCTGAAAATTATCTTTTAGAAAAGAGCTTTCAGAAAGATTTAATAGTATTTTTTGATGCTGTGTAATGTTGCAGTGGATAAAGTGCCAAGTATAGAGTCAGGAAGGCTCATCTTCAAAGTTCAGATCTGGCTGCAGATAATTACTAGCTGTGTTACCCCGAACAAGTCACTTACCCTGTTTGCCTCAGCTGCCTCGTCTGTAAAATGAACTGGAAAAGGAAATAGCAAACCACTTGGCAAACTATCTTTGCCAAGAAAACCCCAAATGGGGTCATAAAGAGTCAGGCATGACTGAAATGACTGAACAACAACAGCAACATAAAGAAGTCATATCATAATACTTGTGTTGTCCTGGGGCAAATTAGTTTCCTTTTGAGGCCCTCAGTTTCCTCATCTCTAAAACAAGAAAATTGAACTAAAGGTCCTTTAGATTATCATGTGGCTCTAAAATGTATAATGCTCTATTTTTTCCCTAGACTTTTCTCTCTAATATTGATGTAGTCAATTAAGTTAATATTTCTTTACAGGAACATTAGCTTGGGATGTGCCATACAAGTCCTAACTATTTGAAGTCTCTCTCTTTTCAAGATTTCGGCATCTTTTTTAGGTTATACTATTAAATGTCAGATTAACCGTTCTCTTTTTTTTCTCTTAAGGAACTTATTCAACTTGGTGACTTTAGTTCTCACTATGAAATGATTTTTATTCCTTGTGTTAACTATTTTGAATTCATAACAAAAATTATGAGATTTTCCTGCCATGTTTTAATGCCATATTATAATCAAATACTAGTTAATTATTCTTTTTCCCCCTTGTCCCCAACAAATACAGATGGCTATTTGATAGGCACTATTTAAAGCACGAGATAGCAGTTAGAGCTGTCCAAAAATGGAGTGGGCTACCCCCTAAAATATTGGGTTCCCTGTCTTTGAGGTATTCAGCAGGAAACTGGATGACCATTTATCAGGATGTTGTAGGGGGAATCATGCTTCATGTTAGAGAATTACACTGGATGGCTCCAAGGTCTCTTTCCAATTCTCAGATTCTGTGACTAATGGATATAAGTCTCTTTTTAGAAACCTGAGTAGCAAAGTTTTGTATATTTGGGGAGCTGCCAAAATGTAAGTTTTAAGCTATCTAAAACTACAGTAATAATAGCAGCCAGTGATTATATAATATCTGTTATGTTCCAGGGACTGTGTTAAGTGTTTTACAACTATTATCTCATTTAATCCTTACCACAACGCTGGTAAGTGGGTGCTATTGTTCCCCTCATTTTGGAAACTGAGGCAAACACAGGTTGAGGGGCTTGCTCAAGGTAATACAGCTGGCAAGTATTGGAGGTCAGATTTATACTTGGATTTTCCTGACTCCAAGCCCAGAGCTCTGTGTACTTGTGCCACCTAAAGGGACACAGATCCTAATCTACCCAATATATTTTTAAATTACTGAATATTAAAAAGACATGGTAGAGGTTTATTTTTGTCAAAAATGAAATTTTTTTCTTCATTACTTGTACTCTTAATTCTCCCGTACCTCAGATTAAATGACAGTGAAATTGAACGACAACATTTTAAGGACCAAGATATGTATTCTGATAAATCTGACAAGGAAAATGATCATGATGAATCTGACAATGAGGGAATTGGGAAGAGTGAAGAAAGTGATACAGATACATCAGAAAGACAGGATGATTCCTACATTGAGCCTGAGCCCACTGAACTTCTGAAAGAGACTACATACACAGAGCAGGGCCATGAAGAGCTTGGAGAGGTAAGAACCTGCACTTAGTTGTCAGATGTCTTAGTTTGTAACATTTGGGGACTTAATGAAAGAAGTTGGAAAATATATTTATACCAACTGTCAGTCTTATTGCTTTTTTTTTAATCAAAGAAAGATTTGCATGATTTCTATTTTAATACAAAACTTCTACCTCTGTTTGTTTTACACAGCTCAGTAATCTGTAGGATGTTTCAGGAAATAATTTACCCAATGTTCTTTAAAAATGAACATTTAAAATTTTCTCACTGACATAAACAGGATTCTCCTTGGTGATTATGATATTCAAGGCAAATAGCAGAAAAAATCCCTTCTTTTATGTACTTTCTCTTATGTGTGTATGTGTGTGTGTATATGTATGTTCATATTAGAGTCACATGGAGTGATTCAGTATAATAAATATATTTTTGTAGTATATTTTAAATTTGTTAGTCCTTTTAAAATCTAATGACATTTGTTTTGCATGCTTTTTAATAACTATGGTATTTATAAGCTAAAGAGCTTCTATTTTATAAGAATACTTTATCCGTCATAGAGGGAGCATATTTTTCACATGTGAACTGTTCAAACGTCTTTGTGTAAAAGTAAATGGAGTATTTCAGTAGTTGTGTTTAATTGCTTAAGGCCGGTGAGGCTTCTCAAACAGAAACTGTGTCTGAAGAAAACAAAAGCCTCATATGGACACTGCTGAAACAAGTTCGTCCAGGGATGGACCTGTCCAGGGTTGTTCTGCCTACGTTTATCTTGGAACCTCGTTCTTTTCTGGATAAACTCTCTGATTACTATTACCATGCAGATTTCCTCTCTGAGTAAGTAAATTCTTATTTCTTAAGATATAAAATTCTTATTAATATTTCAGTTAATGCTCTGAAATGGCCCTCTAAATTCTGCCTTTCTAAGTAATTTGATTATGAGACTACCATTATACCTTCTCTTCCACACATTTTGGGGATTTTTTTTCTGAATGCCAAAAAAGAGCAGTATAATTAGTAATTCTGACAAGCCAGATAAGCACCAGAATAAGTAGCATGAAAGGTACCCTCGAATCAACTTTTTTTTTTTTTTTAGTGAGGAAACTGGGGTTAAGTGACTTGCCCAGACTTACCCAGCTAGGAAGTATTACATGTCTGAGGCCGGATTTGAACTCAGGTCCTCCTGACTCCAGGGCCAGTGCTCTATTCACTGCGCCACCTAGCCGCCCCCAAATCAACTTTTTAGACAGATTCAGTTAAACAAGGGAGACCTGAGGAAGAGATAAAAGGCCCTGTCAGATGTGGAGAACACTCTCTTCACTGGCAAAGACCTTAAGACAGTTGGGAGTGCAGGTTAAGGAAGTGTGCTACCTGGTAGTGTTCTACTTGAATTTTTATTGCTAATAGGTACAAAGCTCAGTTGTTTCTACCTGCTAAAGAATGATAAATGCTGTCAGTGCCCTATTAGTAGCAGTGATCTGAGACAAGACCCCTCTCTACCCACTTAGTTAAAGCTCTATTCTTAAATTAATTAGTGAAAAGATAAATTTGAACATTGATAGATTAATAACAGATTGAATAGATCGATACTTTTCCCCCTTTCTGTTCCCTCTTTAAAAAAATCGTAAGCATTCGTTTTATACTTCCCAAAGTCAAAGATATGCAGCTTTACAGAATCAAGAAGTTTGAAAGTTGAGAGACCTTGGTGGCTCTCTAGTCCAGTTCACACACAAAAGGAATCTCCATGCCACCAAACTCAACAAATAGTTATCTAATCTTGCCTTGAAGACTTTTCAGTCTTGTGGATAGAGCACCGGCCCTGGAGTCAGGAGAACCTGAGTTCAAATGTGGCCTCAGACACATAACACTTACTAGCTGTGTGACCCTGGCCAAGTCACTTAACCCCATTGCCTAGTCAAAAAAAAGACTTTTCAGTTTTGAGACAGATCATTTCTCTTTGGGACCATGCTAATTGTCAGGAATTCTCTCCTGACATCAAATGAAAATGGGCTACTTGGCCATTTTTTACCTAATGCTCCTGGTTCTGACCTTTGGGTCAACAGAAGAAGTCTAATCCTTACTTTACTTGACAGCCTTTCAAATACTTGATTAGTTCTCATGTCCTCTCTTATGTCTTTTCTTTCCTGTGCTAATGCCTATTTCCTTTTTGGTCTCAGAGCCATTCACTGTCCTATTTGCTACCCTCTGGACACTTCGCAACTTCTTTCTGAAATCGTACCATCTAGAACTGAAGATAAGACTCTAGACTTACATGAGATTTTGGTTTTCCTTCCTGAAAGCAGTACGCCTTTTAATGCAGCACAGGATCACATAAACTTTTTCTGCTGCCACATCATACTGCTGACTCATTGAGCTTTCGGACAAGTAACCCTCACTCTCTCCTGATCTTTTCTAGAACAACTGCTGTCAAACCACCTTTCCCCCTCTCAAATTTTTGAAATTCGTTTTTTTGTAGCCAAGTGCAAGACTTTACATTTATCCTTGGGAATTAAATCTTATTAGATTAAACCCCAGCTCTAGCTTGTCAAGATACTTTTGGATCCTGATCAATGGCTGTCTTTCCCAGCTGTCTGTCATCTGCCAATTTGATAAACAAACATTGCCTTCATCTAAATCACTGGTAAAAATGAAGAAGAGAGTCACCTTTAGATTCCTGGGATACTCCTTTGGAACATTACTTCCTTGTTGACATTGAACTATTCCCGTATTTGGGAAGCAAGTGCTCAAAATATGGAAAAATTAACTGTTTCTATTTACCTTAGACATTGACTTATTCCTCCAAATCAGGTCCAAGTTGTAACACTATTTTCAAAGAAAGTATGGTTTTTCGTAGTATAAACTCTTCTGAGAGTAACTGAAGTATAAACTGTATTGAGATTGTATGTCAGTAATTTAAAGAATAATGCCAATTATGTCGAGTGACTTTTCTTTAAGTAATACTTAACAATTTTGATGGACACTTTTCTTGAATTTGGAACATCATCATTAATAATTTTCAGATTGCCAAATGCCTTTTACAGAATTGGTTTAAACTACTTAAATGGTTCTGGAAAATAAGAACATAATTTTTCAATATCTTATATTTTATATTTCAACTCCATATAATTGCATAAATATATTAATTAAAGAAGACTCACAGTTTAGTCATGTCATGTTACTTTTGTTATTTCGCAGGGCATCTCTTGAAGAAAATCCTTATTTCCGCTTGAAAAGAGTAGTGAAATGGTATTTGTCAGGATTCTATAAAAAGCCAAAGGTAATTTGCTTATCGTTGCTTCTTTATTACTGTAGAACCTTCATTTTTTTTAAAGAGGCATCTTTGTTTCTTGTTAATTTTATTATTAAACATTTTTGGCTTACTAGAATGTGTCTCTGCTTCCTAATATTAAACCTGATTATGGTTAACATTATTAAGTAATAGAATTATTCTTATGTCAAGGAACATTGAATGTCAAGTATCATTGAATGCTTCCTGCTGTGTGAAATGTTAAGCCTTTGTCCTCTTTCAGAGATGGTATCTATATGACAAACTTTTAAACCTATCTTGAAGCTTATATTACGCTTTTTTTTCTTTAGGGATTAAAGAAACCATATAATCCTATACTTGGTGAGACTTTTCGCTGTCTCTGGGTTCATCCAAGGACAAACAGCAAGACTTTTTATATTGCTGAACAGGTATGAGCAATATATCCTACAAAACAAAACTGACAATAAAGGTCAGTGGTCTATTTTTGAAGAAAATTAATAGTGAAAATAAATTTTTCTAATAATATTCCAGCTAAAAACAAAAGTTTATGGATGTTTGGTAAGTAAACAGGCTTTTACTTTTCTCAGTTGTGAATGTAATTTTCTTTAAAGCCCTACTACCACAGCCATGAAAGTTATTCAGTAAAAAAAAGAGTAAATAAAACTATTTCCCAGCCTGAAAATAGCATACTTTATGACTTGTTTAGCTTCTAGTGCTGACCTTTCAGAGATTCATTTATCAGTTTAGTTACTTATTGCCTTTGTAAAAAAAAAATACCCAAATATATATCTCATATTCTTTCTTAAAATAAAAGAATATCTTTATTATAATGCTGTTTCACCTGTAAAAATGGTCTTCTATCATGGACCCTGGGACAGCCTGATAATTAGAATCTAGTCCAATTCAATTTATTATGTTTTTCCTGTATTGACACGTTCTAAGGATTTTGTTACTGAGTATTGTTCTTGGGAATATTGTTCCATATGCTAGTTGCTAGATAGCTAAATGGTTAGAACACTCTCTCTGCTGCTTAAGTCTGCACTCAGATAATCCTTTGCAATCCTTAGTAATTCACATGACCTTTCTGGGTCTCAGTTTCCTCATCTGTAAAGTGGAGATTGGAATAATACCTATTGAGGACCTTAAAGTACTATGTAAGTGCTAATTATTGTTGGTTTTGTATCCTCTACTTTTTTGAGGGACTTCCTCTCATCTTTAGACAAATGAATACAGGTTTCATCAAATTGTGTATAAATGAATTTTTTAAAAATAAGTAAATATATTTTTACTGGGTGAGCTTTCTGTTTATATGGATCATTTTGTATAAGTAAATTATTATTTCCAAATTTATCTTTTTGTATAGGTCAGGATTTTTACTTCATTTATTTCCATTCCTTTTGCTACCCATCCTACTTCATGCCCTCAACACCTTATGTCTTGACAACTTTAATAGAGAGTTCTACCTGATCTTCTTGTCTTCAGTTTCCTATTCCAGGCTATGAGCTTTCTGCAGACTTGTATTTCTAGAACAGTATCTTGATCATATCATTCCTTTGATCAAAAATCTTCAGTGGCTCCCTCTTTCTTTCAAAATCTAAAACTTAAATCTGGCATGCAATACTTTACACATTCTAGCCCAATCTGCTATTCAATATTTAACCCCAGTTAATTTTTTGAACTTTTGACTCCCAGACTAATTGATACACTTACGGCAACCTGAATTTATCTTATTCTTTCTTTCTTTGATACTTTTTAAATGCAATTTTCTTCTTGCCCTTCCCCAACCTTTTATGCTTATCCGAATTCTGTTCATCTTTCAGAACCTGGCTCATATCCTTTCTTATCTCTAAAACTTTCTCAAGTGACTTTAACCCATTGTCATCTCCCTCCTTTTAATTCCTGTTGCTTATTGTAGTTAATCACATAGGTGTAATTTACTCATTGTGTTTACATTATATATAATCAATCATGTACTATTTTATATCTCTTGGACTGTTATATTAAACCTGTTATCAGACATTGTTATTTAACATTGTATGTATTTGTCTCGTTTTTCCAACTAGGCTATAAATTTCTTGGGCAAAAGGCCATATCTTTATACTTCTCATATTCCCATTAGCACTTAGCAGGGTGTCTTGTACATAGCAGGTATTCAGTTGAATGTATTTTGTACACCAAAGTAGAACTATTTTGTACATAATTAAAAGCTAATAATGTTTATGTCCCCATTTATCTGTACAGCTTTGCATCTTCATGAGTGTAGCAAATGCTTTGGAGGTACCATGATGTAGTGAAAGACAGTGTATAAGAGTAAACAGTGATTTGGAGTCAGAGGACCTAGGTTTGAATCCTGGTTCTAACACGTATATGTGACTTTGGACAAATCACTTAACCTCTTTGGATCTCATATTACTCATCTTTAAATGAAGGGAATGTACTCAATGTTCCTTAGTGAACATAAGGTTCCGTCTACTGAAATCCCACAAACCTATAACTGAGCAGTTGTTGTTATCTGGCATTGATTTCATTTCAGGAAGCAGATAACATACATGATTTTGAAGTAGGGAGGTGGCTTGTAACAGAGCAAAGTTAGGAGGCCTGAGCCTATCCTGGCTCTTTGTTTTAACTGTAAGACCTTGAGCTAAGAGTTACTTCACTACTCTGGGCCTTATGTGGTTTAACTCTGTAATGACCAAGGTTTCTTCTCTCTTTAACCTTCTGTGTTTCTAAGCAGGTGTAGCTTCAGTATTGTTTTCATTGATTTTCTAGAACCTCTTCAGGATTATACATGAAGATTTGAACCACAGTTTTTATACATGGTCTCTTCAGGTTTTTATTTTGTAAATGTCTTTTCTAGAGTACACTTTTAGGAGTTAATTAATAAATTTAAGACAATACAGCATAGTAATACATGTTTATATTATTATTGTTTTTCCTGTTGTGTTCAATAGGTGTCCCATCACCCACCTATTTCTGCCTTCTATATTAGCAACCGAAAGGATGGGTTTTGCCTTAGTGGTAGTATCCTGGCCAAGTCCAAGTTCTATGGTGAGTTTGTATTCAACTTTAGCTAGTCAGAGTTTGATTATCTTTTATACCTTAAATTTCTAGTACCTTTGAATAGCTAATGCTCATTTCATCCACCAGATTTACTTGGATGACAGGTGTACCTTTTATGCTGATTTTGTCAGTCCACAATTAGAGGTATGATCCTATTGTACAAGAATGACCATTATGCAGTTATAAATTCCATGCAAACATTCAAGGATAGGTATTGAGCAGAGCTCCTTTTTCTCCAATTTGGTCAAGTTGGGGCTTCTGTCTGAATAGTGAGTCTTGATCCAAGGATAGGTTAGCTGGCCTAGTGAAGTTCCTGACAAGAGAGATAAATAATTTAAGTGAATAAAATACCTTCCTCCAAGGAAAGAAGTCCCAGTTTTAGAGAAAAGAGATGGATGGGCTTTATAGTTGCCCCCAGTTTGGGGATAAGAAAAGCAGTCCTATTAAGTTTCCAGGGCTTCTGATAAGGAGGTAACTCCAGTCTCTTCTTTCCTCTTCTTATTCTTATTCTTATTCTATAGGGTATTTGGGATAGTTGGAGGAGTGAGTTGGGTGGGTGGTGGATAGCACAGGATGAACAGAAGAGAGGAAGAAAAACTGCTTATCACTGAGCTGGATGGTGGTCTTGGGCCCTTGTCGTCATCCTAGGGCCTGACCATCAGTAGCTGATGACCCTTGTTGGGTATCCCTTCATGGATGGTGTGGAGTAGGTGTTCACCAAAGTTGCTTCTAATTCTCATATTCTGTGATTCTGCACATTTTGGTTCCTATGAAAAGGATCTTTATTTGTAGGCTTCCCATTTTAAAATACTCAATAGAATTTTTTGCATAGCTTATGTTTTCTCATAAATCAATGCCAGAGGGAAGAAAAATTTTGTTAAGGTATCTTAATCATGATATCAGGAAATTTAAGGCAAGTTAGACATTCTTTGTAGAGGATCTTTTAAATCTGTTTTTCTCTTTTGAAACAGACAAGTGAAGGCTATGTAAATTATAACAGTTTTTCTGTAAATGTTGTAGATTAGATATCTGGAATTTTGAGTTTGTGGATGAAAGTAAGTTAGACTTAATTCTATGAAAAGCCAAAACCTTTGATTTTGTATATTTCATCCAGAATAGTATCATGTTAGGTTGTAGGACACACTGGGCAAATATGTTATGACTTAGTTTGATAAACACAAATGGAAGAAGAATAGCTAAGTTCTGGTAGCCACAAATTGGGAATTAGGCCATTGATTAATTCTGATAGTCCAGTTAGGGGATGGAATGACCAATAGCAGAGGAAAAATCCCCATAGAGGGGAAGTGAATTGTAGTTAGGAAATACATGCTTTTCATCTCCTTAAGTGACCTTTATGTTATTGAAAGTTTTGTTTTCAGTCCATTGATATTTATGTCTTAATTCTGTATTTGAAATGGAAAAATATGTCAAGGAAAAATAGGGTTTACTTTGTTAAAAATGGATGTTTCTTAAAATAAGGGATAGTTGTATGTAAGAAGGAATTCCTTAGTCTTGGGGCTTAAAATCCAAACAGACTGATTGGTGGAGAAGAAACACTTAATCTTTAGTGACACTAGAAGGAGATTCTTTCACAGTAATGAAAAAAATAATAGTGTTCTTATATGCTTGGTACTTTGCTAATGTCAAGGAAGTTTTCCAGATGATCTTGCCCATTAGGAATTTTCATAGATCTGACAGAGTCAGACATATATAATATGAGACAGATGTATAAATAACCATATAAGAATGATGCTCTTATTGAATATTTGTTTAGGAAAAGAATTAATCTAGTGTATATAGTACATATTAATATATAGATTAACATACTGACAGTAGAAAATGAGAAAATTTTCAGAGCTGTAATTTAACAACAGCAAACATATTTAATAGGTACTTTACACTATACTTGGTGCTTGGATACAAAGATAAAACAAGGTATGTTCCCTGCCCTTGAGAAACTTACGATCTAATGGAGGGAGAAGAGTTATATATGTATACAAATAACTTCTACAAAGGAGAATATGATAAGTGTAAAAAGGAGGTGTATAAACAAATGGGGGAAAAATTGTGGGGAAAGGAAGGGGAACTTTCATGGAGGAAGTGGCTCCTAGATTGGAGTTCAGAAGAAAGGAGATAGATGAGCAGTCAGAAACTGGTGCCAGAAGAGGCACGGAAGAATCCATTTTAGGAAAAGAGGTCAATACGAGCAAAGGCACGGATAGAGTTGTAAGCATGGTAAGAACAACGCATTGGTGAGTAAGTGGTCTAATTTGTCTAAAATGGAATACATGAAAGAGGGAGTAGTATGAAATAAGACTGGAAAGCTGGATTGGGACTAGCTCATGAAGGATTTTGAGTGCTAATATGAGAAATTCCTTAATTAGACAATGGGAAACTACCAAAAGTTTTTGAGCATTTGTTTGGCATCATCAGAGTGCCACAGTGTCCTAAATGTACCTGTCCTCATCTGTTCTCAAAAGTTAAGCAGCATCAAACTTGGTTAGTATTTAGATGGGAGACCTCTTGGGAATACCTGGGGCTGTAACAGGTTCTTTCTTGAGAAATAACGTGGTACAGTGGAAGGGAGCGCTGGATTGGGAGGTAGAGAACTTGGGTTTGAATCCAACTCTGTCATTTACAACTTATGTGACCTTGGCCAAGTTACTTCATTACTCTGGGCTTCTGTTTTTCTTATCTCTAAAAGGAGAGAATTAGACTAAGTTGTAGGTTCTGTTCCTTCCTTCTCTTAATCTATGATCTTGTTAGTGGTGCATTTAGTGAGATTACTCTGACAGTAGTATAAAGGATTCTGGAGGTCAACTAGACTGTCACAGTGGTCTGGGGGGAGAACTCATGAAATACTGAAGTAGGACTGTTGTAGTGGGAATGGAAAGGTACAAAGGAGTAAGAGGGAAATTTTTAAGCAGAATTAAAAATAACAACAACAACTTGATGGTACATTGGATATAATGCAGAATAAGGGTTGAGGGCGTGGGGGGCGGAAAGGGAGAGGAAAGATCCAAACCTGAGTCAGGATCTAAAAAGTCCTTTCAAATAAGATATGGGGCATCATCTGACATTTACTTTTCAGGGGAGTTTTTGTGGAATGTGCTGTTTTAAGAAATTGCTAAAAAAAAAAAAAAAAGAAGAGATGCTTCTTGAGTTGTAGGAGACAGAAAGTCTTTTGAGTGTAGAGTATATATAAAAGAAAGCATGAAATCTAGCCTAGGGTTTACTTTGATAAATGAGAGCACATGTATTAGGAAGATTAGATTGGAGATGATGGTTTTTTCTAACCATTAGAGATAATTGGCATGTAATAACATGCCAATTGAATATAGAATGTAATTGGCATATTATCTTGTTGAGTAATTATGGTCACATAGAGTTGGGTAAACAGAAGCATTTAGAAGGACATGCCTGCCATTTACATTAAAAAACAAACAAAAACCCCCGACAACCCCCTGAACCCCAAGAATAAACCACCAAAACAAGTAGATTTTTTTGTGTGTGCTTTGCTAGTACAGATGAAAAACTCATTTCTTGGACACCTTAAGCAAGACTTGTCTCTGCTGTGCATGCTCCAAGGACTACATTGGAGTGTTCCTAGAGATACAGTTGAGACTGAAGGCTAAGTTTTGACAGATATTAGAAGTTGGCAGTTTTTATTTAAGGGAATCCTTTGCCTGTGTGCTTAGTAAATATTCAGTCTGACAGCAGTTGTATCCTTATGTTCTTATTGGCTATTAACAGTCTTCATTCCACTTGTATATCACTACAAATATATTCACTGTAATAGTCCCATCTCAAAAGTGATTTTTTAAGTATCTAAGATTAGACACTATTAGAAGACAGGAGAGAGGTCAAGCTAGCTTAATTGATTTCCAGTTATTATCTTGTGAGCATATGTGGATTTATTTTGTATAATTATAATTAACTACTTCTTTCAGGGAATTCGCTATCTGCCATACTGGAAGGAGAAGCACGTTTAACTTTTTTGAATAGAGGTGAAGATTATGTGATGACGATGCCATATGCTCATTGTAAAGGTAAATATTACAAATGTTCAAAGCAAATTTGACAAAGAAGTCCAGTTAAATACCTTAAATTTCTGGAATTTTATGATAGATTTCAAATGAATACTCTTTGCTGAAACTTGAGATTGATGAAATCGTTAATCTGGTGAGTACTGTCTTTCTTAAAAATATCCTGGAGTTTATAAACTCAATTTTGAATTTACTGCCGTAGCCTGCTGGCTCTACTAGCATGTGGAACCACAGAAGTTCACCATCCACACATTTTTCTTGACGTTAGCCCCACCTTTCCAGAGAAAGGTGAACCACACTGGTACCTTGATGCAATTTCCTTCCATAATAATTCTTACCTTTCTTCACCTGCTTATAGAAGTTGACTGATAACACTCACTCATTCTCCTGGTTTCTGTTCCTATCACTCTACTGTAAAAATGTTCTTTCAAAAGTTCTAATATGTCAAATCCAGTGACTTTTTTTAGGCTTCTAATCCTCTCTAACCTCCCTCTGCAGCATTTGATACTGTTCACCACCATCTTCTTTGTGATAGTCTCCTCCCTTGATTTCAGAGCTTGTATTTTCTCCTGGTTCTTTGACGGTTCCTTCTTTTTCTGGTTTTTTCATTCCTCTCCTCCTTCCTATGCCTTTAATTCAGAAGTTCTCTGAAATTTTGGCAGTGTTTCTCTTTTCTCTTAGCTACTATTATAATTTCAGCTGTATTTGCTATGTGGGTTACTTCAAAATATGCATTGCTAGTCTGTTACCTTCCTCCAAAGCTCTGGAATCATGTTTCCATCTGGCTACTGGACACCTCTACCTGGATGATCCTATCAGCATCCAGATTAGTCTTCTAAAATATTAGTGTAATCACCACTGCACACTCAACAAATCTTAAAGGCTCCACGTTGTCGATCAGGCAAGGCCCAGATCATACCTGGCATTCCTTGTCCCCCACAATCTAACTCCAATTTACTTTTTCATCCTTCTTTGATAAGATTGTCTATCACGTAGTTTTTGCTACAATCAGAGAACACACTGAACCACTACAGATTACAGAACCGTTGCTTTGCTGTCTTTGCTCAAATTTTTCTTAAGTTCATCCCCATAAGAAGTGCTCACCCACCTCCTTGCCCTCACCTCTTTATATTGCTGTCTTTCCCATTTTAAAAATCCAATGCAGATACTATTGCCTTCATGAAGCTTGCTATTTCCCCAAGCTGGAAACCTTTTCTTATATGTCTGATTGTATAACACTTTGTACCGTGTAAACCAGAGCACATCTCTTGTGTAAGTTGAGTCAGAAAGACCTAAGTTCAAATCTTGCATAAGACAATTATGTGATCCTGGGCAAGTAAATCACTTAACCTCACTGTGTCTCATTTTCCCCTTGTGTAAAATGAGAATAATAGTAGCACCTATTCCACAAGTTTTTTGAGGATTATGAGTTAACATATATAAAGTACTTTGTAAACCTTAAAGCACTCTACCAATGCTAATTATTATTATCATCCTCTTATGCACTTAACATTTTCTGATTTTTATTACTTGTCTTATCATCTTGCTAGATTTTAAATCTCTTCAGGTCAGGAACCCCATGTCTTATTTTTGTATCTTTTCCAACATTAAAGTGAAATGGGCTACTTTGTGTAGTAGTGAGTTCTCTAGTTTTTGATGTATTTTAGAACACTTATTGGGGATGTTGTCAAGAGGATTCATGCATTGAGTAGATACTTGAATGTCACCTTTGAGCTAAAGTCTCTTCCAAATCTTATATTTTGTTTTTCAATTGAAATCAGAAGGAATATTTATAGTTGTCACTTCCATAAAAATTAGGGAAATAAAGCTTTTTCATTTTATATATTAGACTATGGCTTTTGTGTGTCTACAGATAAGAATGCAAAATATAGATTCCACTATGATAAACTGTCTCAACTACTTCAAATGTTTTCCCCTCTGAGAGTATATTATCTTTTGGAAGATACTTGGTTGTATAAGAAAAATGTTTATTGCTCAGAATTACAAATTCTTGCCAATGGGAATATTTTAATCATATACTGTCTTTCGTGTTTAAAGAAAATCCAACTGATTTATATTTCAGTTTCAGTTAGAGTTTAATTTGTTTGGTAGTGATGATCATTACATTAACTTTTCCAAGACATCCTGGCCAGTAAAAGAAGTTTTTCAGTTCAATTAAACAAATATTTAGCACCTACTGTGTGCAAAGGATTATACTGTAGGAATACAAGGATGAGAAAAAGCACAGGAGCCCTCACAGAACTTACAGTCTTAATAGGGGAATATGTACAAATACATGATACAGTGTAATATGAGATGTGGGCGAAAGAAAAATCCAGAAGGGTTTGAGGAGGGAGGGTTAGTTTCATTCTGAGGGTCTTGGAGAAAGGTTCTCAGGTCCCCTGAGTTGGACTTTGAAAGAAGAAAAGGGATTTCATTAGCTAAGATGTAGAAGGACATCTTCAGACATGAGGGAAATATTTAGAGATGGGAGAGATAGTATGAGATCTGAGAACAGCTGGAAACTTTAAAAAATTAGCTCTTTTCCATTTTTATTTTAGCTTTACCTTTTGTTTAAATTGTTCTACATTTCATATTTCTTTAAACATGATTTATTTTACTAAGAAGGTCATTGTTGAAAGGTCAACTATTCCCTTGTTTTCAGATAATACTTCACTTAAGATACATTGGATGATTGCCTTCTTTTTTAAGACTGTTGAGATGATTGCATCACTGAATCTATTTGTTCTAGTATTTAATAGTCATAGTTCTCATAGAAAAACTAAATTCCTCATACAGCAGGATTTTTTTCCTTGCCTTTTCTTTGCTTGCTTCCTTCCTCAACAGAGGTAAAGGACTGCTGGTCAACATCTTCTGTGTAAGTTGCTTTTATGTCATATACAGTATTATATCATGTCTTTAGCCTTCTCTTTTTTGAATTAAATAGTCTCATTCCTTAGTCTTTCATCAGAATTTTTCAACTATTGAATCATTTATCTCTTCTTTTATACTTGTCCCAAATTTTACATTCCTTCTTTGGTTATAAAGTTCAGAACCAGACACAAGACTATACTGCTGGTTAAGGGTAGGAACAATCCTGAGTATAATAAAGCTGGTTTTAATGCTTGGTTAAAGTACCGTAGCTCTTTAATACAGATATCTTTATCTGTGTTGTTACCTTGGCCTCCTTATTCCATATTTATAAAATCACTATTTTCTTTTGTGAACTTTTTCCACCACACACTTTATTTATCTTTGTTATGTTTCACTCTTTTTTTTCCCATTGACTATCCACAGTTTTCCAAGTTCATTTAGAATTCTGACTCAGTCCTCCAGATTACAAGACATCAACCATGATCCTTTTAATGATATCTGAATTTTCAAGGAGCATGCTTAACACCTTGACACTACATTTAAGGATGACCCTGTGAGGATAGTCTTTTGGTTATATTCATTCATTCTCTCTCTCTTCCTTTTTTTTTTTTTTTTTTTTTTTTTTTTTTTTTTTTTT
>NW_020954652.1:19517392-19527615 GCF_900497805.2 Vombatus ursinus
ATTTTAGAATAGAATAGAAATTTATATCGAGAGAAGGACCTTAGATGTGGTCTCTTTATTTGAGTATATATTTTATTTCTTCTATAAGATCCTAAGCCCCTTCAGGATAAGAACTATGTCTCATTTATTTAGTATCACCTCCATTACCTAGCATAATAGTGCCTTGCATATAGTGAATATTTATTTAATGTTAACTGAATAACTGAATTGAATGTAGCCTACTTTCCGCATTTTATAGGTAAGGAAACTGAGATTCAAATTAAATGCTTTGCCCAAGATGCCATAGCTAGTTAGTGGAAGCATTAGCACCAAAACCAAGGCTTCATGATTTCTAGCCAGTGTTCTTACCATTGTGCCACTATAACATATACCACATGATTGTTTTGGTTGTACCAGAAATGGCCAACTTCAGGGGTCGTACATGATGCTCTCGTGAAGCAGGCATGATGAAAAAAATAACCATTGTGAATTGTATTGTTGATAGAATAAAAAGAATAAAGCATACTTTGAAAGCCTTAAATACGACAGTTAGTGACCCAAGTTCTAACTAATCAACAATAGAGATGTTTTCATATTACTGTCTTTTTATTTTGAAGATTGAAAGAGGAGAACATGAATCTTTGTGACAATGACTCCATTTGGTCAGTGACCTTTTTTGATCCATGCTATAATCTTTCATGGTTGGTCAGGTTCAGAAGCCTTGCTGTTTTTGAACTAGATTCTCTTTGACTTCTTATTGAATTATCGTACTTGTCCATTTATATTTCAGTTGTGTCTGACTCTTCGTGACCTCATTTGAGGTTTTCTTTGCAAAGACACTGGATTGGTTTGCCATTTCCTTCTCAGTGGATAGAGCACCAGACCTGGAGACAGGAAGACTCATCTTCCTGAGTTCAAATCCAACTTACTAGCTATGTGACCCTGTGCAAGTCACTTCACCCTGTTTGCCTCAGTTTCCTTATCTGTAAAATGGACTGGAGAAGGAAATGGCAAACAACTCTAGTGTTTTTGCCAGGAATATCCCAAATGGGGTCACAAAAAGTGGGGCACTACTGAAAATGACTGAACAATAACAGCCATTTGTTATGGAGGTAGATTCGTTTTTTATTCTGACTTGTTGTTTACAAAGGCATGCTGATTTCTGCTACGTGTTTTGTTCTCTTCAAAGTATGCCCAAATTAATTTTTTTTCCTTTTAGGAATTTTGTATGGCACAATGACTTTGGAACTTGGTGGAACTGTCAACATTACGTGTCAGAAAACTGGATATAGTGCAGTACTTGAATTCAAATTAAAGGTCAGAAACTGTTAATGGGGCACCACCTGGGTTAGGGTAATAGTATGCTAAGGATGAGCAAAGTGGATTATATAAAGACCTAAGAGGCTTAGAATCTCAGACAGATAATATTGAGGTGGAAACATGTACAGTACACATAGATAAAAATGAAAACTGTATCCCACATACATGAGTAGATAGTAATGTATTATAGAGGCTATATGGTAACATTTGATTTGTGTTTACACGCCAGAAATGATACCAAGCTGCATTGTGAGATTCATCTCAGCCTAACAAGTTTAAAGAAAAAAAAAAAAACTCCCACCAAACAAAAAACCTACACACCGTGGAACATAGAATGGTTGAAAATATATTGATTTACAAAAATTTTGATTCTTAAACACAAAATGAAAGGTCATCCTTTTCTCATTCTACTATATGTAAATTTAGCATAGATAAAAAACAAGCATTTCATCAAAACGTCTTCTTTGATGGAAGAGCAAGTGACAAGTTTGTGAGTCCTCTATGTAGACTGTTTCTGAGGTCAGTTGTTTAAAGTACCATTTATTAAATCAAGAGAGGAAGTGTGGTGTAATGGATAGAGAATGGGCCAGGAAGACAACCTGGGATAATGTCCACCTCTTGTGTGTGCTGGGGGAGTAACTTAACATCTTGGTGCTCCAGAGTGTGGCCTGAACCAGATTAGTACAATTGGGAAGTATTGAACAAAATAAAAATATAATAAAGCATGACATTACATTTTAAAACTAAGTCAATTTATGGCCTATAACAATTATTATGAAAATTTGGTGGGTTCCATTTCTATTTGAGTTTGACACCGCTGCTGTATGTAATTTTATGAGACAGTAAGTTGCAGAGAAAGTACAAGCTTGCATCAAAATCAGAATTTTAGTCCCCATCTTTATCTCTATCCCTTGTCCTATCCCTATCCTTTTCATTATTCCTCAGTAAATCAAAGTCTTTGAACTTTATAAAGTTTTTGTTTCATGTACCAATAGCTCTAATCAAAACAGAACCCCTTATCCCTTACTTAACTTTAAAACTGATGATATACTGGTGCTTCCTTCATCTGCACATGTACAATAAAATGATATAGAGAGGATTAGCATGGCCTCTGGGCAAGGATAAAATACAAATAATGAAGCTTTCCTTTCAGCATTAGGACAATAATGAACATAATTACAGCCTTTTGACAAAGAACAATACTTATTCGTGCCAAAGCGTCTTTTAAAAAAAACATGGGAATGGAAGGACCATTTTTAATATGATTAAAAAGTATATGGTTAAAACTAAAAGCTAGAATTATTTGAAGTGGGCGAATGCTAGAAGCTTTCTCAATAAATACAAAGAACAAAGTAAGGTGCATTTTTTTCCACTAATATTTGATACAGTTCTAGAAATGCTACTTAATATAGTAAGATGAAAAGAAGAAATTAAAGACATAAACATTAGCAAAAGAGACAGTTATCCTTATTTACATTCAAAATACTGATTTACTTAGAAAACCTGAGAAAGTCAAAAAAGAAAATTTTCTAGACATTTAATGTCTTTAATAAAGTAGCAGAATAGAAAATGAATCTGCAAAATCATTAGCATATCTATATAACAATGGCAAGATCCAAGAGGGAAAAATAGAAAGAAAAGTCCAATTCAAAATAACAAAACAAAAAAAAATGCTTAAAATATTTGGCATTAAATCTACAACAAGAATTATATGTAGTTATAAAACACTCTTTAAAGAAATAAAGAATGGTTTAAATATTGAGACATTGTTGCTTATTGTTAAGATGCATCAATTTGATAAAAATGATTATAGTTAATTAACAAATTGAATGCTGTAGCAATCAGATGACAAAGTAGGTACTTTATTCGGAGTTAGATAAAATAATAACAACATTCATTTGAGGAGTAAAAGCTCTAGAATCTCAAGGGAACTGATGAATGAAAAGTAGGAATGAAGAGGGAGATAGCACTTTCAGACTTCAAGTTATATTTTAAAGTAGTAATCATCAAAACTGTTAAGTAGTAGTTAAAAATAGAAAAGTAGCTTAATGAAACAAACTATATGAGAAAGAATTAGAAATGAATTAAATAACTGAGTGTTCTGAAAAATCCAAGAATTTAAATTACTTTGGGGAAACTGCCTATTTGACACTGATAGGAAAACTGACTCACTTTTTGAACGGAGAAAATTAGTCATTCAGTTAGCATGCATTTATTAAGCCCTTTTTATTTGCTAGGCATTGTGCTAAATGCTGGAGATACAGGTAGAAAGCAGTTTGGCAGAAATTTGGTTTAGACCAAATCTTAAACTATATGCCAAAATAAGCTCAACATGGATATACTACCTAGTGTGACAAAAATGTCACACTATTAAAAAAATCTGGAAAAGACCCCTATAACAATTATGGCTGGACAGAAGAACACAACCAAAGGATAGAGAAGATTACAAAATATAAAATAAAATATGACGCTGAAAAGTTTTTATAGTTAATTACAAATCAGTGCAAGCAGGAAAAGGAGAGAAATTATTTATTAGGGGATGTGTGATCATGGTCAGCTTAACTTCTGAGTCTCATTTTTCACTGTCTGTGAAATGGAGATAATGATATCTGTAGTACCTACCTCATAGGACTGGAGTGAGTCTCAGAATGAAAATAAACCACTTAGTTCTAGGGTACTTAGTTGATGCATATTTTTCTTCTTCAAAAAGTGGTTATTTGAATCTGTTTTGATATCATAACTGAAATAAAAAATTTTAATCATAAAGTAGTTAGTTCTGTTGGAGATGTCTTTATGAATCTACTGGAGTGGAGCTATGATATGTATATATAAATACATATGTCTATATGTGTAGTAAATACATATGTATTTACATGTAACTTGCATGTCTGGTAATACTTTATATGTGCAGTAAAAATTTTGAATTGATGGAGTAAAAGTTAAAAAGTTAGCCTGGGACAAAATGCTTTAAGAAAATTGGGGCACTAAAGTGGCCACGGTTGTATCAGGGAAAGCTGCACAGAGGAGGTGATACAAATACTTAAAAAAAATTTGACCCTGTACAGGTCATTATTTTTTGCCTCATTTTTTCCCCAGAGACCATGTCTATGTAAAATACTTTATTATTTGCCCACTAAGAACATTTGAATTCATATTACAATATATGAATGCCTCCAAACAAACCAACTATGAAGCATTTTTGTCTTTGTGACCATTGTTGTATGCATATAGTTTTTAAATGAATGAAATTTTTTTAAAGCCATTTCTAGGTAGCAGTGACTGTGTTAATCAGATATCAGGGAAGCTTAAACTGGGAAAAGAAGTGTTGGCTACTTTGGAAGGCCACTGGGTAAGTATCAACTTTTGCAAAATTACTTTTTAAATGATGTTCAGAAAGAAAAGTAATGACTACCTTGATGTTCATGAGTGCCTTCTTTTTATTAGAAATGCTAGTGATAATACTTTATTAGATAAGCTATATTTTTATAATTCACTGGGTGATTTCTTGATGATATATTTAACATTTTAGAAAGAAACATTTAACTAAAAGCCTAAGGCAATTTCTGTTAAGCCAGCATTAAGAAAAGGAAGAAGTGACATATTAAATCATAGTTCTGTAATTGCCAAGCTCATATAAAGTTTTCATCCAGTTTAGTTAAGAGGAGTTAAAATGAATGAAAAGGTACGTCTATACTGTGGGCTTGGATTGGATTTTATTGTTGATGCCCATTGCAAAGAAAATGAAAATGACTTCTGGGGACTCATCTCAGTGGCATGTGCAGCTGTGTAAAGATTTTTATAAAAATTCTAGTTATATGCATATATCAGTATGTTTTTTAACAACATATGTGTGCATATGCACATGTTTAAAAATGGGATTTCTAAGACTCTTCCAATGGATAAATTTTCTCCATAGATCGTTTCATTGTAGCTTTGCTGAATAATGCTGTTCACCATTGAAGAGCCAGTTATTGAGACTTTGATCGTATCTAAGATGCATCCTTATGTCTTATAAAAATATTTTGATTCAGTAGTTCTTAAACTGAATGTGTAAGTAGGTATTGTCTTCAGTTACTTGAAAGTGATCTGAATTGCACCAGTCTCAGTAACTGAATTTATTAGAAAATCATAGATAATTTGATCTATAATATTAGGAAAATGGACTGTAGATAAACTTTTAAATACATATTAGTTCTCAGAAGATTCAGTGGCAAGAGGAAATGTTCAAATTTTAGACAATCAGATTTGAGAGAAGAGAAGAGGTATACAACTAAGTATGAAAAAAGTGATCAAATCACATTCTCCGGTAGTTGGCAGTCAATAACAATGTAAATCTGTAAAAACAAAGGGGATTCTTAAAGATAACCTAATATTTGATTTTTTTAAAAATAGGATAGTGAAGTTATTATTAATGATAAAAAGACTGATTCTTCAGAGATCTTTTGGAATCCAACTAGTGAAATTAAACAGCGGAGACTAATAAGGCACACTGTAAAATTTGAAGAGCAAGAACCATTTGAATCAGAAAAGTAAGTATGCTTATTTTCAGGTAAATTAGTTATTTTTGTCTTCACTTGTTATTTCATGGGTGAAGGAAAATCTATGAGTAAATTCAGCTACTAATGGAAATCAACGACTATTTCACAGTTTTTAGTCAGAATTGCATGGCAGCTAGAGATTAAGTGACTGACTTACAGTCATATAGCCAGTATATATAAAACAGAGCCAAGTCTTTCCAACTCCAGGGTTAACACTTTAGAGATTCATCATGCCACAAAAAGATAAATGTGTATTTTCAAATAGCAGTTTCCCTCTTCACTGTTTGCAGTCTTTTATTTTCCTTTAGTCTGCTGATATTATTTTATTGTGAATTATGAATTTGACTGTATTCTGTTTGGGGGACCTTGTAAATAACTATAAATATAAAAGAGAAAATCCTGCTCTCATGGCACTTACCTCACAAGTACTCATTCTCTTGGAAAGAGAACACAACTTGGATTTAAAAATATGCAGGCTCTCACTGCAACTCTTCCACTTCATGATGTGACCCTTGGAAATGTCAGTTTTCTGAGGATCACCGTAGCAGAGTTCAGAGACGTTTGTTGCCAGGCTTGTCACAGGGTTATAAATTTTTCTACCACATAAGTTCTTGAAGACATTCTACTACGCTCTGGAGGGTTGCAGTCCACACTGTTTGAATAAAACTGCAGATCATGAAATTTTGGGTGGAGAAACTATTGATCTTGATGTGCCAGTCACTAATGAAGTGACTGGAGGAATTGATTCACATCCATAGCCTCAAGTCTCACAAAGGAAACTAGAACACAAAGTTGCAGTCAGATGTGTTGGTGGCTCTTCATGGTTTTCCTTAGACACATTAGAAAGGGAGTGGGGGAGTTTCTTTTTATCATATTCCCACAGATGACAGACTATTTCATGGGCTACTTAGTTTTTCTCAGTTACTTATGATGATGACCAAAATGTAAGCAAGTTGACCCCCTTGATGATAACTGTAGTTTGTGTATCCATTCATTGCAGAGGATGAAGAAAAAGAACTTCACAAGCAAATTAAGCCTTATATATATTCTGATATTTAGTAGCTTCAGTGCCAAAATGAGCACAGGAAATGTTGAAAAATATGTTGGAAAATGAGGTTTGGGATAAAAAAAGGAGGGGGAGGGGCATAGGTTTATAAACTACTACAAAAACCCTGCTCTTGTACATAAGTAACATGTTTTTAAAAATTTTAATTTCCCTGACTGTTCTTAAATAGACTTGGAAACCAGCAAATATGTAAGTACTAAAAGATATAAAAAATTGAATTGAGTATTTCTTAACCATCATGAAATATGACTCACTAATAGTCATTTAGGAATCAGCTGTCTGTGACACTAATATACTGTTGGTGGAACTGTGAACTGATCCAACTATTTTGGAGAACAATCAGGAATTATGCTCAAAGAAATGTGAAACTGTGTATACCCTTTGACCCAGCAGTACCAGTATTAGACTTGTTTCCCAAGTTGATCAGGGAAAAAGGAGAAGGACCTGTATGTTCTAAAATATTTATAGCAGTTCTCTTTGTGGTGGCAAAGAACTGGAAATTGAAGGGATACCCATCAGCTGGGGAATGACTGATTAAGTTGTAGTGTATGATTGTGATGGAATACTATTGTGCTATAAGAAATAATGAGCAGGTTGATTTTAGAAAAATGTGGAAAGACTTGCATGAAATAATGAAGAGTAAAATGAGTACCAAAAGAACATTGTATACAATAACAGCAATATTGTTTGAAGAATAACTGAATGAATGCTTGTTTTATTTCTTAGGTTCAGAATAAAATAAATAAGTGAATGAATGAATGAACGAACAAACAAATAAATAGAGGGGAAAAAAACCAAGAGTATTATTCCATTATACCTGTGTAGCATGATTTTTTTTTTAGACAATTCCCAATGGGTTCTCAGCTTGGAGCACAATTGAGTAGGTTAAAAAGGCTGGATAGCTTTGAGAAATTGTGTATTTTTCACATATTGTTGCCACAAAATCTGTCTCCTAATTGTGTTAGATAGTTTTGAATCACAGAATACCTTGAAATCAGAAGTATTTGTAACCCAAAAAATCTTATATTAGTGTGATAGTAGTGGGAGTAGGAGGCAGATTTGAATGAAACTCATAGAATTGAAGATTTAGAGCTGAAAGGGTCTTTAGAGACTCTTAAGTCCAACCCATTCTATAAATGAGGAGGTGGAATTAGAGGTTAAGTGACTTGTCCAAGGTCATACAGATAGTAACAGAGGCTTAATTTGAAAACAAGTTCTCCGATTCCATATCTAGTCCTTATTTTACTTATTTTACCATCTTACTTCCTGAGTTAGAATCACCAAGACTTGGTTAGATAGCTAGAGATGAAAAAAATAGCCCAATCAAACATAAACTTAAATTATGAGCCTAGATAGCAAAAGTTGGCATTATTGACAGAAATGAGGAGCAAGTCAGAATAAGGGCAAATTTAAGGGAGAAATGGTAAGCTCACTTTTGGAAATGTATTTGTGGTCCCGGCAGGTGAGATACTTTCTAGATAATTAGAGATGAGCTTAGAGTTTAGAAGGAAGGCCAATAATGAGAGGTTCAGGTGTATCATTTGGGTCAAGGTGCTAGTTGAAGCTATAAAAGTGAATGAGTTTGCTGAGGAAAAGAGAGGAAAGGGCCAGAAATATACCTTTGTGGAAACCCAAGTTGAGGGATCCAGAAGAAGGGAAGTCAATAAAGGAAACAGAACAGCTAGAGAAGTAGGAGAATCAGGAGAGTAACCAGTTTCTGAAGCCATAGGAAGCATGACTATCCAGTGAGTGGGAGAGACAAAGAGCATCAGAAAATCTGAGCCATCTAACAGGATGATTCATAAAGGCCATTGGACTGGGCAATTAGGATCTTAATAACAACTTTAAAGAGAGAGCAGACTAAGCACGGTGAGTTAAGCTCGATTGCAAGTGGTTGATAAGGGAATAAAGAGTAAGAAAGTAGAGGCAGGTAGGTGGCATAGTGGATAGAGCACCCGACCTGGAGTTAGGAAGACCTGAGTTCAGATGCATACTAGCTGTGTGACCTTGGACAAGTCACTTAAACTCTGTTTGCCTTAGTTTCCTTAACTGTAAAATGGGGATAATAACAGCACCTACCTTCCAGGGTTGTTGTGAGGATCAAATGAGATAGCATTTGTAAAGTGCTTAGCACAGTGCATGGTACATAGGTGCTCTGTAAGTGTTTGCTTTTATTAGGCAGTATTTGACTCAGCTTCATCCAGAAATTAGCAGTGATGGGGAGCAGAAAGATAGAACAGTAGAGGTATAGAATAAAAGGGCCAAAGTAAAGTAGAGGTGTCAAACATGCTGCCCACAGCACTCGCAAGTGTGGCCCAAACCAGATTAAAATGTAATTAGTTGGGAAACATTCGATAAAATAAACAAAATACAATACAGTAGAACATAGATAACATTACATTTAAAGCTAAATGAATGTGCAGTCCATAGGGATCCTTACATATAGATTAGTGGCCTCTGTTTCTAATTGAGTTTGATGCCACTGAAGTAAAGGATTCTTTAGGATTGGGAAATCAGTGGAGAGGGAAAGATTAAAGATTCAGCAGAGGGAAGGGATGACTGCTTGAACAAGGACCTAGAAGAAATGGGAAAGGAGGGAATCAAAGGTACAACTAGAGGGGTGGAGTTGCACCATTGAAAAGCAAGAAGAAATATTTGGTGTAGGGAAGGGGTCAGTGTGGGGTAATGGAAAAAGTTTTAGGTCTGTAGTCAGAAAATCTGTGTTTATGGGATCATAGGATTTGAGACTGGAAGGAACCTTGGAGATCATCTCCAACCTCGATTTTCCCAAGGTTACACAAGGAGCAAGTGGCAAAATCCTGATTGAACCTAAATGCTGTGATAGAGTGGGTCCTGGAGCCAGGAAGACATGGGTTCAAGTCCTGCTTGTTGCACATATTGACTTTGACCCTGTACCAGTCTCAAATTCTAAGTAGCAGAGAAGGTTCTGACCTAGATTTGTAGAGGATGTTCCTCACCAGGAGCTTCCAGTAACAATAAGGTCACTGGTCCTGTCTTTGGCTGTTGTGGAGATTTAATCTAGTGTTGTTTGCAACTCTTTTTTAGATTCACTTTCAATGGGGTACATTTTAATCTGACATGAAAGAAGCACAAAAGAGCTTTTACAACGGAGGGGAAAGTGGAGGAGGTGGGGGGGAGGGGCACTTGAGCCTTTCTCTCATAGGAAGTGGTTCAAAGAGGGAATAGCATCCACTTGGTTGGGTATAGAAATCTATCTTACCATATAGGAAAGTAGCAGGGGAAGGGGATAACAGGAAGGGTGTGTGTGTGTGTGTGTGTGTGTGTGTGTGTGTGTGTGT
>NW_020954652.1:19527695-19529022 GCF_900497805.2 Vombatus ursinus
TGTCTCCGAGCGCTGATACAATGGAGAGTCGATTGGAGGTAAGTAAAAGTCAGAAGCGCAAACACTTTTGAGGAGGGATAGGGTGAAAGGAGAAAGAAAGGATAAATGGGGACAATAGGATGGAGGAGAATACACAGTAATCATAACTATGACAAAAAATTCTACATCAAATTTCTTTGATAAAGACTTCCTTTCTCAATTATATAAAGAAAAGAGTCAACTTTATAGAACTAATTCCTCAATTGAGAAATGGTCAAAGGATATGAACAGGCAATTTTCAAATAAAGTAATCAAAACTATCTGTAGTTATGTGAAAAAAGCTCTAAATCACTATTGATTAGAAAAGTGCATATTAAAACAACTCTGAGCTACCACCCAATACTTATCAGATTGGCTAATATGACAGAAAAGGAAAATGACAGATATTGAGGGAATATGAGAAAATTGAGACACCATTGCCTGGTTGGTGAAGTTGTATACTGGTCCAGTCATTCCCTAGAACAATTTGGAACTATGGCCAAAGAGCTATAAAGCCATGCATACCTTTTGACCAAGCAATACCACTACTAGGTGTGTATCCCAAAGAGATAAAAAATGAAAAGGAAGAGGACTTATAGGTCCTTTTTGCAACTCTTTGCAACTCAACAAAAATATTTGTAGCAGTTCTTTTAGTGGTGGCAAAGATTTGGAAATTCAGGGCTTGTCTGTCAATTGGGGAATGGCTGAACAAGTTGTTCTATATGATTGTAATGAAATACTATTGTGCTATAAGAAATGATGAGCATTGTGCTCTCAGAAAAAATGGGAGAGACTTACATGAACTGATGCAAAGTGAAATGAAGAGAACCAGGAGAACATTGTGTATAATAACAGTAATATTGTATAGTGATCAACTATGAATGACTTAGCTATTCTCAGCAATACAGCGATCCAAGACAAGTCTAAAGGATTTATGAAGAAAAATGCTATCTATCTCCTGAGAAAGAACTGATAGCAGTCTGAATGCAGAGTGAAGCACTTTTTCTTTACTTTCTTTTTCATTTTCTTTTGTCTGTGTTTTCTTTCACAACATGGAAATATATTTTACGTGACTGTACATGTATAACCTATATCAAATTGCTTGCCTTCTGGGGGTGGGGTGGATAGGGGAGGGAGAGAATTTGGAGCTCAGAAATTTTAAAAAATGTTAAAAATTGTTTTGCGTGCAATTGGGGGAAAATAAAATATTAAATTTAAAAATGCAAAAAAAGCCATTTCCCTTCAGCTGTTTCTGCTGTCATCAGAAAATATATATATATATATATATATATATATATATATATATTTT
>NW_020954652.1:19529069-19531108 GCF_900497805.2 Vombatus ursinus
TATATGTACCTTTGTTGTTTCCCCATTTAGAATGTAAGCTCTTTGGGAGTAGAGGTTATTTAATTAAATTTGTATTCCAAGCAACAAGCACAGTACCTGGCTATAGTACTTATTTAATAAATACATGTTGATTGCTTGAGGGAAAAAGATTCACTTTCAAGTTATTTTCTTCTTATATCACCTTCTAGGCTGTGGCAACGGGTTACTCGGGCCATAAATGCCAAAGACCAGACAGAAGCTACTCAAGAGAAATATGTTTTAGAGGAAGCTCAAAGAAAGGCTGCCAGAGAACGGAAAGGGAAAAATGAAGAATGGGTTTGCAAATTATTTGATCTCGATTCAGTCACTGGAGAATGGCATTATAGATTCTCCGAGTGAGTAACTTAAAATGCTTATTGTAAACAGAACATTTTAGGCGGGTTATTGCAGTTTAGCACATTTCTGTCATTTTTTTTATAGGAAATTTAAAAATTGAAGCCTGGTGTATTAGAGTGACTGTGACCTTAGCTAAGCATTTAACTTTTACATTATAAAATCAAATGGTGAGTTTGTATGGTACGTTGTTAAATGAGGATCTGCAGTGCTGCAAAAATAATCCTACTGGCACAGGTCTGACCTTCCTGCTCAGAAACCTGCAGTTCCTCTGCCTGGTATGTAGGAGCCTTGGTAGTCTGGCCCTCACTTGCCCTACTGGCTCTATTTCATAACCCTCAGCTTTCAGAAGGGTACAGTTCAGCCAAATTGGACTATAATTTGGTCTTTGAACATGAAACTCGTGCTGTTGCTTTTGTGTATTTGCACATGCATTCATCGCGTGCCTAGAATGCCCTTGTACCCCATTTGTGCATCTCAGAATCTTAATCATCCTTCCTGAAGCTTTCCTTGATCTCCTCAGTTCTTAGTCCTTTCTCCCATTCCAGTTTTTCTTACAATATATTCATTTGGTACATTTTATATTGTCCCAGGATTTCTTTGAGTGCGTGGACTATTGTGTTTGCATAAAAAGTAGCTAGGCATTATATATAGTATGTGTTTAATAAGCAACAATTGTGGTTGTCATTTGTTGTAGGCAGTTACAGAAGGAGCCCTTTTTTAAGAAACTTTATGCTTATATGAAGGGAGTCCATTCTGGTGGTTTTTTAAAAAAGTAAAGAAAACTTTATTTCATGTAATAGTATTATAAGCTCATCAAGAGTTGGCAGTATGTCTTCTTTACTTTGTATAGCAGAGAACATCATGCCATGTTAAGGTGGGCCCCTTAAGAAGTATTTTTGTGATGATGATGCCCCTAGCAAATATTTTTCTTCCTTCTCAATAGTACCCGACCATGGGATCCTCTGAATGATCTGATACAGTTTGAAAAGGATGGTGTCATCCAAACTAAAGTCAGACATCGGACACCAATGGTATGTCCTCGGAATGCCTGTTAATGCTTTCAGTATACACATGTGGCAGTTTGAAAAACTAAAACAATAACTTCATAAAAATAAAAAATTTTAAATTATTTACCGTTTGTTTTGAAAGAGAGACAGCATGGAGTAGTGGATGGCAAATTGGTTTTAAGTCAGGAGATGTAGGTTCAAATCCTGCTTCTGACGTATACTGTGCTGTGTGAGTGGGCAGTCCCCTTAACACGTCAGTGCTCTTAGCAACTCTTGTAAAGTTTTAAGTTACAGGGGTGCTGAAGACCTGCACTGGTAGAAGGATTCTTCTCATATAGGCATTCCTTATACCAGTGAAATCACAGGTCCAGTGCCTATCCCTGTCCTTGTTTTGAAAAGTTTATTTTAATTTTAACAAATTAACAAAAAGTCCTGTTTCCTTCCATGTCCCTTTCTAATCTCTTAAATATTTTTCCCAGATATTTTTGTGGTAATCATTTTTACATGGCAAGAGTCATTGTATATATTGTTCTGCTTCTATTTTCTTCATTCTGCGTAGCTTTGAATAAAACTCTCCCTCTTTGTTTTTTTTTTTTTTTTTCATTTTTTTATGCTGCAGTAATACTCTATTATGTTTTGATATATCACCATATATTC
>NW_020954652.1:19531141-19531205 GCF_900497805.2 Vombatus ursinus
CAATTTTTCATTTTTTTATGCTGCAGTAATACTCTATTATGTTTTGATATATCACCATATATTC
>NW_020954652.1:19531242-19532676 GCF_900497805.2 Vombatus ursinus
AACCATTTTCCAGTTATACATTTAGGTTGTTTCTAAGTTTTTGTTGTTACAAATAAAGCTGTTATAAATATTTTTGTACAGATAGGATTTTTTTCCTTTGAATAAAATAGGATCTTAGATTTATAGCTAAAAGTAAAGTTATAGGTCAATAAGTCCAGCCCCTTCTTTTCACAGATGAGAAAACTGGGGCCCAGAAAGATTAATTACCCAGGATCACATAATAAGTATGAGGTGGGATTTGATCGTAGACCTTCCTGATTCCAAGTGGAGCTTACCATCCACTATGCCACCTTGCCTCTCAGTCTTTACAACGTAGTACTAGTAGTGGGGTCACTGAGTCAAAGGGTTTGAACAGCGTAGTAAATCTTTTTGTGTATTTTCCATATTGGCTTCCCAAAAGATTACAGATTATGGAGCGCCTTAAAAGATCAGGCTAAGGAGTTTATATTTCATTTGAAAGAGCCACTAAAGGTTTTAGGGCAGGAAAGTGATTAGGTCAGATCTGTATCTGGGGAATATTACTATTGGAGTATTACGAAGGATAGATTCAAGAGACTGATAGAAGTAGAGGTAAAAAGTGGGGTACAGGTAGGAAAGGGACAGGATGGTAGAGCACAGAGGATTTGGTAACTGATGGCACATAGGGATTAAGGAAGAGGATAGGACACATAAGTGGTGTGCTGACTAGTGCTAGATACAAAACTCTTTTGGAGGAAATTCTAGATGTTAGATGAGAGGTAACAGGGGCATCTCCTAAGTAGGTTCCCTGTCTCCAGTCTCTTCCCTTTTTAATCTTTGTCCTGGCATTGAAGGTTACCTTTCCAACCTTATCTCATGGGTTTAACCCATATGCATCCTATACTCTAACCAAACTGAACTAACACAGTGCTTTGTGTATGGTTAGCATCTGATAAATATTTGTTGAATTTAATTGTATGTGTTGTTTTGTTATATAAATAAAATGAAAATGAAAACTCACAGAATATCAGAGTTGGAAGGGAGCACAAAGGTCATTTAATCCAGTCCATATCTAAATAGGAATTCACAGGATAGCAAAACTGACAGATGATCATTTAGCCTTTGTGGATCTCTGGTTAGGGGGGATCCCACTGCTTCCTGTGGTAGTTTATTCCACTTTTGTAGAGCTCAAACTATTGGGAAGATTTCCCGTATGTTGAACCTATATTTGCGTCTGATTATGTCTCAGAGGCCTTAATGCCTCTCTGTTGGCTCTGGAATAAACTGTAAATTTAGCCTGTTGTTTAAGGGCCCTCCCAGCCTGGTGCCAGTTTATCTTTCCAGTCTTATTTCTTCACGTGCTTCTTTTGGCGGAGAAACTAGACTTTTAGCTTTTCACTCAAAGACCATGATATTTCCCTACCACCATCCTTTTTTTTTTTTTTTTTTTTTTTTTTTTTTTTTTTTTTTTTTTTT
>NW_020954652.1:19532696-19592341 GCF_900497805.2 Vombatus ursinus
TTTCCCCGCCAATTTACTTACCTAAATTTGTGAATTTCAGGTTAGTGTTCCAAAAATGAAGCATAAGCCAAGCAGGCAAACAAAGAAAGTGGGAAAAGGCTATTCTTCACCAGAACTTGATATCCAGGACTCCTCTGGAAGTGAAGGTAAGACTATTCATTGTAGTGTGCTCATCCTAAAAGGCATAAACTGAGAAAAAAATACATTCCAGAACTTAAGAAAATGATTTATCAAAGTGGGCGGGGTGTGGGGACTGCTTGAGGTCACTAATAAGCTTGGAAGGTATGACACTTAGAGAGTGGGAAATTTGGGGAGGACTTGCTATACAAATCAGGAAAGATATTTTACTAGCTTTGCTTTTTGACTTCTGATAAATTGCTAGAAATTACACCATGTTCATTTCAACAAATATTTGTTGAGCTTTCCATCACTACCCTTTGAAAAAGTAATCATAGTAGTTCATTTTACACTTAAATATAATTACATAGCACTTGTGTGTATAAGCTAGTAAAAATTACAGCAATTAAAAAATTGACTTTTGGAAGTTAAATATTGACCAAATTAGGTCATTTTCCATCCTTACTACTTACAGTAGTTAGAATCTGCCTACAAACATTTGGAGGTACAAAGAAATTCTGCCTTTAGGAAGCTTACAGTCTAGTTGGGAAGATAAAACATTTATTAAAGAAAAGTTAACTAAAAGTGAAAATACTAAATAACTGGTAAATGAATAGTACAAATAATAAATGCATATAAGAGTTGAGAGGAGGGAGAAACTATTTTGAGAGGAAGTAACTAAAAACAAGTTAATAAAAGAAGTGAGATGAACTAGGTCTCAATAGATAGGTAGAATACGGGTAGGTGAAGAAGAAAATAAAGAACATTTCTTGTGAGTTTGTGGTGAGAAGGAAAATACAAGAAAGAGAATGAATGAAATAATTAAAGTATAATGTATAGTCTAGGCTTGGAGAGTAAATATAGTCTAAAATAGAGGGTTATTGTAAGGGATAATGGAGTTGGGATCCTAAAACATCTTCACAAGCTTGAACAGTGGGCCAGATCTTATAAAGTGAGAAAATGCAAAATCCCAACGTTTGGGTTTAGAAAATTAACTGCAAAAATTGGCATTGGCATAGTTAGGCTATAGTTTAAGTGACAGATCTTAGGAGTTCAGGAATTTCAGTGTGTCTCAAAGTATTGGTGGGGTAATTTAAGAGAACTAATTGAAAACAATCCTAGGTTGTAAAAGAGGCATAATATCCAAAAAGAGAGAGATTGTGCTATACTCTGCTCTGTTCAGGGCATATGTGAAACATTGTGCATAGTTCTGGGTACTATCTTTTAGGGAGAGCATTAATAAGCTGGATTCTGTATAGAGGCAGCAAACGAGGAGAAGACTGATCAGTGCACCAGGCGATGATCAGCGAAAAGGGATTGGAGATATTTGACTTGGAGAGGAAAAGACTTACAGGAAATACCTGTTATGTGGAAAATGATAGGACTTGTTCTACTTGACTCTGGAAGGACGAGCTAAAAATAGTGGATAGATATGGAAGAAGGCAGATTTAAGCTCACCTTAATAAAAACCTTTCTGACAGTTAAAGCTGAAGTGGGCTGTCTTGAGAAGTAGTGGATTTCTCTTAGTGGAGGTTTTTACACAGACCCTGGATGACCACTGGATTTTATGAAAAGAATTTTTGTCTAGATATGGGTTGAATTCAGATGACTCTTTCAGGGCCTTTTCCAACTCTTAGATTCTGTGAAGAGAATTGTAGGAGATTAGGCTAGAAAGGTATGTTCAGGTCAGATTAGGGAGGACATGATGCTAAGCTAGGACTTTTAATTTAATCGTGTACACAGCGTAGAACCATTGAAGGCTTCTGAACAGAGGTATGACATGGAAGTTATATTTTATAGAAAGGTAAATCAGGCAACAATATATAGGATAGATTTAATAGGGGAGAGACTAGAAACAGACAAGTTTCGAATCTAGACATGGGGTAAGGAGAGGTCTAAACTACAAGATCATAGCAGTAGGAATGAAAAGGAACAGATGTGAGAGAACATTGTGAAGGAAAAATCAATAGGACTTGGTGATTTACAGGATATTAAATCCAAGAGAGATGGGAAGTTAAAACTGTTTCTAAGATTTCAAGTGTGTATGAGTGAAAGATGGTACCACTAACAGAAATAATAAAAGCTGTAAATAGGCCTGGCTCTTGGGAGGCATTGTAGCACAGTGGAAAGAAGTATAGATCTAGAGTTCGGGGACCTGGGTTTACATCACAGCTCTACCCATGATTACTACCTCAGTGACCTTGATTAAAAGTTACTTAACCTCTCTAGATCTGTTTTCTCTTCCTTAAATTGAAAGGGTTAGTTCTAAATAACTTCTTTCCTTTTCACTCTAAATCTAATGGTCTATTCAGTGATAATGGTGGGGAGGGGAAGTGATACTCTTTCACCTTTTTTCTTCCCTGTACTTTTCCCCCTCCCCAACCTCATCTGGAGGTCATATATTTAGTACTTTATAAAAGATCATTTAAAATATGCCATACTTTGCATTATAGCTTAGAAAAATAAATCTCATAACATATATTATCTAATTCAGTTATTAATTTAAACTTACTTGTGCAAAATTGAAAATTATTTGGTTGTAAAGATTTAATGTCTATAGTGTAAATTCACGAAAGTTAAAGCCGAACCTAGGAAAAAAAATTTTTTTTGTATAATTGAAACCCTTAGTGGAAACAAACACTTCATTTAAGAATAGAATTTCATTGTTTCATCCTAAATGTCTTTTTAGCTCAGGTACTAAAACCGAGTTCAAGAAGAAAGAAGACAGTAGATCTTGCAGATCTACAGAGTTCCATTGAATCTATAAAACAAACACAGGAAGAAATTAAAAGGTAATTCATGATGATAATAGTAGTATTTAATTCCTAAGTCCTTTGCCTTGGAGAGTGCCTCTCTTCCTTTAAGATGCAACTGAGGCACCATCTTTTGTGTGAATCCTTTCCTGATGCCCCACCTGCTGTGACCTTGTGATTATTTAACTATTGTGTGTGGGTATATATGTGTATAACTGCGTATGTAGATAATTGAGGTAATCTTTGACTCATGAAAAGGGAGAGCAACCAACTGTTCTTTGACAGAAAAACAGTTCTGCTCCTTGCTGCTTCTGGGTTGAATTGTTCAATGACGGACACTGAAATTGATTATTGCTGCCACAGCTTTAATATAACAGCATAGCTGAAGGCACAAACAACTTTTATGTTCTCCACCAGCCATTATTATCATCATTTCTGTCTCGAACATTGTAGTGGCTTATCCCTTGCTTGAGCCTTCTCATTTCCCGAATGTTAAGAGAAACACACACACACCCCCACCCCCACCCCCACACCCATACCCCTTTTTCTTGCCTTTAGGCATTCCCTCTTCATCTCTACCTTTTAGAATCCCTTGTTTTCCTCAAAACTCAGCTCAAGTACCACTTCTATGTGGAGCCTTTTTATTCTTCAGCTTACTAATGCCATCTTGTATTTATTTTGTATATACTTATAGATTATGTGTTATTTCCCCCAGTAGAGTGTAAACTCCTTGAGGGCAGAGACTTTCATTTTTGCATTTGAATGTCTAGAGCTTAGCACATTATAGGTGCTAGGTACTTTGTAGGTGCTTAATAAATGCTTTTTGATGTCTGAACTTGTTAGTACACCTGATACCCTTCTTATAGAGTATATACTAAGCTCTTATAGTCATCCTCCATTATCTGCCTTTGCTTCAGTCATATCTTAAAAATCTTAAGTTGGTCAATCCAAGCTCCTATTGATCAGATCAGCCACATTTGGACACATTGAAACTTGACTGTAGCATCGTGATGTCATTTTGGTCCTCTTGGAGAACGAAGGACAATAACAGCAACAACACCACCACCTCCCCCCCATCCCATGTTCCTGTAATTTTTATTTCAGCAACAAGTTCATATTTGATGCTGAGAATCAGTTCTAGAATAGCAGTTCCCCTTTATTACTCTACTTTTTGAAATGTGAAATTATCTTTAAGTGATATAAAGATGGAGTGGCTGGATTTGTTTTGTTTCGCAGTGAGAGAAAGAGCTAGTAGATATAGATAAGAGTTGAAGTTTTCCACCATTACTATATGTTTTACCTTCAGTCTAGACTTGTTATATGTTTTCCAAACTTCTCTTCCTTCTTTTCAAGTGATTTGTAGTATATTACCATGACAACATTTCTTCTGTATTTGTCTCCATTGATCTTCATTGAAATATTCTCCACCCTGCTTCCCCCATTGTAAACCCTGCTCCCCCCCAAAAAGTTTCTGGATTTCCTATAGAGTATATTTTCTTAACATATGATGCTACTACATCATCCACCTCCAGCACACCTAGTGTATTTATTGTTCAGTGGAGATGCAGTAACGCGGAGGCCAGCCCTTGCTCTACATCTTCTGATTTTGCTAAACTCTTAACCGGTGTTCCTCTGTAACTTTCCTACTAAGAGTTACGTCACTTATGTGCAATTCTTCATGAGCAATATACCACAGCCTGTTTACAACTACAGTGTACCTCCTCATTGCCCTTCAAGGGATCCACAACTTTTAATTCTTTAGAGACTGGCATTTTGTGACTTCTCAATAAGGTGGTGACATAATAGGACATAGAGCAGAATTGTCAAACTTCCATGGCCTGCCTGATTAAAATGTGATTGGGAAAGGCTTAACAAAATAAAAATACAGTACAACATAAGTGATGTTAATTTGTGGATTTCTAAGTTGATATGTGGCCTGCAGGGATCAGTTTCTATTTGTGTTTTGATACCCCACACCTAGACAGGTATTCTACAAATACTCTAGTAAAGTTAAAAAAAATGCACCAGATGGAAGAATGGTAAAGAAAACCAAAGAGAAACAGGTATAAGCTCCCCGCTCCGGTCCATGACTGCACAAGATGACTTCTAGAAACCTGCAGGTGTGCTGAGGAGAGGTCAGAAGCCATAGCTCCCAGGCAGTTCCCACCGGAACCCCAGGATGACATAGGGGCCAGCACAGTACCTGGGTCTTGCAGGAGGCCTATTTTGAGTACTGTCTGCATCTGGTTGGGGCTTGTCAGGGCCACAGCAAAGGAGTCGGGTTCTGGATAGAAACTCTACAAGGAAAAGGGGACAGAGAAGGATCTGAGGCCAAAACCTGAGTCAAACCACCAGCAGACAGAGACAGAAGTGTGGGCAGGGGCTGGTCTTAGCCACTGCATTCAGAGAAGCAAAGGCAGCACCACCCAGTTACCGAGGGACAGTCAAGCTGAAACTGATCACCACTATTCCCTAGTACCTGAGGGAACAATCTGACCCAAGCATGAAATTCAATCCCAAAACAAGTCAGAGGTGTGAGTAAACAAGAAAACGCTCAACATAACAAAAACATGCTGTGCACTGAGAGAAATTCAAGAGGTAAAACCAGTAAAAGCAAGTAATTCCATAACAAGCTCAAGTGAAGCCCCAGAGAAGAGAACAGTTTGGCTTCCAGGACTACAAACTGTCAGAGAGATAGCATTTGATTCTTGGCCATAGAGAATCCCTGGGAAAATACTAGCCTTTCTTTTTTAAGGGCCTTTGATTGTAAGAAGAACATAGTGTTATGAAAAGCATGAATGCATTTTCTAAGTGCAGCTAGTGTTACTCTTTAATTCCTGTTCGGTTCTGGACCCAGTTCTTATTTGTCTGAAGTGTAATAAGGTCAAATGTACCTCCTTGCCTTAGAAGCTCATTGCTTGTAATCTCCACATTTTTTTTTATCGCCATATCCCATCTAAGGCCATGTTTTACTTTGACTCTTATATTTTGTCTCCTGAAAACTTTTTGAGCATCTCTACTACAATTCTTCTGCCTGTATTATACCTAGAGAGTCTTGCGGTGGGTATGTCTGTGTGCGCAACTTTTTCCCTTCCCCTTTTCAGACTAAATCTCTTTTGATTAGATTTTTTTAAAAACTGTAGGAAAATTTCTATAGTCTTTGAGTACACTCCATCTTTGGCTAGGAGCCATCATTCTTACATTTTTAGCAGTGGTCCAGAAATTCAAATCTTGTTTTTCAGAGACTGTCTTCTTAACCAACTGTTCACTTATCAAATCTGTTCTTCTGAACTCCTTCCTTGCCTTTGATCAGCAGTAGTGATGAAGACATCACACTCCAAAAGTCGTTAGTTTATTGCCCGTTAATTATCCTTAACAATGCTTTTTAGAATTCTTTGGAAATTATTATTTGAGTCAATGTAAATCACCAGAAGTGTATAGTAGTCGCCAAGTTTGACAAGTCTTGGGAGATTCTCCTAGATAGGCCCACAAATCTCAATGCCAAATCAATAAAGAGCTGCCCTAGTACCCTGTATGAGGGAGTGACCAATCACTGCTGCCTCCCTCGTCTTCCTTTACCTCGGCTGGGTGACTTGTAACCAAGGTACCTGTGGTTCCTTCCATTGCAGACACCTGCTTCTCTTCAGCAGTGTTCAGTAGTCCTTCTTACCTTTTTCTTCTGTGTCATATTTTTCTACCCACTAACTTCCTGTCTTAAGTCAGGATTCTTTTCTTCCTCTTTAGGTATGTTTCCTTTTATTTTTGCCTTGAAGCCCTTATTTCATTTTTTAAAGGATATTTTCATTCTACCTGATAACATGATGAGGAGGTGTTCCTCAAACCACTTTGCCTTCTTTTTCCAATAGGGAGTTCACCAGTTCTGTGAACATACATAGCATTTATTTTCCATAACATGAAGATAAACATTGCATACTTTATCATAAAGTCAGTTCAATCCATTGAGCATTTATTAAGTGCTTGTTATGTGCCAGACACTGTGTTAGGTACCGGAGATACAAAGACAAGAGCGAGAACAATCCCAGCCTTCAAGAAACTTCTAGCTATTGGAAAATTCTGCATCAGCTACAGAATTCACCCTGCTTTCCAGACTTTACTAGAAAGCTATAGCTCCAATTCTTTCTTTCTTATTAGTTACCCTGAAGATTTCTCCCTTGGAATAGTGTTGTAATAATTTAGCCCCTAGTTGTAACTTTCTTTCCCAACTCTTTAGCATTATGATAGATACAAAACTTCTTTTTCCTCCCTTAACTCTTGTCATTCAACCAGTCTTCCTCCCCCCTTTTCTTATTTCTTGAGTCCCTCTCAAATTTCTTTTCAGTAAATACTATTCTTTGAGCCACTTTTGATACATTAGTACTATACTTTCGTGATCTTATCAGTAAGGGTATTCCTTTTAGTGGCACATAGCAGTATTCCTTCTAGTGGCACATAACATGATCCATTCATTTCTTTTTATCCTATACAGCTCTTATTTTTGTTCCCCTAAAAGTTCTCAGAGCTTTCAAAATTATTTTGTGTCTAAGCATGGACTTTATTAGGGCTTACTTGGTCTAATCCAATCTTCAGTAACCTAATCCACCTCCACATTGTGATAAATCTTTGAAGTAGGATTTTGTAGAGGCTGGCTTTCTTCACATTTCTTCTGTTTCTGCTTCAGCTTATCTATGTATATCAAAGAAGCTTAAACCGAGAGGAGATTTTCTCCCCACTATGAAATTGAATCACTTTTTTCTCCCTACCTCCAAACTCCCTTTTTGGGGAGGATAATAGCTAAGTATGAAGTAGAATTTAAATTGTTTAAAAGTCAGCAGTGGTACCTAATAAAGAAGGAAAAATATATACCCACAATAGACTTGTTATTCTATAACCTCATGATATTCATAGGTAATTTCATATATGCATGTTTAGCTTTCCACTTAGTAATTAATCTAAAGAAATTAAGTTTGGCAGTCATTTCTTAAAATTCTGCATGAAAATACTTAGTAGCAGAATGTGTATAACTATATTCAGTAGTAAATGTGAGTTAGCAGAGCACTGAAGTAGGAATGAGATGGGTCTTTTACTCTTTCTACTGCTGGCCATATAACATTGGCCAAGCCACTTAACTATTCTAAGCCAGTTTTTTTTCCCCCTAATTTAAAGTATGAATAAGTTGTATCCTGCCTAGCTTACAGGGTTGTTGAGAGCTCAGATGAGAGAATGCACTTGAAAGTGCTTTGAAAACTTCCGAGTCATGTATAAATATAATCTTGCAGGATTAACATTTTTTAAGAAGTCACTATAAATATGTATTGCTTTGTATTTTGTAGAAATATCATGGCTCTACGAAATCATCTTATTTCAAGTTCTACTGCCACAGACTATTTCCTACAACCAAGAGACTACTTCATCATTTTCTTGCTGATTTTGCTACAGATCATAATAAACTTCATGTTTAAGTAGAATTCTGTATGTCATTGAATCAACGAAATGGAATGATTAGATTTAGCCTGGGACCATTTTTCAAGTTGGTTTGGACTTTATTCAAACAATGCAATATTTTTAAAAGAACCTGAGAGATAAATCTAGAAGTTTTAACCTCTCATGCCTTGTATCCTTAACCGGAACAAGACCTGTCCTGTCTGGTTATCGTGAATCTTGCGTAAGTGCCAGAACGTTTCCCGTTTTTATCCATGTGTGTGCACCTGGGCTTGTGTACCATGCATATCCAGACAGGTCTTGTAGGCTTAGGACTTGACAGTAGTCATGTGTTCTATCGTAATGTTCCAATCTGTAGTCATGCCATGTTGTTAACAAAAATGCTGTTAAGTTTGTAAAACTACATACAGTGATCCATTTTCTTTATAAAACAGGCACAAAACTTTTATTGATAAGGACTTACAATATGGGGAAAAACAGAGAAATAGTTACACCTAAAGAATTTGCTGTACTGTACACAAATCACCTCCAAAGGACTTAACTTTTATCTCTCTCTTCCTAGAAACATAAAAAGAAAAACATGTGATGGTCCATATATATGAAAATGGTGACATTGGATCAAAAACCAAATTTACATGAAGGATTTTTGTTTTTTGTGTGGACCCTTAGCATATGTTTAATGTTTAACTTTTGGTATGGACATGTTTATATATGTACATATAGAAAAGTCCATCTTCCTCTCTGTGTCTAATAATGACCTTTGTTCTTGTCATGCTTTATGATGCCCCCTTGAGCACATCCTAGAAAATATTTCTGTAAATTTATTTCTTTAAGTAAGACCTGCCAGTGTTAATGGCCTGCCACCTCTTCTACCATTATGAATCTAAATTTCAGGAAGACAAGAGAACTTAATTTCATTATAGTAAAATGGAAGAAAACTAGTTTGAGTATTAAATTACCTTTGCTATCTGAATTTTTTTAATGTATTTCCTAAAACTCAGAAGTGACTGCTGTCAGTGATCTTACATATACCCTATAGCAATTTAAGTGGTTTATGAAACAGATGAAATGAAATAACTCAGGGTATTTCATCATTTATTGGCTTGTTTTAGGAATGGTTCTTGAACTTTTATTTGTACCTTAAACCGTTTAATGGTTAAAGAGCTCAGAAAACTATAAATACCTTTAAATTTTTTTTTTTTAACTTCAAAAGCCAACAGGAGGTAGAAAATGAGAGATAATGGCCTGGATGTATTTCTGCAAATTGTTTTTGTTTTTAAATCACTTTTAAGATGTACAGCCGTGTTATATGTATATGGAAGAGTTCAGAAACTTAATCTTTTATTTTCCCCTTATTCTTAGTATTTTAAAACCCACAAAACCCACATCAATCACATTGCTGTAGGATCCTGTTTTGTGTTTAAAGCTCTATGACACAAAATAAGGCAGTTTAGCTTTTTAATTTAAAATGTTGGACTTGTTTTGGATTTTCACAAGCTTTTTATAGTATTCAAAAGCAATTTTTGTGAATTACTTAAATATCTAATAATATAAAAGATTTTTATAGTACTGAAAATACAGATTCTGAGAGACATCGGTATTAAGGGCAGAGAGAAGACTCATTCTCATCAAGTTTGACCGTAACAAAATAAAAACTATAAGCTGGCAAGAACAGATTAAGAGACGTATGATCAATCATGAAAACTGAATAGGCTACATTTTAATGATCTAAGTATCCTAAGTAGAATGCATAGGTAATAAGAATCTTACATACATATGAAGATCAATTTCTCATTCATAATTAGCAAAATAAATGTTCCATTTATTCACTTGAAAATAATCATATAGGTAAAAATAAAAGATTACCTGTATCAAACTTTTCCATATTAGAAACCACGTTGTTACCTGTACTTTGCTTTTTCTCCATTTTTTTCATTCCACTACCAGTGTTAAGCCTCCATCTACATATCTGTTGGTGTATATAAAATAATATTTCATAAACAAATATTGGCAGTTTAAAAAACTATTTAAAATAGTATTGATATACATATATTACTTTACCTTCACATTTCAGTTCCATTTTAAAATTGAAACATTGTTGTTGATGAGCTGATGGTGGTATGTGGTTGGTGGCCAGTTCTATCTTATCTGTTTTTATTCTTATGTTTGTATGTAATTGTTAAGGTATAGATGTGCTAGAAAAATATCCCTGATTAATCTAAAAGGTGGTTGTTTGCTTCATTTTTTTTCCCTTACTCGCAGTTATATGACAGATCTGATATAAGTTCAATTCCTAATTAAGGAGGCAGAGAATATTTCACGGAACTTAAAAAAGTTAAAATAACAGCAAGATTTTTCATGACTGTTTTATTATATGCTTAAAGCACATATCTAATACAATATTTCCTAATGTTTTTTAGTCACATGGAGTTCCTTTCTGTGAGCTGAACACGACACTCAGGAATTGGTGGCTTAGTATTAGACCAGTGCTGGTAATAGGCTTGGTATATGAATCCTTTTAAACACATAATTAACTTTGCATTTAGCCATAACATGTCATTGACCTTGAATGTCCTTTACTTGAGAGTAACCTGTTTTTCTTGTACACATTGATTCATAAAAAACTGTGATTGTATAGTTTGCAGTTGTCTGAGGCTGATGCCTCCTTCTAGGTTCAAGGATTAAATTCCTTAAGATCTGTTTTCTCATTTCATTACTCTCTTTTCTGCATAGAAATTTAGAGAAGTGATGTTTTTGTTTTTAAATGTTAATCTTTAATTTTCTTTTAGTGCGATGCATTTGGCCTATCAAAAGAGAGTATGAGTCATGTGAAATGTTAAGTAGTTACAGCAATAGATAATTCTTCTTATATTTCACATGTTACTACTTTTTTGCAGCACTTACAAAGGTACAGTATTGTTTCATTCACATTAGCACAAATAGCCATCTGCATTCCATTGAATTTTGCCTTGTAAAATACAGCACTTATTCAATATTTATGCTTTTGTGCCTCTAGGAGATCTTTTTGCCTCTTGTATTTACCAAGACAAAATCTAAATTCAAAGTGTTTGTTAACAATTCAGTAGACGTTTTTTTTTCTTAAAAGGGTCACTGTCACTTTATTTTCTTTTATAAATATATTTAAACAGTAATGCTGTACTTTTATAAGGATTTGTCTAATTACTGTACTTTAAAGTATATCCTCCACTCTTCAGACATCACAGAAATAGATTTGTCAGATTATTTCTGAGTATTGTAAACAGTGCCTTTTTGATGAATTCACACTGTTTGGGGATGTATAAAGAAACTTGTCAATTTGTGCCATATATACGTTAAAAAAAAACTTTTGTGGGAGGCAGTTACTTTTAACTTTTTGAAAACTATCTCACTCTTAGTCAAATATCTAAGGAAACATGTATACAATTCCATTTTTTTCTAGTTTTTAGTATTTCTACTGAGTGGTAAACATCTGTGCTGTTTGTCTTCTATATAGTGAAGGTATAATGCATTGTGGCATTATTGAAGAGCCATAAATGACATCATAGATTATTTTGAATTCATTATGTTAAATATGCAAAAAATTAAACATAATATTCAGACCTAAATTGACATTCTAAACCATCTCAAAAAAAAAAAACAGAAACTAATACGTTTACATTTCAACTTTTGTTTAACTGGGAAAATGATTCTTTGAAATGCATAGCCTGCCACTAATATGTACTTTTATTTCATTTTGTTCTAGCTAGAGAATGTCATATTGGCATTTTTTATTTTTTCTTTTGTTACTTTTAACATACTGCTTGTTTTTGTACTGTTACATTTTAAAATTGAAAATGGACTGTTAAAAGTTGTATAGGACCAGTGTCTCATTAATTTGATTAATATATATGTATATTTATATGAACATAAGTATAAATATATATATATACACACACACATAGAAGAGCCACAAAGAAACCCATGACAAAATGAATGTGAATGTTCTTCCTAAAATATTTATTTAGAAAAATTATTTCATGTTTCTGCGTCTATCATGTAAAATTATTTTAGCGTCACATTATTGAGAAAGTTATTTAAAGAAAAACGTAATGTAACATTCAAGATAATGAGCCACAGAAATTCAGTTGGAGTTTTCACTGTATGGCATGCTAAGTGTAAACCCAAGTTAAACATCTTGTTAATGGCCATTTGTAAATTAAAGCACTACCACTGGTCAATAGTTTTGTATGATTAATAGAATAAAGAGATGTTATCTGCAGTGTGTGTAAGTGTACAATGTTGAGTTCTCCCAAGTTCATGATGAGATATGCAAATATATCAGTCATGGGCTGAAGAATGGCTCAAAGTACATTCTAATTCCACCCTACTTATGTATGTAGATGTTAAGGAACTCTTTTTAGAAATCTCCAAAAGGATTAGAGAGCAGTCTTCATCCTAGAGGTCCATGGGGGTAGATGAAATCACAGAGACAGGATAAGGAGAGGAAATCCATTGCAGAACTTGAGGCACTCATTTTTAAGTAGCATAAGATGAAAGAGCCAAATACCCAAATACTCTAAAGCAGTATTTAAATAAAAATTACCAATTGCCATTTTGAATAAAAAATGTGATGAATGTTGTCACATTGGAGAGGTTAAAAATGCTCCAGAAATTCACCACAGTATTTCACTGAAGGTTAAGTACTTATAGTGCAAAGATACTTAAAAGGGCAAAGCTCAGTACAACTGCAATCAAAGGAGAGAGAGACAATAGTGGTAGTCACTGCTAAGCCCCGATGATACAAAGGTGCCTAGAGGAGTTATCCAGTCATTATGAGAGTTAGGCAAAAATGCCACAAACATTTTCAGAAGAAACAGATCACCTCAGTTGGAGAGAGAACACTTTTGAGGAGCTGATATATAAATGGGCCCTGAAAAAAGTGTGGGATTGATTCCATGGAGTGTCCCACTGCCCAGGTCACGGTGATAGCCAAGTAGAGATCCAGCAGACAACTGGAAATAAAAGGCTGGGGCTCTAGGAGAGGCTGGGGCTAGATTTGAGTCATCTGCATCAATGATAACATTCTGAGTATAGCCAAAGAAGAGAAAACCTAAGGTAGAACCTTGGAGTCCACTGACTGAAAGGGCAGGACTTTGGAAACAGAAATGGGGAGGAGAAAAATCATGACAATAATGTCTTACAAAAGTTACTGGAGAAGAAAGGGGTGGTTCATATTTTCAAATGCCAAAGAGGTTGAGGAAAGGAACAAGATCATTTGAAATGGTCAATAAGGAGGCAACTAGTGACCTTGGAAAGTTAAGTGGAGATAATTCCTCAGTCTTTCCAGGAGGACCCTGACTGGAGGGAGTGATGCCATGACATGCAAGTGAATTGGACTTAAGTGAGGGAGGCCTTGTGCAAAGTCATCAGCCTCACTTTCTTCCCCAGAGGCATCTGGGTCCAGTGGCAAGATACATAGATCAAATCAAAGCAAGATTAAACGAAGCTGAGAAATAAGGAGCTGATGAGAAAATGGAGACACTGAGTGGAGATTCCTGGGAGTTTGGCACTGAAAAGAAAGAATAATATCTTGAGGATAGCACAATAAAGCAAAGATCATTTTTTTTTTTTTAGAAGACCAAGGTAACCCTTAGTCTAAGGGAAAAGTAAAGTGTATTTAAGGTGCTGGAGAAAAGTGATCGAGGAAGGTCAGGGACAAAAGTGGGATTCAGTCAGCATGACTTTGTGATTTCCTCCGGAGTCATTGGACAGAAACCAGTAACAGGGATAAATATCAGAAAACCTCGGGGAAAAGATTCAAGGCAGGAGAAAATGGCATTCATTACTTAAGTGGATGGTAAGATAGTGATGGTGGTTTGCCGAGGAAGCAAAGGACAAAAAAAAGTGTTGCTGCCACTTAGTGAAAGAACTCAAGATGTAGCAAGCTCGGGGAAATGGCAGTTTCAGTTAATCAAAATTTGAATTTTTTTTCTTTTGGTTTTATGCCACCACTTTTTCCCCGGTATCTCCCCTATATAACAATATTTTTTAAAGAAAAAAAAAACGACTATATCAATACATAGAAAAAGGCTAAAATTATATGCAGTGCTGGAGGGGTAAAGAAATAGCTTCAGAAATAAAGGGAATGTTTCCCGGAGGTGAGTAAATGAGTGTGTGCATGCGTGTGTACACGTATGTATATATAAATTTAAGGGATAATTTGCTTCCAATATTCTCTTTTGGATTTAACTTGTTACAGTCTTCAAATTTATACAACAACGTGTAGTGCAGTAGAATGAGCCGGGAATCTGCGGTTAATCAGCCCCGAGTTCAAATCGCATTTCAGGCACCTCCCACCCGTGTGACCCCTCAGCAATTATATTTAATTTGCCCCCACCCCAGTCTGATTGCTAATTTGAGGACGGGCCCCTTCCGGGTCCACATCTCCCATCCGGGCCTGACCCAACATTGCCCAAAGCCCGTGAGGCGGGACTATGCTGGAACCAGCTCCTCTTCCAGCTGATGGTTAAATCTTCAGTGAATATTCGCACAGCCCCTCCTCATCCTATAGTTAAATCTCATCTGGTAGTTAAATCTTCAGTGAACATTCGCACCTCGATGTGGACGCTGGCCAGCGCCACAGTCAGGGTTGTAAGTATCATTTTGTTGACTGCAGACTTACGGAAATGTCAGTAATGCAGTTTAGAGTAACAATTGCTTCATAAAGCACATTTTTCTGCCTGGAGAGCCTATTGTTAAATATATACCAACACACTCGTGAGTGTAAGAGAGCTTCCAAGTCCTCGAGGAGCCCTTCCTCCCTCAGAAACGGGAAGGGACAGGACGGCGAGCACACACGCGAAGCTAGAACAGCGCATGCTCAAAGAAAGAGCCGGCTCGACCATGTCGGCCCACCCCTTCCGGCTCGCGGCGGAAGCTCGCATCACGTGGGTAGGGAGGGTTCCGCCGATCTCGTTATAAAACAAAACAAAGCACGTTTCCCTCCCCCCCCAGACGCCGCAGCGCCCGCCTCGTTCGTGCTGCGCCGCTTCCGCTTCCGCTTCGCCTCGGAAGGGGGGGGCGTGTCCTCGGCGGGAGCGGCCATGGCGATGATGGCGATGGTGGCGACCACGGCGGCTGGCGGGCTCGGGGCTGCGCTGCAGGCGGCCGAGGCCCTGGAGAGCATCGTGAGCGGCTGCGTGGGGCCCGAGGGGCGGCAGGTGCTGTACACGAAGCCCACTGGCGACGTGTTGTTCAGCCGCGACGGGGGCCGCCTCCTGGAGGCGCTGAACGTAGAGCATCCCCTGGCCAGGTAGGGGCAAGCCCCCTCGCCCCGCCCCTTCTGCCGTCACTCCGCCGTCAGTCAATCATGGAACTTTTATTAAGCGCCCACTACGTGCCAGACGCTGTACTAAACGCCGGCACAGATAAGACCCGGCCCTCAAGGAGCTTGCAGTCTAAAGGTGGGGGGAGGGAAGAGGAGGGCCTGAAAAAATCACTTGTGAGGCGCTTAGTATGTGCGAAGTGCCGAGACACTAATAGAAAAGACAGTCCTTGCTCTCTAGGAATTCATATTGTGATGGGGAAGAAAACGATTATATATAGGACATATACGCAGCATAGACCTAAAGTGATTAAATAAATATATATGCAAAGTGCTTAAATACAGGCTAGTTTGAGGAAGGAAGGCAATAGTCGATCCTGTCAACCCCAATTATCTAAGGCAGCTCCTGTGTGCAGCAAGTTATACCATCTATTTCCACCTCTCCTTTAGAAAAAAAGAATAATACAATTAGCATTTAATAAACACTATGTGCCAAGCATAGTTTAAATCGATTATCAACCATTTGTTAAGTTCTTGCTATATACCAGAAGCTGGGCATACCAAAGAAATGACACATCTCTTTTCCCCAGTGAGCTTACATTCTCTTGGGGAATATCAGTTGCAGACAAGATAGAAAGGAAAAACAAAACAAAATAAGGTTGTATTGGTGGAGGACAATGACACGGTTCCTTACTTCAAGAATTTTATATTCTGTGGAGGAGATATCAGGTAGCCTTTACTTGGAAACTCTCCCCTCTTGCTGCCCTTCCTTCCTTCTTAACCCCCAAATTATCTTGTGTTTTGTATGAGGAAAGATAGAAAGATTGAGTCAAAATCCTGCCTCTTCCAGGGCCCTGTGACCCAGCCTCTTCAGCGCTCTAGTGGTTCTTAAACTGTGGGTCTTGAACCCACAGTTTAAGAAGTGCTGAACGGTTTGAGAGTGGAAAAAGTTTAAGAATCTCTGTGGAGTCTTAACTCCAAAGGCTTAAGTTACAGAGAAGCTGTTTACTTGCATTGATAGGGGGAGTTCCCTATACCAATGAAATCCATAGATTCAGTCTTTATATTTAGTATATGCACATGTATGTATATGTGTGTATAGACACGTGTATATATATTTTATATAAGTATATATGTATGCACACATGTACTTTTATATAGGCATATACATGCATGTGTGTATAAGCATGGGCATGTGTGTATATATGTTTTCCCATAGATACCTGTGTTTGTAAATATACATATACCCCAGTCTAAGTAAAGACTATGTTATGAGTGGAGAAGCAGGCATATAGCCTATTGCTACATAACAGGCTCCTTGAAGCCAAGAATTGTTTACCATTTGTCTTTGTTTACCCAGAGCTCAACAAAGAGCTGGACGAATATTAGGCATTTAATAAATGCTTATGGAGTGATTGAAGAATTCAGAGACTATTGAAACAGCACCTGCTGTTGGGGTACTTAACATCCTAATGAAGGAGTCAGCAGGCATGTGTACACATATATTCAAAACAGATCGAAGGTAACTCAGAGCCCTATGAGCTGTGGGGACTAGAAAAGTTCTTATGTAGAAGATGGTGTTTAAACTGAGTCTCCAAAGGGAACTAGGGATTTTCAGAAGTGGGAAAGAAGTACATCCCCATTTTCAGATAACTGCTAGATCACCTACCTCCATGCTAGGATTAGAACTTCACATGCTGTAAAATTTATTTTTACTAATTCACATGACATTTTGCTGCCCCAAAGCCCCACTTCCAATAACCTTAAGATAATATATTTCTCTTTTTCTAACCTAATTCTATCCCCCTTTCCAATGAGTTCTATTAATGTAATTGTATTACTTAGAGGAATATTATAACAAAGGAGTGGATCATCTCTTTTGAAAATTAAATAAAGGAAAGGGCAGCTAGGTGGCGCAGTGGATAGAGCACCAGCCCTGAAGTCAGGAGGACCTGAGTTCAAATCCAGCCTCAGACCAAAACACTGGACACTTACTAGCTGTGTGACCTTGGGCAAGTCACTTAACCCCAATTTCCTTTAAAACAAAAAAAAGAAAGAAAGTTAAAGGAAAATGTTTTCAATATAAAAATATAGATTTGTACATATAAGCCATGTGAATCTTAATTGCTCTATTTTTTTCTTTTTCAAACAGAATGATAGTGACTTGTGTTTCCAAGAATCGGAATGTGACTGGAGATGGTGCTAAAACATTCATTATCCTTCTTTGTGATTTACTTCGAGGACTTAAAGCAATCACTGATAAAGAAAGGAGTTCTTTTGGGGGAAGTATTCAAAGCCAAGAAAGACACTGGAAAAATTGTTGCCAGTGGAAATATATTTCTCAAGCCATTTTGACATTTCAGGCACACATATTAGACTACATTATGGCTCAATATTTGAGTAAACACTTTTTGTCCATCTTTTCTTTTTCTGGAGAAGAGAAAAAGTTTTGTAGGAGCTCACTAGAATTGCTATTAGATGCATATTTTTGTGGAAGAGTGGGAAGAAATAATCAAAAGTTTATTTCCCAGTTAACTTGTGATTATTTTTATAAATGTTTGAGCCATGAAGATGGTAAGAATGAAATGATTGATTTAGTAGATGAATATTTTCTGGAATTGTGCACTGCTGTTACAGGACTTCCAGTTTCAAGTTCAAGAATCATATCAGGGTTTGTTATTCATAGAGATTTTTCTGTTTACTGCCCAGCAGATGGTGACATGAGAATAATCATTGTAACCGAAGCCATTCAGCCTGCGCTTTCCACCTCTGGTTCTGAGCTTGTTGTAAAGTCAGAAACACAGTTTCAGGCATCTCACATTTGGGTTACAGAAAGGACAAAAACCATAATGAACGATTTGCAAAGTAAAGGTATAAAATTGCTTTTGTCTAGTGTGAAGCAACAGGATGCAGTTATTTATTATGCAAAACTGAATGGCATATCAGTGGTAGAGTGTATACCATCAGAAGAAATTTCTCTCCTTTGTAGAATCATTGCTCTGTCACCTTTTTTGCCATCATGGGCCACTTCACAGTGTCACATCTCTGACGCTGCATTAGTGAAATTTTGTCAGCCCATTTTGCTTAATTCCAAAAGGTATGTTCATCTTGACTTACTTAGCACACACTCTTTTATACCCCACTGTTTGGTTCTTTGTGGACCGGTCCAGGGTCTTACTGACCAGCATATTCATGCTTTCCATGGGGCATTTAAAGTACTTCGACAAGTCTTTAAGGTACTTTATCTCAGTTACAAAGTGCAAGGAAACATCCAAAATGAGACCTCAAATTCTGTTACTCCTAAAGATAATAAACAAAGCCACCATTTGGCAGAAGTTTATAGAGCTTTGTTTGAAAGACAGTGTCTAGGCTCAGTTTTAAAGAGTGAAGGTAATCCATCAGGAATGCAGTCTCATTTAAGAGTCACTCCAGATTTGGTACTGTCAAGTATAGAATCAGAGAATAGTATTCCAAGTACAACTCACACACACAAAATTAAGGGGAACTTTGAATCCCTAATGTGTACTTATCCCAACAAAATTGGGATTAGTAATGCCAAGGAATCGATTGTAGCTATCAGATGTGATTGTGATGGTGATTCCCTGATAAAAATTCCTGATGAGCACGTAAGTGTCGTTGAACAGACTTGCAAAATCAGCAGCTGTACAATCATAGGCATGACATCAAAGGAGGTATTTCAGAACGCTTCAAAAAGTTACTGTACCTCCTTTATACAGGCTGGTTCTGTTTTACCGGTAGGTGGTCACTTTGAGATCCTATTACATTATTATCTTCTTGATTATTCCAGACACTGCCAACAGCCAGAAGTAAGTATGATTAGTTCATTAATAGCTAATGCACTGCTGAGTGTTCCAAAAACCCTTTATAAGGCTAAGAAGGGAAATAAAAGCTTTTGTCATGTGTACTTAAGGACTTTGCATGCTCTACAAGCTAAGCAGTGGATGGCAGTGAGTCAAACAGGCCTGGAATCAGTAGCTTGTAAATACCAATTACTGACATCAGTGCTTCACTGCTTGACAAAACTGTTAACTATTGACTTAGTCATCAGGATTAATAAACAGCCACAAAAGACTGGTGATGATGAGGCAGAGGAGGATGTGTGAAAACAGTAGTTTTGTTCTCAGTGGGGTTTTTTAAATCTGCCTTAGTCTATAAAAGACAGGTAGAGAGCTGTCCTTCAGCCTAATTCTTTTAGGCTCTCTCAGATGAAACCATGAGGTTATATTAGTCATGCTGGTGCCTAGAATGATAAAAAATGCAACATGGCTTTTCACATTAGTATGGTCCTAAGCTAGGAATATTGCTCCTTGGGAACTATATTTGTTTCTTTTTTTTCTATATCTGTTCTTGTTAGTGTATGTACGTCAGAGGGAGAAGGGTGGTAAGACGTTTTATCTATCTCTTCTTCTCTTTATTTCCCTCTTTCCTATTCCCTTTCTATTTTTGTATATTAACTGTCCATAATATAGGTCAGAAAAAACATTTATATTTGTTGTACTAATTAACTAGCACACTGTAAAATTTCAAAAAAAATCAGGGTTTTTTTTTATACCCTGATGTTAATTATAGTCATTTCCGCTACTCTATTTGTTCCATAGCCATATTAGTAAAGAATGATTTCACATAATTTTGTTATAGTTTTATTTACATTTCTTCTTCAAATATTGTCCATTCTTTCATAACCATAAAAGTATTGAGTGACTTTGGGTCATTGATAGGAAAAAAAATTACTTAGAAAATTTACACTTCCAGTTTTTTTCTCAGAAACTAATGGCTCTAATATGAGCAGAATAAACAGTTAGCCTTGACTATAGAAGTATAGTTATATAATTGATATATTTTCTAGTTGCTTTGCCTACTATGGTTATTACCTATTGTTGAGTGGTAATATAACTTGTAGATAATCAAATGACTTTAAAATTTATGCTATGAATAGATACCTTACATCACATGCGAACACTGAAAGAACAGTAAATCCATTTTTAGATAACCTATTTGTAAGTATCCTCATTTAAAAATTTTTTCTGTTATAGGTAGTTTCCAAGTTATTAACCAATTTCTATAGAAGTTATTTGGAACTACATACATTTTCCCCTAGAAACAATGTAAATGGTACTTGTGTTTTTAGTGCACAGTATTACCCCTAATATTAGGCCCATTGTGGGTTTAATAAGTGTTCTAAGGTTTACAAAGTTATTTTGCTTGCTGTGACCCCAGGTTATGATTTCCATTTTGCAGTAGAATTCAGATAGGTTGTGATTTGCCCAGGGTCATATATCTATCTAGCCACAATCAGAATTTGGATATAAACTTGACTCCATCTTCAGAGCACCTTCCATTACACCACACTGCCTCTTAGAATTGTTAATAGTGTAGCAATGTTTCTGTGGGAAGATGCATTCAGAGTCCCAAGTTGTCAGGACTGCACTTCCCCATGAACTCTATAGAGCTCCCTTATACTTGGGTGAAAGCTACTAGGAAGGGACCCATGAGGTTTGAAGTGAAGGAGGAAGATATAAAGAGCGAGAGAAGCACGCTACCTGGACTTCACCAATTCACCTGCTTGATACCAGTGTGCCCTTTCTCAGGTCCCCAGGGGCTGGCTCACATGGGCCAGTTGCTGAATTTTTTCACCTCGACCTCCACATCCATCTCATAAGGCCCCCGTGTCTGCTGTCTACCTGTATAGCCACTCCACTAGTTCAGACCCTCAGACTATTCCTACGCAAATTCATCCCAGCACAGCTCTCAAAGTGAGTTTAAGTTACGATCTGACCATGTTGTTACTCAGTAAATTCCAGTGGCTTCTTGGTCACCTCTAGGACAAAATAGAACCTCTGTCTGGCTTTTAAAGCCCTTCACAACCTGGTCCCAACCTGTCTTTCCAACTTTAGCATGTATTAATTATTCCCTTTCCTGAACTCTGTCTAACCTAACCGACCTTAATTTTTTTTTGTCTTTTATTCAAGGGCACCCCATCTATATCTCTGCTTTTACAGTAGTCATCTGTCCTGATCCACCCTCATGCCTGCAGTGGACTCCTCCAGCCTTACTACTAACTCTCTTGCTTCCTCTTAGTATGCAGCTCTAACACCACCTTCTACCCTGTCTCATTTACGTAACCCTAATGTTCTCCCTAACTTCCTTGTAGGTTAACATAAATGACATCGAAATTACTCAGGTACTAAGTGTCAGGTAAAATTTGAACCTAGGTCCTCTGACTCCAGAGCTAGGATTTTTTCCACTGTACTGCAGTGCTTTGTGGAGTCATTGATGCCCGTAGTAAAACAGACTTCTTGAGATTATGGCTTATTTCATTTTGTCTCATGTCTCCCTGCTACCTAGCATAGTACCTGATACATAGTGTGAATTTAGTAAATGCTTGTTAATAACTTGAGTCCCTTTTTATTGCTGGAGCTAAAAGTCTACCTCCCAGCTTTTCTTTAGCCTTTTTTTTTTGTTGTTCAATTTTTCAGTTGTGTCTGACTGTGAGCCTGTTTGGATTTTTTGTGGCAAAGGTATTGGAGTAATTTGCCTTTTCCTTCCCCAGCTCATTTTACAGATGAGGAAACTGAGACATACAGGGTTTAGTGACTTGCCCAGGATCACGACAGCTAGTAAGTGTCTGAGGCCAGATTTGATGAGTGTTCCTGATTTCAAGCCTATGGCCACCTAGCAGCCCATTTCTTCAGCTACTACTTCTCTTTTTACTTAGCCCCTGAAGAGGTTGTGCTTCCAATCATAGATGCTTAAGAGTTGGAAGAGAATTCAGAAGTCACCTAATCCAACCTCTCTCCAAAGCATCAATCCATTCTACAACATCCTGGATAAATGGTAACAGGTAGCTAGGTGGTGCAGTGGATAGAACACCAAGCCTAGAGATAGGAAGACCTAGCCTCCAACATTTAATAGGTGTTACCCTGGGCAAGTCTCTTAACCTCTCTGTGTTTCAGTTCCCTCATCAGTAAAAATGGGTATAAGTAATAGTATCTACTTCCCAGGGTCATTGTGAGGAAAATAAGATGATACTGTACAGAGTTTTGTGAAACTTGAGTACTATAAAAATACTATTATCATTTATTAGGAAGCTTTTCTGTATGGAAGCCTGGACTTGGAGTCAGTAAGTTGGGTTAAAAACTGTATTCAGAGATCAAACCAGCTGTGTGACCCTGGGAAAGTCACTTAACTTCTGTTTACCTCAGTTTCCTCATCTATAAAAGAGGGATAGTAATAGCACCTACTTCCCAAAGTTGTAATGAGGATTAAATGAGATAATAATTGTAAAGCACTTAGCACATTCCCTGGTACATAGTAAAGGCTACGTACGTTAGGTGCTATTGTTACTAAAATCTGTGCCCCTGTCTATAATTTCCACCCATTGGTCCTAGTTCTGACCTCTGTTACCAGACACGTTAAAATCTGCCCACCCTTTGAATATTTGAAGGCAGTGATAATGTCACCAATCCTAATTCTCCAGGTTTTTCCAACCAAGCCTTGAATGGTATGATTTTAGTCCTCACACCATCCTAGATAATCTTTTCTGTATGTATGTGCCACTGGTAGAAGCAATTCATTGGCTTGGGGGCCTGGATGTCCTTTGGCCTTGTCCAGATCTGGTATTTTGCAATCTATAATTTCCTGGGCCTTATATTCCTCTCAAACCCCAACTTTGATAAGAATTGGTCATTCCCATCACTGTTATGAAAATTCTGTTAGGATTAGGCATGAGAGAAATATTCTATCTAGCTCATGGCTTAGAAAAAGGTACGTACAATTCTGGGCATATTTTCAGTGTTTTGGGCAGTCTGGCCTTGCAGGTGTCTAGATTGACCTTACCTGTCATAATGAATGAACCTGATTATCACCATCTGCATCCAAAACCCAGGAGGGACCTGTGTACTGGTAGGTGTGTATATGTCAACAAAACCTCATCTCTTTGCTCTGAGATCAAGAACTTAGGCCCTGTGCATTTCCTTGTTTCCTCTCCTACCCCTATGTTTATGTCAGCAAATTCTGCCATTGATAGACTGCCCAGTTCCGATGAAGAAATTGTAGGAACTATCTGATGTTATGCTTGGTACTCTATCTGCCATTTACAAATGTTGGGTAGTAGTTGTACCTCTAGGCTTTTCTACGTCAGCTAGAACTTGGCCATAAATTGAGTCTTCCCCCACTTCTGAAACAGTGCTGTAGCCCTTGAGAAATACACCCACCATATGATCTATGATGGCAATATTGGGCAGGGAATCAAGTGACAGTGTAGAGGAGTGGTTAACTGGTACAAACATGGAAGGATACCCTTAAGAGGGTGACAAGTTTGAACATGAGTCACGTTTATGAGAATTTTCCTCCATCTTCTGCAGGGCATATTTGCCTGCCATGCCCACGTTTTTCACCTCTACTTGTCAGTTTCCTTGACTTCTTTTAAGCTTTAGCTAAAATTCCACCTTTAAGCAGGAGGCCTTTTGTAGCACACATCATCTCCCTCCCTCTGCCGCCTCCACAGCTAGTGCCTTCCCTTCTGATTACATTCTATCTACTGTGTAAATAATTTATATGCACCAAGTTATTTCTATGTTGCATCCCCCATTAGCATATGAGCTCCTTGAGGAAAGGGATTGTTTTGGCTTTTCTTTTTATTCCTAGAATTTAGTACAATGCCTGATACTCAGTAAGGGCTTATTGACTCACCAACTCATTGTTAAACCATTGGACATGTCAGCAAATATGTCTTGTTTCATCCAAGTGAGCTTGAGTGACATATTCAGCAAAGTGTCGTGGTGGGCATGGATAGCCCACCATATTTCCTTTAGCTGTGATGGAACCACTACTTGAGATGGTATTGAAGTCATAACTTCATTATTTTCCTGGCAAGTCCATAAAAGCACCAAATGTGTTGCCAGGCACTTCTAAGCATTAGGTACAAAGATGAAGACAAAACAGGCTTTGAACCCTCAATAGTTCCCCCCATAGGGGAGAACAACATGTACGTCATCCTTGCCTCTGCATTAAGGTTTAGTTGGCTTCTTCCTCCATTTCTAGATGATGTGATAAAACATTCATTAATTTTTTTGTGGTCCCCTGTAAGGTACATCATTTTCAGGAAGAAATAACACACAACAATAAAGCAAACACTATATACAATGATGGCTGGACAGAATTGGGATTTCTTTGAAAAGCAGTAAATTCTTGTGTTTTGTTGTTGAAGGCCATTCCCCTTCGAGGTGATGTCTCCAGTGCAGTCTTAATTGCCAGCACTTCCAGATTATGGCCCTGTAGATACCGTATCTCTGCTTATCATTCATTTCTTTTCTTCAGTAATAAGGCAAATAGTGCAATGAACTGGAAGTGACCCAGAATAAATTACCTGTAGTAATTGGCAGCTTCTAAGTTGTGGTATGTGAATGTAATGAAATATTCTGTGCCATGAGAGACTTTGAATATGAATAATCTGGAGAAGCAGGAGAAGACTTGTATGAACAGACAAAATGAAATAATCAGAACCAGGAAATGACTACAACAAAACAAAGCAAAAATCCTCTGCTAGGCCAGGCCCACCTAAGTTGGTGGAATGAAATCAAACACTTGTAGTAAACCCAGTTAGTAAAAGGAAGTTTACTTAGCAATAGCATGAAAAGGGTATTCAGCAAAGACACAGCATTGATTGAATTGTGTGCCATGCCAATCAGAAAAGTGGATCAAATTGGAGGAAAAAAGCCACTGACTCCTCATATGCCGGCTTGTGGACTTAGGTGACCAGGAAGTTTGGAGCAGTTAGGTGGTGCAGAAGATAGATCCTGGAGTCAGGAAGACTCATTTTCCTGAGTTCAGATCTGGCCTCAGACACTTCCTAGCTTTGTGTTCCTGGGCGAGTCATTTAATCCTGTTTGCCTCAGTTTCCTCATCTGTAAAATGAGCTGGAAAGGGAAATGGCAAACCACTTCCAGTATCTGCCTGGAAAACCCCAAATGGGGTCATGAAGAATCAGACATGACTAAAAAATGGCTAAAGAAATGGCTCTTCTTAAACAAGCAAAGTTTATTTCTCCAAGCACAAGACTGACTTCAGTATCCCAGATTCACTGATGTACTCAGTAAGCATCTGGCCCAAGGGGCGAATCTTTTCCACAGTAGTCACTACCTTTTGGGCTAATGCTTAAACAAGCCCAGAAATTCTCTTTTGAATTCCTTCAATCAACCAGTAGGGGTCTATGTTTCTCTATTAATGGGGGCGTTCTCAGCTAGGGGAGGATAAAAAGTCATGTATTTCTTTAGGGGCAAAATTAAAGGACTGCACTGGGAAAATGACCTGTCTTTGTCCCCCAAAATCTATCCTCCTCCACAGATTCTTCCATGATACTCTCAGCTATTCCTTCCAATCTTTCATATCACTCTGGAATATATAATACTGAAACTTAACATTATAGTTGGGTGCATATCATATCCCTTCCGCGGGTTTGTAAGCTTTTGGAGGACAGAAATCATGTCTAATTTTATTTTTGTATCCCCAGTGTCCTCTACTGAGTATCATAGGTAATAGGTGATAAATGTTTGTTCAATTACATTGAAGAATAGTATCTGGAGTTTCACAGGATAGATGAAATAATGGGAATTAGATTATTTTCTTTGATTTTCTCAAGGATTACTGAAGAAAGCAGTAATATTCCTCTAAGTGTGACCCCATCCCCTTTAGGAAGCAGTCTGACCACTTGCCTGATTCTGGTCAGTAATAAGGACCAAGTGCTTTCAATCTCAAATTCACTCTCAATAGGTATGTGTACCACTTAATACTAGAGGGTGCTCTAGGGGGCTGCCGAGCTCTCTCTGACTCTCAGAAAGCTAACTACCTTTCTCCTTTCAGCCTGTTGTGGTTGGTAACATTCATCCAATCAGATCATGACTCTTCTCACATTCTGTTCCAGGAAACTGTACCTCGTACTATTCCTGCTACATTTCATTTAATGTCACTTTCAGAGGCATAACTGTTTACATAACTGTATAATCATGTTAGAAGTGAATAAAAACAAGCACTTCAATGCATCATCCAGTGTGGGTATCTCCTATCAGTCAATGTGATCTCCGATGACCAAGTCAAATCCCACTTTCAAGCAAACAACCAAGAACTCAGTTCTTCTCCAAGCTACTCCTTTGGAGAGCTGATCAAGGCACACACTCTGGGATTTCCCTACTTATGGCAAAATCTCCCATGGAGTTAGTGTTTAATCTGTATAAGTGACTCAGGAAGTCAGGACTTTGCTGTTGGTTTCTATCTCTCTCTCTCTCTCTTTCAAGCACAGATTTGAGCTCTTCCAGCTGTATGGATTAGATACTGATTTCTTCATCTTGATGACCCATCTCTTGGCTTTGATCCTCTGCCCTTTTCATACTGGGAAATGTGAGGGAGGGGATTTCCCTACAGGGTGTAAATGACCCAGTTTTTCAATCCTATCTAAGTGGTTTGAGGAAAAGAATACACATAGACCTCTTTGCCAGTCTCCATTTCCTCAAATCTTTTTCCTGATTTTTATCCAGTCTTTTAAACTGCCTACCCTTTCTTTGGTCATTGACCCAGCTTTGAAGCTTTGTGAGCAGTGCCCCACGGGCATGCTTCCTAATCAAGGAGTGCCTAATAAGTATTATAGCACACATTTATAGATCACTTTAAGGTTTCCTGAGTGTTTTGCATAAATTATCTCATTTTTTAAATAATATTTTATTTTCCCCAATTACATGTTAAAACAGTTTCTAACATTTTTTTTAAAAGTTTTGAGTTCCAAATTCTATCCCTCCCTTGCTCCTCTGGAGGCAGATAGCATGTTTCATCATTCACCTTTGGGATTGTCTTAGATTACTGTATTGTTGAGAAGCGCCAAGTCATTCACAGTTGATCATTATACAGTATTGCCGTTATTGTGTACAATATTCTCCTGGTTCCGCTCACTTTACTTTTCATCTCTTCATGTATGTCTTTCCAGGTTTTTCTGAAATCATCTTGCTTGTCATTTCTTATAGCACTATCTTATTTGATTCTCACTATAACCTGGTGAAGTAGGTTCTGTTATTTTACAGATAAAGAAATTGAGGCAGAGAGAAGTTAAATGGCTCAGGGTCACACAGCTAGTGAAGCTGGATTTATAATTCCCGATTGGAGTCCTTCACTCTAGACACAGCACCAACTAGAAGCCTCTATTATATCAATGAGATGTAGGAAACCATTCTGATGCTGCCTGAAGGCTAACAAACACATCAATGGCGTCAGAGAGGCAGTGTGCAAAGTACACCGCTTTGATATTAGGACAGTCTTAAGTTCAAATCCCACTTCCAGCATTTAGTAGTAGTGTGACCATGAGCAAGTCATGTAGTTACAGATTTAGAGTAGGTTCTAAATGTCTCATTTTACAGAGGAGGAAAATGTGTCCCAGAGGGATTGAATGATTTGCCCAAAGTCATGAAGGTAGTTAAGTGGCATCACTGGGATTAGAACCCAGGTCCTCAGATTACCAACCCAGCACTCTCTCCCCTGCCCCAGGTTGCCACACTTGTTGGGTCTCCCTTAGTCCATCTATACAAACGGAGATTGTAATACTTATTTTGCTATAGTGTTAGGAAGATCAAGTGAGATAATGTATGTGGAACATGGCTGATTCTGGCCACACTCATTGGGGGTGTTACATTTTAACCTCCCTCTGGATTCTCTGAAGGGATTTGAGGTTGTCTCTTTTCTAGCCTTTAGCTCAACCCCTCACTGGCCAAATGCCAATGACTAACACCCATGAACTTAACATCAGATTGGCTTTTTTTTGGGGGGGGGGCCCTAGGCAATCAGAGTTAAGTGACTTGCCCAGGGTCACACAGCTAGTAAGTGTCAAATATCTGAGGCCAGATTTGAACTCAGGTCCTGTTGACTCCAGAGCTGGTGCTCTATCTACTGAGCCACTGAGCTGTCCCCAGATTGGCTTTTACAAAGAAATATTTACTTAAAAGATAATACCAAGAACATATACACACACAAACATTTCTCTCCAATATCTTGGGGGCAGAATTCCTCCTCCTTTTCTCATTCTGGGTTGCAGGAAGATTAGGCTTATAATTTAGATCAATATTTACATAGCATTGGTCCCATTGAGTAAAGGTCCAAGATTGCTCTGTCTAGAGTCCCAAGGGCCCTCAGTCCTCTGGGCCTTATTGCTGGCCTGCCTACAACACCCAGCCTGAATTCCTGGCGTCCTGGAATCCTGGATTCTTGTAGGTCCAGTTCCCGGGGCCAAAATGGAGATTGCACTCCTTTTACCTGGAATAAAAAAGAACAAATAAAAAGACCAAAGATCCAAGCCTGTTTCTCTGGGATGATGTGGCCTGGGGATTAAGGGTCCTAATGCCCTTCCCCTTTACCATATTATAAGATTGAAGGAACTACCTTCTTACTCAGATAGGCATGACACAAAAGCCACCATACTTGTTGAGTGAGCTGTTTAAAAGATGCTGGCAATTCTGGCTATGCAGCCAATGGAAAAAAGCCTCCTGACCAAATGATGGGCCAGTGCAGAATGTCCATGCATATTCCAGTGCGCCCTTCCTCACCCCAATATCCCAGAGGAATCTCCCTAGTGTCTTCCATATTGGATGGTACCATCTTAGTAAGCTGACAATATGGCATATGCATCAAACTCCCCTTTCCCCCATTATAATATGTAAAGGATTTTTGTAAGCCAAATAGTAGAGCATCAAGATTAGCACTCCTGCTTCACCTATGACTTAGAATCCCTACTTCAAAGCTCAGATCAAATGCTCCTTCCTGCATGAGGCCTTTGCTGATCTCTCCTCCCACCAACTGCCAGTACCTCATTTCCAGACTTGTATTTCCTTTGTATATGTAACAACACAGAACTGCTGCTGGGCCCAGGGTGGACTGTGTCACTTTCTTTCTCTAAAGGGGCCCTTAATTGTGGATGCTCATAAGGATAACAAATTTAATACTGGCAGAACCCAATCACTTTAAAGAAGGTCAGGGTGTTTTTCTCCAACTCTCTGGGCTCTCTACACCCCAACATCAGAACCCTGAGGAGAATCATTTACATCTTAGGTTTAACTCATGTCAAGGTCTCCCTCAAGATGAGATTAGAAATATATTCAAGGTACCCTGTAGATCAGGTGTAGGACAACTATTGTTTCCACACAAAAGAAATGAGTAAAACATACACAAAAAAGTAAAATGTCACAAGAACACATTGACAAAGATTCAAAAATGAAACAGTAAATTAAAATTCCTATTATACTCTGGTGAGGTAGATACTTAAAAAGATCAAAGCATGAAATATTTTGTGAGACTTCTAAATTTACTTTTGACTTCTAAATTTACTTTTGAATTCTGAATTGACTTCTGAATTTGATTTCATCTTGGTGCTGCACTGTTCAAATAATTTATTTAGTTCCGTAACTTCTGGCAAGCCATTCCAGGGCTTGGGCTCCTCTTCCTGGCAGTGGTCATCTTCTCCAAGGAGACGTCTCACTCCTAGTCAACACTAACTTGTGAGCTGCTTCCTTCTCAAACTCACCAGGCTGCCATCAAAACATCCATCTGAGAGGCTTTGTGTTTGGTCATCTGGATTTAGGCAAAGAAATACAAGCGGCGGGGGAAGTCAGGACCTTGAGATCCCAACTCAGACTTATCTGGATGAGCACATGATCTTACAGTCACATTTGAGAAAACACCATATCTGCCAGAGTAGAGAAGGGATATCCCTTTTCCATATCCTTCCAACCCTCTTGGGAAGTCCCAGAAAGAGTTCCAAGCCAAATGTTCTGGAGAGTAGAAGAAGGGAGCAGAAGCTATCTCTCTTTTAAAAATGATGTAACACCTTTTCCCCCAATATACACACATAAATGCCACTATTAAGGGGTATAGAGTAGGAGGAGAAACCAAGGAACCATCCGTTGTTTACTCCCAACATCCCAAAGTGCCAAGCCCTTCAGCACTGATCCAGGATTCATGTGACTCTTCTGGATATTTTCTTCTCCCTAGGTTTTCTTGACACTGCAGTTTTTGTTTTTCCTCTTTCCTATTTATCTACTCTTTTATAATCACTTTTGTTAGTTTATCATCCATATCAAGCCTCCTAACTTCATGTGTACCTCTAGAGTCCCTCCGGCATCCTCTTCCCTTATCTCACTGTATTCTCTCTCTTGGTGACCTCCTCAGCAAGCATGAACTTAATTATCATCTCTATGCTGATGAATCACAGATCTATATATCCTGCCCTAGTCTTTCTCTTGAGCTGCAGTAATGCTTTGCCAATTGCTTATTGGAAATGTCAAATCCTATGTCCCAAACTCAACACATACAAAATTCATTATCTTTCCCCTAAACTCACCGTTTATTCAAATTTCCTATTTCTGTCAAGAAATCATCCTTCTTTGGACCCAGATTCACAACCTGGGAGTGAATCATCCTCATCATCATTGATACATTTTGTTTTAAAACCACATTTATTTCCCTCTCCCCTGCATAGTGAGTCCTTCCTTGTAACAAAGATTTAAAATAAAGAAAAAAAAAATCAGTTCATGATGCAGGTGAAGTCAGCAGAACCAGGAGAACGTTGTACACAATAACAGCAACACTGTGAATAATCAACTTTGACAGACTTGGCTATTCTCAGCAATACAACGATCTAAGACAATTCCAAAAGATTTGTAATGGAAAATGCTATCCACATCCAGAGAAAGAACTGTGGAGTCTAAATGCAAATCAAAGCATTATATTTTCAGATTTTTTGTGTGTTTTTTCTTTCTTGTGGTTTTTCCCTTTTGTTCTGATTCTTCTTTTATGACATGACTAATGTGGAAATATGTTTAACATGATTGTACCTGTGTAACCTATATCAGATTGCTTGCCATCTTGGGGACGAGAGACGAAAGGAAGAAAAAAATTACAACTCAAAATCTTATGAAAGTGAATGTTGAAAACTATATTTGCATGTAATTGGAAAAATAAAATACTATTAAGTGGGGAAAAAAATAAAAAATCAGTTCAACAAAACCAACCAACACATAGTCTGCCAATAGTCTATGCATGCCTATGCCCACCTCGGCAAAGGGAGGGAATTACATTTTCTCAACTTGTATTTGGGGACAAACTTGATTGTTATAATTATATAGTCTTCAGTCTAATGGATTTCTCTTCTCTTTCCTCTTGGTGACTTCTAAAAACATATTCCTGGTGCTCAAGTCTCCCTCCCCTCCCCTTCTGCTTTCACCAGACAGACTCTTTTCTGCCTCTCAACTTGCACTTCCAACCAGTTGTCCAGTCTTGCCAGCCCTGCCTTCATGTCTCTTTCATCTCCTCTCCTTATTTCACTCAACCACCACCCTAGTGATAGCTCTTATCACCTCTTGCCTGGACGATGGTAATAGCCTCCTAATAGATCTCCCAGCATCAATGCTGTCCCTATTTCAATCCATCCTTCACATAGGCATGAAAGCAATTTTTCTAAGGCATAGGTTTGACCATTTATTTCTCCTCTTCAATAAAGTCCATTGCTTTGGGCAAATCACTTAATCTCCCTGGGCTTCAGTTTTCTCATCTGTATAATGAGAGGATTGGACTAGGTAGCCTTCCAGGTCCCTTCCAGATCTAAATCTATGATCTTATTACCTCAAGGACCAAATATATAAGCTCCTCTGCGATGGATTTCAACCCTTTTACAACCTGGCCCCAACCTACCTTTACAACTTTACCACACGGTCCCCCCTCATACACAACCGAACTGTCCGCCTTCCTTTTTGTCCCTCATCCATGGCCCTCTGTCTCTTATCTCCATGTCTCCACACTGGCTCTTCCCCATGCCTGTAATTATTTTTCTTTTTTCCATTTCTTAGAATCCCTAGTTTTCTCCAATGTTCCATGAAAACATCACCTTCTGCCTTGAATAGTGCCTGGCCCAGCCACCACTCAATTATCTTGTATCTATTTTGCATATGCTGGACCTATATACGTACCTATCACTAAATTGTAAACTCTTGGAGGGCAGGTCATGCTTCACTTTTTCTTTTGTATCCCTAGTAATTGGAATAGTATTTGGTACATGGTAAACTTGTTAATTGAATAACAGTATTAAATTTAATTTTTCAGAGGGTGAACTGAGATTTTAAAGTGAGCCGTCATCCAAAATCTTTTATATGTTTAGCTATTATTAACAACATGACTAATAAATATACTCAAAATTTAGCTTCAGCATTTTGTGTGAGGGCAAGGTGATACTTTTCATTCCATAGAAAAGTACAATTTTATTTCCCCTCTGCCTCCTCAGGAGAGAGCAAATCATCACTGGAGTACTAAAAAGAGGGGGCTGGTGATTGTCTTTCTGTTTCTGATTTATTGCTGTTGACTACTGTGCATATTTCTGCTCATAAGAGGAATTAAAAAAGCACTACTAGGATTGTCCATTTTTTCACCATCATTTCAATAATAAGCTTTTTTACTTAATCAGTTCTATTCTCAATTTTGTAGGTAGGAGGCTACTAGATATGTAGTCTGTTATATGTAGAAGGGAGACTAGTCACCCTACATTCTCCCAAATATACTTCTGTATATAGTTTTAAAGAAAGATGGGTATTCTTAGCACCACTACCACCACCACCACCACCACCATCACCCCCCAAAAAAAGAAAAGAAGAAAAATTAGAGCGGGGTAGGGAAAGGATGAATGGCTGTTTATATTTCCAGACAATTAATTCCTAGGAAAATCTTTTAAAAAATAAGACTTTATTATAAAGTGCTTAGCTCAGTGTGTGGCTTTAAGCACTTAATAAGTGCTTAACATTTTTTATTTCTTTCTGTTCCTTAGTTCTAGCTGGAGGCATCTAGGTGATACAGTGGATGTAGCCTGCAGTCAGGAAGACCCAAGTTGGAAATCTGACCTCAGATACTAGTTGTGTGACCCCGTTCAAGTCACTTAACCTCTGTTTGCCAGTCTCCTCAACTGTAAAATAGGGTAATAGCACTAAACTCACAGGATTGCTCTAAGGACCAAATGAGATAATATTTGTAAAGTGTTTAACACAGTGCCTGGCACATAGTAGGTGCTTATTATATTCCTGTTCCTTCCTCCTACCTTCCAACACATATATGAACATTTGTTTATAAATCACTATAAAATCTGATAAAGGTTTGAGAGGAGAGAAACTTAAAACTTGTTGGAAACCTCTGCCACCTGAAGAATAGTAGGAAATGTGGATGTACATTCTGAGGTTACAGTAAATGGCAGGAAGAAAAAATGATATCATTCATAAAAGACTGTCCAAAGGCACAGTGTTCAGAATGAAAAAAAAAACCCCAACAAAACAAAACTGTAGGATGGATTTGCATTCCTCCATCCTGATGTAAAGATTTACAGAATCTTTCGCAAAGGAGAGGGAAACTTGCAATTTCCCAAGGCAAAGTGCATTTTACTTTTGGAGAGTTATCATCATCATCGTCATCATCCGTTGTCGTCATCTTTACTGTCATTGTTGCCTTTTGTTTTTAAATCACATTCATTTCCCCCTCCCCTAAATAGTGAGCCCTCCCTTGTAATAAAAATTTTAAATAAATTTTAAAAATCAGTTCAACAAAGCCAATCAACCCACAGACTAAGTCTGCCAATAGTCTATGCATGTTGATGTCTATGCATGCTGATGTCTACCTCTCCAAAGGGAGGGAAGTAATTTTTTCAACTTTTATTCAGGGACAAGCTTGCTTGTTATATTTATACAGCCTTCAGCTCTAATGGATGTTTCTTCTGATTCCTCTTGGTGACTTCTAAAAATACATTCCTGGTTCTCTGGTCTCCCTATCCTGCTACTTCCACCAGGTGACCTAATCTCTTGCTTCACTGGAAAGACTAAAAAGAGGCTTCCATTTCCTCAAATCCTCTGCTCCATACATCAAAACTGGTCCTCACCCATTCTCACCTCCTTCTCTCACTCTTAGAAGATGTGGTGTCCTTCCTCTTTGCCAATGCTAATCTGTCTGATGACATCTTTTGCACCATTTCTTGGGAAAGTGCTGCAGGCTGCTCCCTGACACAAAGCTACAGCTTTGAGTATTATAAACAAATATATAAACAAATGAGTATTCTTCTGTCTATGTTTGATTATGGCAGTCAATCTTTCATAATCAAGCAAACATCCAAATCAAGGGGCAAAAAAGCTGTCAGAAGCAGGAGGTCAAGTGACTTTAAAGAAAACTATTTTGGTTTATTGTTATTTGTCTATTTAAGATTATAAAACAAGGAAGGAACCTAAAAGGTCATCCAGTCCAACCCCCTCCTCTTATGTGTAACCATTGGCTGGAAGAACCAATTGTATGGGATCCTCTCCTCATTGGTGAAGATTGATTACTCAATACCCTTTACCTGGGTGAAGGGCAATTGAAATTGGCACAAGCAGGAGGGGAGAAATCTTGGGATCTTCTAGCTTGTAGCTTCCAGAGAGAAGATGCACAATGCCAACTTGTCTTCAGGTCACTGAAAGGAGAGATAGACTCTAGGAAGCAGTCAACATGAGTGGAGCTCCATTAGTCTCCATTACATTCCTGTCCTTAGCTTGCTAAACTTAACTTCAGAAAATTTCCTTTTTGGTGAGATCTGGGACTCTCTTTCTTGGCTTAGTTGAGTTATGTTGATCCCAAGGAGAAATCTCATTCAATCTGTCTTGTCTGGTATATTTCTCATATACATTCTATCTCCAACTTGGATAATTAGATTTCTTTACTGTATGCTACTTTGTCATGAAGACCTGAGTTCAGTTCCTGTCTTTAACATATGCTAGCTATGTGACCCTAGGCAGGGCACTTAATCTCTCTAAGATGATACATAATGAATAATACCCTGATAAGAACTGGTGAAGGGAGTTTCCATACTGGGAGTTTCTATACTAGGAATCCCCTGAACTAATGAAATCATAGGCCTGGACTAAAAAAATTAATAAAAATTTACTGTTGTTATTACACAAAATTATTTATTAATAACTGTATCTCATTCACTCATAATTTGGTTGTGTTCCATAAGTTCTATGATTGTTCCAGTATTATGAAGAGATTTTATTGTGTGAACATACAACCAAGACTAACAAAGAATCTTGAGGGTGGAGTACCATTTGGTTAAAAGTAAGTTATTGATACAATGGGAAAAAAAGGGGTCTCTAGAAAATGCTGACTCAGCAGCCAGTGTATTTCCCCCCCCCCACCATGAAATCCTCAGTAGATAAAGGACTGCTTTCAGTGAGGTCTGTTTAAAATTGAGGACATATCACATACTTCTCCATGGTGTGATTCTCAGCATTCTACAGCTGGGCCCCTGATGCTCCCTTAAAATGCTTCTATTCCAAGGTGGTGTTTTGCAAAAACAACAATACCTTCAGAATATAACTGGAGAAGAGCTATGGCATTAATGCTGAAAATTAATGCATCTCTTTACCCATTCACCTGTCTCTAAAGGTGGGAATTCCACTTTACAAATCCACCTGGGATCAGTTCCTTTGCACAGAAACAATAGCTTAGTTACTGACTGACCTAGATTTTAATGTGTGAAAGTTTTGTAGGCAGAGCTGCAAACTAAAATTTATGTAGACAAAGCCATCCAAATGAAACTCTATCAATGTTATACTGTCCCAAAATTCTTGGCACTGTTTTAAAAGCTTTTAAAACTTTAATACCTTAAAATAGCTTTGATAACTTAAAGTTGTGCCAAGACTTTTGGAACACCTTGTATTTTGAATTTTTCATAACTAATTTTGAATTTTTCAGAACTAATCAATTAACATTTGTTGAATTTCCACTACGTTATAGTTAGGTGCTATGAAGGACATGAAGATAAACAAAATATAGTCCTTGTTCTCAAGAAGTTTATGTAGGAAGAAAGGATACACATACACACATACACATACAGGTAAATAACTACCAATATAAGGTAGTATGTAATTGGCGAACAATCTGCCAGACAATATGTCTACAGGAACTTATAGCAGAAAAAAATCACTATGTTTTGAGGTAATTTGGGAAGTTATATAGGAGATGAACCGGGCTTTGAAGGCTGAGTAGTGACTGAATCACAATCACAGCAGTTAAACTTAGTGGATAGGGTGATGGAATTGGAGTCAGATCCCCTTCCTTGACACATATTTGTTCTGTATGGCACTCAATCTTTCTGTGCTCCAGGTATTCCCCAAGAGGACAAATAGGAGATCAGATGCTGACCTGCATTGGTAGAAGGAGTTTCCTTGCCAGAAATTCTCTACACCAGTGAAATTGCACGTCAAAGACTCCCCCCCCCCCCAAAAAGGAAAAGAAAAATACCTGCCTTGGAATAAAAGGATCCCAGAGCCAGCTTTAAATCTGTGAACCTATGATTCTACACAATGGCTCCTGCTTTGACTAGAGCTCTGGTCAAAGCACCTTTACTGAAGCTGAACAGTAGCAAACCTTGATCCTCTACAAAACTCTGTTGTAGCAGTTAGAGCCTTGAATCAAGGGAATCCAGGAAGAAGGGCTAACCTTAAGCCTGTGTGTCATGAGTCTGACAGTCTAGTAGACTGCATTTAAAAGGATTAGGAAAAATCTTGAGCTGGATAGGACTCTTAAATTCATCAAACCTCTGTGCCACCAGGGAAGCATTAAGGAAAAAAAAAGGTATAGGAGCTGATCATACTTCCCTTGTGGCATAAGTGAAAGCATAAATGAGGTAGAGGATAAAATCAGAGTGGCAATTAGCAGTAACAAGGTCTTCAAAAGAGTGATAAGGAATAAGAGTCATAGCAAGAGTGTGGTGGCTATGGGAGTACTGAGAAATGTGGTAAGGCCTTTTAGGAAAATAGCCAATCCAAGAGACTTTTGCAGCCATACCACATGCCAACAAATAGATGAAGAATGTCTATGTCATAATCTGTGTGAGGCAATCCTTACCCACATCCCCACTTGGAAAGTGTATCAAGTCACAGTCTCTTTTAAGGAATAAAGAAAGAAGAGTTTTAAAAGAGGAGATGTTAGCCTTCTTAGCAGTGAAACAGTCAGCACCATGGCCAGTGCTTTGACAATACTAAATAGCTTCTTGAGCATAGAGTTGGTGACTCATAGAAACATGTATTCAGAATTGGGAAGGATCCTAGAATTCATCCCCTCTAATCTTAGCAGCTGATGTACAGCTGAGATGTACAGCTGGGCTATACAGCACTGCAGTTGTGTTCAATGGTAGTGTTTCTGGGAATATTTAAGGATAAGGAAGGACTGTTGTTGCAAGTACTGGTAGATTAAATTAGGTTGGTTGCCTTAAAAAGGTTTAGATAGTTTGCAATGTTAAAGTAAGACCCAGTAGAGCACATGAGGCATGGGAAAGGCAATGTGCATTATCTTGGTTCCCCTAGGAGAAATTTCCCAGACATGACTTGAGTACAATGCTTGGCACATAGTAGGAACTTAATAAATGTTTATTGGATTTATTGAATTGAATTGACCATGTCTTCATGCTTCCTCTTTTGCCTTCTCTGGAAAGGAAGCAGCCAGGGAGTACAGCGAGTATATCTACAGATCCCTTCATTAGGGGTTTGCTATCAGGTAAGAGTGGTGTCTTCTCTGAGTGGCAAGAGTTCAGTGTTGTGGGAAGGTTTGAGTTTGTGATGGAAAAGCCTTTCAGGTGCAGCCTTTGCTGTATTTCTGATATAGAACTTATTTTGAAATTCTGCCTCATCACCGTAATAGTCTCTCTGGAAAATTACAAAATTAGCAAGAGGAACACCTGCAAATTCTCACCCTTGAATGGAAGTTGTTTGCTTTCAGTTCAATTTCATACTGCTGCCTTTATCTGGACAGCCCTTGGTCCACATTTTTGAATTTTAGTAAGGAAAAAATCATAATATCATAGATATAGAACCTCAGAGGCCAAATCTAGCCCCTTCATTTTACACATGTGCAAACAGAGAAGTAGAGATGTTAAGTGACTTGTTCAGGGTCACAGCACTTTTTTTAAGTGTCTGAGGCAGGGTTTCAACTCAGTTCTTCTTAATTTCCAGGCAAGTGTCCTAGCCATCAAACCACACTGCCTTTGCCAGTCAGAAGACTCTAGGTGACTTATTAAGCAAACAGATTTAATTCAATTTAAATGCGTTTACTATACACCTATTATGTTCCGAGAAGAATGGCTTGAGAGCTGACCTTGGAGTCGGGCACTTGGAGTCAGTTGTTTTTCAGTCGTGGCCAATTCTTCATGATTCCATTTGGGGTTTTCTTGTCAAAGTGGAGTGGTTTGCCATTTCCTTTTCCAGCTCACTTTACAGATGAAGAAACTAAGGCAAACAGTTAAGTGACTTGCCCAGGATCACACAAATAGTAAGTCCACATTTGAACTCAGGAAGGTGAGTCTTTCAGACTCCAGGTAGCACTCTATCCACTGCACTACCTTACTGCTCCTTGGAGTCAGGAAGATCTGAGTTCAAAACCTGTCTCTGATATATACTGGCTCTATGACTTTTGGCAAGTTACTTAACCTCTAAGTGTTCTAGACAACTCTCTAAGACTATAAATTGTGATCTGAGTTCAAAACCTGCCTCTGAAACATACTGGCTCTATGACTCTTGGCAAGTTACTTAACCTCTAAGTGTTCTAGACAACTCTCTAAAACTATAAATTGTAGAGAAAGTGCTAACCTGCATTGATAGAGGGAGTCCCCTAGATCATTGAAATCATAGGTCCAGTTCCTCCCTATCCCACCAACTTCATGCCAGACTTTTCCCAAAGTACTTGCACCAGAAAGACAGGAACAAACCAGTCAGAGGCAAAAATGTAGAGATTGCCTCAAAAACACCAAAATGCACACTGCACCCCCATCTGTCTACTTAACCACCTTCTTCTTTCTCATCAATGCCAGAGGCCTGCCGGCATCAGCATGGTCACATTGCTGGTGAGAGGTATCCAGGGGGTGAGTGAGAATTTGGACTGCAATGAAGTGTTCCACAGTTGATGGTATTTTGTAATAATAGTAACTGACATTCACATGGCATTTCATATGCATTAGCTCATCTGAGCCTCCCAATGACATTGTGAGGCAAGTGTTATTATTCTCCTTACTTTACAGAAGAGGAAACTGAGGCTTAGAGGGGCTAAGTGACTTGTTCAGTGTCACACAGGATGTAAATGTCAGAGACAACATTCAAATCCAGGACTTCTTGATTCTATAACCAGTGCTTTAGCTTCTTGATAGGGCAGAACAATCTGGGCAGCTGAGTTCCCTTCTTACCTCCCTCAAATTTACAGTTTTATGTCTCCTGTTTTTTTGATTTATAAATCAAAGGAAATGGATGGCACTATTCTACCATTTCAGAGCATAGCTTGATAAGAATTGGCTGGTTGGTATCTATGTGTGTGATACTTAATAATCTATTTAACAACCACAAGAAGGGATAACAATAGTGCAGGTCTTTGAACAGATTTGGATAGGCATAATTGCCTCCAGTGTGATGCATTTTCTTTCTAACCTTTTGTTTTAATGTCCAATGACAGTTTAATTAGATTAAGTATGAATGTTGAGTTCTTATAAGATTGCTCCTCAGGCTCTTCAAGTCATAGACTTTGACTTTTGCATTAGAAAGTGTGTAAGAAATGATGAACATAATGAATTCAGAGAAGTGTGGGAAGACATACACGAACTGATGCAAAGTGAAGTAAGCAGAGCCAGGAAAATAATATACAAAATGACTACAACAATGTAATGAAAAAAATCAACTCACACACACACAAAAGTGAACATGAATATTATGAAATTCTAAAGCGCAAGCTTGGTCCCAAGGAAGGGCGACAAGAAGACACCTTCCCACACTTCTTTGGAGAAATAGGGAGTGGAGGTCCATGACTGTGGAACGTTGAATATAACATCAGATTTTTTTCAATGTACTGATTAGTTTTGTTGATTTTTTTCCCTCTTTCTATTTCTCTTTTAAAAAAAATTTCTTTGTTATAAGGGGATAGTTCATTGAAAGGCATGAGAGGCTGAATGTAGGGGAATAGATAGGTAACATAAAAGCACAAAATAGCAATAAATATCTATTTTAAAATTAAGAAAAGAAAATGAATAACTTACTATTAGTCTTGTTAATTTGGAACCCTGATGTAAATATGGAATGCTTCAGATTTATGAGGCATTTTTTGTATCTGTAAAGCACTTTGCTAAAATTAAATAATTTAATTAATGCTCACAGTTTTCTTGGGAGATAGCCACATGATTTCTATTTTAATAGTGTTATTATCAGTTGAGAAAGATGAAGAAAAGTTAAGCAACTTTACACAGAGGGACCTGATATGAGGGATGTAAACTGATCAAAAGTCTCTTATTCTTAAAGGCAACATTAAGTCAAACCCAGTCAGGAGCAAAGATGACTTTGGAAAACCTGAGTTTTATTCTAAGTTTCTCGACTGAGTGAGTAACATTGATAGGAATAGGGACTGGACCTGTGATTTAAATGACTTGGGAAACAGCCAGTTGAGGAAACTCCCTCCACCAAGGCAAAGTGGCTCTTCTTTGACTTAAGAGTCTTAGCAGGTTGCCTAGAGCACTAATTGGTTAAGTGATTTCTCCAGAGTCACAGAGCCAGTATACGTCAGAAGGAACATCTGAACTCAGTTCTTCCCAGCTCTGAGACCAGTTTTCTATCTACTATACTACACTGCCTCTTGGTTAATTATTGGGATAGAAATGGAACCTCTCATTTCAATGATAGAGGGAACTCTCAAATGATGGAACTTTTTAACAATACAGGTTGGCACCTTCTCTATCATTCATATTCTCAGAGAATTGTCTTTAAGGCAGGTAGGTAGCACAATAGATAAAGTGCTGGGCCTGGAATCAGGAATATATGAGTTAAATCTGGCCTAAGACACTTACTAGTTGTGTGACCCTGGGCAAGTCACTTAACTCTGTTTACCTCAGTTTGCTTATCTGTAAAATGAACTAGAGAAGGAAATGGTAAATCAGTCCAGTATCTTTGCCATGAAAACTCTCAATGGGATCACAAAGAGTTGGACACAACTGGATGAACAAAGAGAATTGTTTTTAGAGCACTGAGATGTTAATTAGAGTGCCTTGGTTCAGGGCCAGTATGTCTTGGAAGCAAGACTTGCACCCAGATCTTTCTGACTTTGAAGTCAGTTTTTTCACCTCACTACAATATGCTACCTTTCATTGGCATTGACAAAGGGACTAAATCCTTTAATGCTTGTGTTTCTCTGCTTTTAATCATGAACTCAGAACACTAGCAACTCCTGGACTCCCTGGTATGTTGGGTGGAATCAGTGATGGGAGTAAGAATTATTTACTCAGGGTACATTGACTTTATTATATGTTACATTAAGTATATTAAATGATAATGAATTTAAGTGTGTAAGATGCAGCATAATAAAGTGAGTTGTTCAGTCATGTCCATTTTATCGTGATCCCGTTTGGGATTTTCTTGGCAAAGATACTGGAGTGGTTTACCATTTCCTCCTCCAGTCCATTTTACAGATGAGGAAACTGAGACAAACAAAGTTAAGTGACTTGCCCAGGGTCACACAGCTAGTAAGTGTCTGAGGCTGGATTTGAGCTCAGGAAGATGAGTTTTCCTGACATCAGGCCCAACACTCTACCCATTTCACCACCTAATTGACCCAATAGAGTGAGTAGAGATCAAGTTTTAGTGTCAGGAAGATTTAGGTTTAATGCCTTCTTCTGATTTATACTGGCTGTGTGACCCTGGACAAGTCATCTTGCCTTTCAGAGCCCCAAATGGTATGTAAACTGCAAAGCAGTTGCCAGTCAACATTGGTAAAAGGCGTTTCCCCACCAGGAAGATGAAGGCTAACATTCATATAGCACAAGGCTCTTTACTTATGTTGATAATAATAATAATAATAATAATAATAATAATAATAATGATGATGATGATGATGATGATGATAATAGTTTGCATCTGAGCTTTACAAAGCACTTTACAAATATTATCTCATTGATCCTTACCACAAACCTGGGAGGTAGATACTATTATTATTGCCATTTCACAGATGAGGAAACTGAGGCTGATTTGCTCAGGATCACATAGCTAATACACATGTAAGGCCAGATATGAACTCATGTCTTCCTAACTCAAGGTCTATCTACTGTACCACTTAGCTTCCTACACCGATGAAATAACAGATTCAGATCCTAAAGTACATTTCATGTATCACTTTAACACATCTATGGATCTGTGATTTCATCGATGCGGGTACTTTTCCCCACACTGCAGGTAATAATACATCTGTACCTTTTCGTCTGCAGTTACTCTTTTACGGTTTATTCTGCATATCATCTATCCGGGATTCATTCAACACACAGGGTGGAGAGTGGGGACGGAGTTCTTCTAATTCTCTAGCCATTACTTGGGTATTAGTACAGCTTGTGGACTGTACGCTATTATCTGTTGCTCTTGTTTCATTACTGGCTTAACTTTTCCAGGTATACATCTCTTAGAAGAGTTTTTTTTTACACTACTTTTTGCATGCAATTTATCATTGTCTATTCCTGCCCAGCATGCACTTCTCTGTTGACTATTGAATGTCCTGTGACTTGTATTTCTTTTTTTTAATAGTATTTTATTTTTTCTTAATTACATGATTTTTAGCATTCATTTGCATAAGATTTTGAGCTCCAAAATTTTCTCCCTCCTCTCTCCTCTTCTGAAAATGGTAAGCAACTTGATATAAGTTATACATGTGCTATCATGTAAAACATATTTCCATATTAGTCACAGTTGTGAAAAAAGAAACAGATCAAAAGGAAAAAAATGAAAAAGAATAAAGTGAAAAAATACTCCGATCTGCATTCAGAGTCCATCAGTTCTTTATCTGGATGTGGATAGCATTTTCCATTGTGAGTCCTTTGTACTTGTCTTGGATCATTGTGTTATTAAGAGGAGCTAAGTCATTCATAGTTGGATCATCACACAATGTTGCTGATACTGTGTACGATGTTTTTCTGGTTCTGCTCATTTCACTTTGCATCAGTTCATACAAGTCTTCTGTGACTTGTATTTCTTCAGAGACTCTGATATTCAGTGACTTACAACCATACAGCATGACCAGAAGAATATTGATTTAAAAAAATATGGTCCTTTGTTTCAAGAGAAGCTTGAGACACCCCAAAGCCCTGTTCAATTTCTCAAAGGTATTACAACCCACTGCCTTTCTTCCTATTTAATTGTTTGTTCATCTGTAGTAACTGTCCAAGAGCTATATATTGATGAATCAGTCCAGGTGCCTGGACAATAGGCGTGCTTCATCCACTTGGTTTTTTGTGTGTGAGTGGTTAGGCTAAACTGTTCTGAATTGTTGTAAATCATCATTTCAGAAGCTCTGTAATATTCTGTGATATGATACAATTAGCACAATGTTACCTGCAAACAGAAGCATCTTGAAGCCCTCACAATCTATAGAGAATACCTTTTCTATTTCATCTCTCTTTAACTGTGTGGATCACAACACAATGTGGCAAATCCTCACAGAGATGGGAGTACCAAGTCATCTTACTTGCCTCTTGAGGAAACTGTATTTGGGTCAAGAAGCAACAATTAGAACCTAACATGGAATGACTGATTGGTTTAAAGTTGAGAAAGGAGTACAACATGTTGTATGTTGTCACCTTGCTTATTTAACTTATATGTAGAGTACATCATGTGAAATGTCAGGCTGGATCAATCAAAGCTGGAATTAAGGTTGTTGAAAGAAATATCAAAAATCTTAACTATGCAGACGATACCACTCTGATGGCAGAAAGTGAAGAGGAATTAAGAAGTTTCTTGATGAGGGTGAAAGAGGAGAGTGTAAAAGGTGGCTGGAAGCTTAACATATAAAAAAAACCTTCTAAAGTCTTGGCAACTGGTCCCATCACTTTCTGACAAATATAGGGAGAAGAAATTGAAGCAGTGTCAGAATTTATATTCTTGGGCCCAAAGATCACTGTAGATGTGACATTAAAAGATGCTTGTTCCTTGTAAGGAAAGCTATGACAAATCTGCACAGCATACTAAAAAGCAGAGACGTCACCTTGCTGACAAAAGTCTATATAGTTCAGGGGTGAGGAACTTGCAGCCTTCCGGGTTCTTGGGTATGGCCTTTTGACTGAGTCCAAGTCTTACAGAACAAATCCTTTTATTAAGGGGATTTGTTCTGTGAAGATTGGATTCAGTCAAAGGGTTGACTTGAGGACCTAGAGGGCCACATGTGGCCTCAAGGCTGCAGGTCCCCTAGCCCTGAAAATAGTCAAAGCTATGGTTTTTCCACTAGCAATATATAGCTGTGAGAGTTGGACTATAAGGAAAACTGAGTGCCACAGAATCAGTGCTTTGGAATTGTGTTGCTGGACAAGACTTTTGAGAGTCACTTGGACAGCAAAATCAAATCAGTCAATACTTAAAGAAATTAACTCTGGCTATTCCTTGGAAGGTCAAATACTGAAGCTGAAGCTTAAATGTTTTGGCCACATAATCCAAGGATGGGACTCATTGGAAAAGACTCTGATGTTAAGAAAGATTGAAGGCAAAAGGAAAAGGGGACAGCGGAGGTTGAGATGGATAGATAGTGTAATGTCATGGAAGCAACGAACTTGACCTTGGACAGATTTCAGAAGATAGTGGAGAACAGAAGGGTCTGGTGTGCTATGGTCCATGGGGTCACCATGAATTGGACATAACTGAACAACAACAACAACAAGCTGAACAAACATGCTGGACAAACTCCACACTGGTAGCATGCACCTTGGTTGAGTTTGCCAAAAGGTGGATTTGTCAAAAACAATAAATTTGCCTTATGCTTTCTTGTTTTATGCCTCATTTAATGTTTATAATCAGAGGGCTGACAAACTTTTTTGTTTTGTTTCTGCTATTACATCTACCAAAAATATTATTATGATCGTAACAGATACATAGAAGATATCTTAGAAGAGAGTTTTTATTAAGGTATACTTTGATCTATAAAATCTAACACTTTCTACAGTCATCAAACAATAAGCACAGAGGGAACTTATTTGTCTGCCTCTAAGGTAGCTGAGTGGGTGGTGCAGTGGATAGAGTGGTAGGTCTGGAGTCAGGAATGGGGTCATGAAGAATTGGACATGACTGAAATGACTAAACAATAATAACAAGGCAATAGTGTGTGTGCGAAGGCTGCCTGGACCCTTCTCATATTTTTATCAAATACATCCTTGCCTTGTGTGTGGATTATTATAAAGATTTTTGTAGAATTATCCAAGACAATTCCAAAAGACCCATGATGAAAAATGCTACCCACCTTCTGAGAGAACTGATTGATGAACTCTGAGTGCAGATTGAAGCATACTTTTTTCATTTTCTTAGTTACTTCCTTTTTATTGTCGTTGTTTTTTGCAACATGGCTAATATGGAAATATATTTTGCATGACTTCACATGTATAATTGATATCATATTGTTTTTCTTCTCAATGGGTGGGGAAGGGACAGAAGGAAGGGAGAGAATTTAGAACTCAAATTTGTAAAGAAATGAACATTAAAAATAAATTTTTAAAATTTGTAGTAATGAGAAAGTAAGCCATATAGATATAACTCATTACGTTTTCAGTAGTAATACTATCTGTGATTTTTTTTCCTAATCATTTGGAATCCTCCCCTATTGCAGTTATTTTTAATAATTAATCTCTTAGTGTCCTCAAAATTATGTAACTCCCAACATAGACTTCTGTATACACTTGGTCTGATTCAACTTCTTTTCCCTTTTGTTTTCTTTGCTTCCTTTCCTATTTCTTCATATAGTAAATTGGAGATTGTGACAACAGAGTCCAAACGTGAGAATTCCAATGTCACTGATGGAGAAAAAAATCTGTTGTAGGAATGCTGACAGATTCCCCTCCCCCTCCCCACCACCGACTTTTGTATGGCTAATGTTTCATTCTCAGTTTCCTTCTTCCCAGTTTCATTCTCAAATGCCCTTAGGATGATCTGGATCTCATGCCGAACTTTTTGCAAATGTGTTTTTTCTCTCTATTGCTCCTCAGTCTTTCAGGAAATGATTTTGCACATAACTTTCTTCTTCTTCTCTGTAAGATTTTGCAAATGATCTTCTATTTTAAGCTGGTGTTCTCTTGGATGTCATATCTCTGTACTTTACAAGATCAAGTATTTATTGGCTCAGGTGGATTTTAGGGTTTGTTGGCTTCCTCCTCATGGCAGTCATTTTGTATTGGTAATACTTCATAGAAGATGATTGTTGACGGTCTATGCATTATCCATTTCCATTTTTTATGTTGACAATCATTTGTTTAAATAGCGAAGGTTGGAACTACTTTAATTGTATGCCATATCTTCATCCTTTCTTCTGACATATTGTTGATTTTGACCTTCGCTCTAACAAGACTGTTTCACTGTGAGCTGCAAATTTATGTAGAAAAGACTCCCTTTTGGTGATGTTGTTTGGTTCTTGCCATGGCTACCACCTTCAAACTCTTTCCCTGATAAACATAGTCATGATAAAGACGCATGAAGCTTATATGTCGTTTACAAGCCTCAAGCCTCCTTTGTTTCTTGATCCTGAGCTGCACTTTCCAGTGATTTATTTCCACAGTCCACATATCCATGTTTGTGCAAAAAATTACTGTGTTAAAGTTTAAGATAATAGGTCCATAGATTCACAGCTATAAAGGACCCTAGAAACCACTGTTTCATCCCCTTAATCTAGAGATGAGGAAATTTATGCAAAGAGAATTTAAATCCCTTGGGCAGGGTCCCATAGTTAGTAAGTATCTGTGGTGGGATTTGAACTCGGGTCTTCCTGACTGCAGGTCCAGCACCCTCTCCACTGCATTAATTAATTTCAAGAGTCTTATGGAGTTCTTTATTATTTTTTTTTTACCTTTTCTTCCTCTTCAATTGATGGTGACAAGTTTCTATGGTGAACTTTTTGATTATGCTCATTATGAGTACTCCCCAGATGAAATAACCAAGCATCCCAGGGAGTGACATTTCTCATTGTCTTTGAATGTATAATAAAGCAACTCTGAGAACTCTTCAAGGAGAAGTGGTGAGTCATCATTCCATTTACCTCCAACTTCATTTATCATGAGAATGTCAAGCTTGTTATGAATCAGTTCTTTCAGTAGAATGTCTTTGGACTTGGAGTTCACATTTTGAGTATCAACAGATTCACATTTGTTGACCTTCTAAAAATTGTGGGTTTTGGTATCCTCTGCCCCCTTTTCCTCCACTCACCATGACTTCAACACCAGACTGAGAGTCATGCTATATTTCATTTTATTTAGTCAATAGGGTGCTAAGGTCAACGATTTCAACACTTAGTGGCCAGGCTACTGTGAAGACCTTCCCTGGATGAGGGGGCATATGAGAACAATTTGTTCCAAATGCCATTATGGTGGCGGAAGCAGGCACTGTGGAGAGCTTAGAGTTTGGTCAGTCATTGAAGATGCCAAGGTCATCTCCTGCATCCTAGGCCATTGCCAGTCATCTTGACTCCTGTCTTGCTACTGGACTTTGATGACTCTGGAAGAGAGAATGAGGCTGACAACTTTGTGTACCTCTGTCTCATTTTAAATCCAATTCACGGTATAAGTCAAGACATCACCCCATGATATTCTTGGTACTCTTTGAAGTAAAGGATGAACAAGTTTTTTAAAAAACAAAAATTATTAGGGGCAGCTAGGTGGCGCAGTGGATAGAGCACTGGCCCTGGATTCAAGAGGACCTGAGTTCAAATCCAGCCTCAGATACATAACACTTACTAGCTGTGTGACCCTGGGCAAGTCGCTTAACCTCATTGCCTAGCCAAAAAAAAAATTATTAAATGATTGGTAGACAATAGTGGGGAGATCATGGAACTGCATAGAACTCACTGAGTTAGTGATATTTACTCACAGAAAACTCTTTGCATTGAAATGTGGACTTTGGTCTAGAAGAAAACCCACTCCCACCACATCATGCAGTTTATATATCCCCCCTTCCTCACATTGAGTGGACACAATCTTGCTATCTGCAGGAGGGTCTTCCCTTTTTAGCAAAAGCAGTGGCCAGTGCCTTTTCTTTAGAGATGCTAGTAGATGACAATGCTGTGTGAGCAATAGTCTGTGGAGGCTAAGCCTTTTTGTGTAGAGTTTACAGCTCTAATCAAATAAAATTTATAACAGCTATTCTGACACATACTTAATGATGTACATAATTATTGTACTGCATAGCAATCAGGCACAAAAGTAAGTGGTTTTTCTATAATTAGGATAACCAAACCAAAGTTTTCATTTCTTTTCTCAATTTGTTAGATCTTCAGAAAGCGAGAGTTTTACATCAGTATGCTGGCCTCCATGTCTTCTACATTTCTGACCACTTGGTTACTCAGTTGCCCACTCTGGCCCTCCTCTCTTGTGTGTCCGTATTTTTGATCACCTCTCTTTCATATTGGGAATAGATTATCATGCCTTTCTTGGAAGTGTGGCCGTGCCGTGAAAAGATTTCTGGATTTGGAGTCGGAGGAATAAGGTTCAAATATCAGGTCCACATTTATCACCCATATGACCTTGGCAAGGTAATTTTCCCTTTATAGGCTGCAGTAACCTAACCTGTAGAATGTAGGGATTATGGCTACATAATAAGAAGATGGGACTCATTGGAAAAGACCTTGATGTTGGGAAAGATTCAAGACAAAAGGAAAAAGGGACAAAAGAGGAAGAGATGGATAGTGTCATGGAAGCAACGGATGTGAGCTTGGACAGACTTTGGGAGATAGTGGAGGATAAAAAGGCCTGGCATGCTATGGTCCATGGGTCAGGAAGAGTTGGACATGACTGAATGACTGAGTAAGACAAAGTGAGAGGAATGGATTCAATGACCTTGAAGATCCCTCCTAGCTCCAAACCTGTGATCATAGGCTATATTTCAGAGGATAGCTAGGTGGTGCTGTGGGGGATAGAGTGCCAGGCCCAGGAATCAGGAAGACTCATCTTCCTGAGTTCAATCTGGCCTTAGACACTTACTGGCTATGTGACCCTGAGCAGGTCACTTAACCTTGTTCCTCATCTGTAAAATGAGCTGGAGAAGGAACTGGCAAATCACTCCAGTATCTTTGCCAAGAAAATCCCAAATGGGGTCAAGAAAAGCCATACACGACTGAAACAAATGAACAACAAAAAGGCTATATCTCAATCTGTTTAAGTCCCATTCTTCTTTCAATGTCCGGCTCAGATGCAATTTTCTCTGAGGACCCCTCCTTAATTCCACTCTCCTCTACCCTATTCCATTTATCTCAGAGGAAAAGTGACCTCCCCAGCTACAAAATGCTCATAGTTCTTTGCCTGTGTGTGTTTTGCGCACACTGCTTACTTTAACTTATATCAAGTTATTTGTGTATGTGTCTTTGCTTTATTCATTTGTAAACTTCATGAGAGAAAAGTCTGTCATATTTTTATCTGTATATCTCTCTCTCTGTCTCTCTCTCTCTCTCTGTCTCTCTGTCCCTGTCTGTCTCTCTGTCTGTCTGTATCTCTCTATCCCTAGTGCCTGGCTCAGTGCTTGTACACAATGTAGAAGATAAATAAATGTTTGTTGAATTTGATATGTATCAAGGGTGGATTTGGAGAATGAATTTGGAGAAGAATCAACTAAACTAATCACTATGTACTCCCTATATGTAGTTGAGAAATATTCTCCTTGGCAATATGTCCATCCCAAGCCTGTATAGATCATCCAAGTGGTGATGCTACCTACCCCAGACTAGACTCCAGTTAGATAGGTGCGCTGGGGGGGAATGTTTGCGGAGTTCTGACATTGCTGGTGGGAGGCAAGCCTCAAACTCTCACAAGAGAAATGGGACAAGGAAATATTCAAGCAAAGCTCTGAGGAACAATTTTGAAGAATTCAGAGAAACATGAGAAGACTTGGATGAACCACTGGAGAGTGAAATAAGCAGGAAAACAAAATAATCAAAACAAGTTTTTATTTAGCACTTTAAGGCTTAGAAAATTCTCCATGTATGTTATTTCATTGGATTCTCACAACAGCCCTGAGAGGTAGGTTCTATTATTGTTGTTGTTGTTGTTGTTGTTGTTTACAGATCAGGAAACTGAGGCTGAGAGAGGTCAAGTGACTTGCCTAGGGTAGTACAACTAGTAAGTATCTGAAGCAGGATTTGAACTCTGACTGCAAGTCCATTACTCTAGCCGCTATGCCATCTAATGACCTGAGATAAAATGCTCAATTATATAGTAATACAAATGCATAATTACTACAATAACATAAATGAAAAGAACAATAAAATACAACCAGATTGTGAGCAATTGTGACAACTCATCTTGGCCTTGGGCAGATGATAAAATATATCTCCCTCATTTGGTAGGGAGGCAGAGGACTAAGAGTGGAATGGTGCGTACACTGTTGGTTCAAATGGACTATTTGGTGTCTGACCTGTGGTAGGGCCTCCTGAGTGTGTATTGGTCTGATTAGCCACAGTCAGACACACTGTCCATTGTCCCCAACGTAGTGATGTCATTTGGGTCTTCTTTGAGTGTGAAGGATGAACAGCAACCAGGAAGAAGTAGCTGCAGATGTTCTCCCAGCTGTGGATCCCAACCTGAGAAGCATGGCAAGACACAATGTCCAGAGCCATAACCAGGGTGGGGTGATCTGGGTTTTGTCCTAGGGTAGGAAATTCAGCAGGATTGACAGCATTTGTACTTTTCTGAGGAAGAAGGCATCTGTGTCTTGTAACAAGATGATATGGACAGGGGCTAACAATAGGCAGAGAGAGAGATTCTTGAGAAGAGAGTGGGGAGAGGTTGGAAATAGGGTGGGGACTGAGCTCTTCCTTCAGGGTGGGAAAGGAGACCTAGCCCTAGCCCTATTTCCAGGGAACTGATCACCTCAGTACCAGAACAACTGCATGGTCTGAGTCCCCAAAACAGGACAAGTTAGGGTTAGTTTATAGAACCTCTGCCATCTATTCCCTACTCCATTCTACTCTGTTGCAGGTTGAGGAGGGTCTAAGCTCCAGCTCTTCCTGAAGAAGGCTGCTGCACTGTCCTCTAAGGCAGAGTGCACCCAAGAAAGGCCAACGGCCCTCCTTTGCAGATGCTCAGCCTGAGTCATGAGACCAGGGGCCAGCAATCAGGAAAGCCAAGTCCTTATTTTCTGCCCCCACTTCCACCACCCCTACCGCTGTGAGCCTTGGTTATATCTAAGAAGGCCACATTTCATAGCCCAAGCTGAATGGATCATGGGATGGGAATCAGAAAACTGAGGTTCCAATACTTCCTTCATACTAAGTCTGAGGTTTTGTTTCCTCTGCTGTAGAATGAGAAGGTTGTTCTCTAAGGTTCCTGCTCCAACAGTCTGTGAATCTAGGAGATCTGGGCTCCACTTGAGTCCATCTCAGCCTCAATTTCAATATGAGTTGAATGAATTTTGGGCAAATTACCTGTCTTCTTTGTGGCCTCAATTTCCTCCTTGAGAAAGAAAAGTTGAATTAGATGATACCTAGGTCCTTGTGAATGCTATATTATGGTACTTTAAGGGGTAGGAGTGACTCAAAGAATATTTTTTAAATTTAAAAATGTCATTATCTTTCATTTTTACATCAATTACATTTCATAATATAGTCTTCTTTCCTCTCCTCCCAGAGAGCCATCCTTTTTAACAAAAAATAATAAAAAAGAAAGAAACCATTCAATAAAACTAACCAACACATCAAGACAGTCTGAAATTCTATGCAAGGCTCCCCAACTGTAGTCCCCCACCTCTGCAAAGGAGTGAGGGAGGGCACTTTTCCCATCTCTTTTTTGGGGCCAAGCTTAGTCATCATCATTTTGGCATCCAGTGTTTACTGTTGTGTTATTGTTCTTTCCATTTACAATGCCATCTTCATTCTTCTTGGTTTTGTTCATTTTGCTTTGTATCACTTCAAAGGGAGCCCAAGTGGGGATTACCAGCAAAGTTTCCCAAGCCTCTCTGTTTTCATCATACTTGTCCTCATTGTGCAATGGTAGTTCATTATATTAATGTACAATCCCTCCTTTGCCTCTTTTAGCCCTTTCCCCAGAAGCATTAGCCTGTATGCTGTACCACTTTATCCTCTACTGCCATGCTCCAGGAATTGGGGCTTCGTGGATGCCAAGCTTCAAAAGACAACTGCTATTAGCACTTAGTTAACAAGACTTGGGACAGGGATAGGGACTGGATCTATGATTTCACCGGTGTAGGGAACTCCTAAGTGAAAAAAACACCCTCTACTGATGAAGGCGAGTCAATCAGTCAATAAACATTTGTTAAGCACCTACTATGTGCCAGGCTCTTGTTCTGAGCACTGGATCATCACTTTCTCTGTGTAGCAAGAAATATAGACTCACTTTTCCAGAGCTAGATAGGCTGTGTCTCCCCCTCAGTGTTCTAGGGGTACCCTGGTAGGTTAGGATCTCTTCTAAAATGCTGTTGGCTTGAACCCCATTCTACTGTATTCCCCACCCCTTTCCATTAGCCTCCAGTGATTAGCATCCCAGTTCCATTTAACCAATTAAATTTTATGAAGTGATATTTACTTCAAAGATGCAGCAAGAACAGAAATATAAATGTCCCCCCCCAACACCTGGTGTACACTCACCCCCACCCATACCACCTTGATACATGGAGAAAGTATGCTAAGACTTAAGGGTAGTTTCTATATAAGCATTTGCCCTACCCAGTTCACTTCCAAATGTGGCATAGCCTCTGGATGTGCTCTAGTCTGTGCTTACTCTTGGGCTGTGTCCTTCAGGCCATTCTGAGGGACCTTGATGCTGGGATTGGCTGGCTGAAAAACCTGGTACTGTCCCTGCTCCTGGAATTCCTGTTGGTTCACTTTCTGGTCTTTCAAAGCTCACAAAGTCATAGCTATCTCCGATCTCGTTCACCTATAACCAGGAAAAAATAGAACAAAGACAGAAGCAACAGCAGGGTCATATACCCTTGGATTCATGCCAGCTCAGAGTGAAAGAGGGTCTCAGGTCCTGTCCCAATTCAGAGGTCCACAGCAGCTTATCCTCCTCCAGTGCCAAAAGATCTAGAAAGAGCCAATCTGGTCATGCAGGCAATGCATGTCTTCTCCTCTTTTATATGGCCAGCAGAATAGGACCAGCTATAAAATATATGCACACAGTCCATATTGGGAAACAGGATTCTTCTATTACCTGTCATTGTGACTTTCCAGAAGTAGGCTCCTCAACCTCTCCCACCTGAGGGATTGCATCTGTCAGTGATAGCCTTAAGGAGCTGTCTAAAGCAAAGGTATCAAACATGCAGCTTCTGCCAGCATCATGGTGGACTACATTCCCAAATAAGGCCCAAACCAGATTAAAATGAAACTAGGAACTATTTAGCTAAATAAAAACACAGTAGAATAATAGATAATGGGAATTGTATTTGTAAGCAGGAAGAAAGACAGTTCCTACCTTTGATTCTAATCCTACATTCTAAAGGGAGAAGACAGTGCATATAAGAAGATAAAAAACAAGAAGTATCAAGGGAGAGGGAGAAGATAGCTTTGATGGGGATGAAGGAATAAATATGGCTGCTCTGGGCACTTCCTTAAAGTGGAAACTCCAGGAGGAACTGACCAATCAAAGAAAGGGGGTACAGGTGTGGAGGAATCTTCCAGGGTGAGAATTCCACAGCAACATAGTGACAGTAGCATATAATTATAAAACTTTATGGAAGATCTCTCTCCTTTTTTTCTGAGCAGATTTTCCCAATCTCATAATAACTTAAATTATCTTGCTGATAAAAATGGAATTACATGAGCTTCCATGTGATGTCTGGTGCATCTTAATACTGAATGAAAATTCCCCTGAATCCATAAGACATTTTGAAGTAGACCTTCTCTTCATCCCTGTTGGGGGGGAAAATAAAGCTTTTCCAGTTTAGGTTAATCCAGCATGAATTCAGCTGCATGGTTTGTGACTAAGTGAGGTGACCATTGCAGGGTGTTACTCCTGGGATGCTTTCCATAATTCAAAAGCTGCCCAGTTAGGAGTTTTTACTAGAAATATGCCAGCCTTATTATGATGGAGCCACCTTAATTACAGTTTTCCTGTACATTCTGTCCAAGTGATAAGAAAGTGGTCATTCTAGTAATAGCCCATGTCACAGGCCCATCTGACATCTACTTTGCAGGATCCAATAAAGAGTGATGAGAGTAAAATTACATCTACATGTGTCCTGCGTGGCAAGGAACAAGATCCAAAAACCCAGGTGCTAGTAAACAGATTTACTACTTAAAAGGGTTGTAAAAAATGATTGTAAAAGTCACACATCCTTGTCCAATAAATCTGCTATTATCTGGGCATCAGACATTAATCTCAGTTTTACTAGAGTTAAGATGAAAAATAAATGCCAGGAAACATAAGCATATTTTATCTGTCAAAACACGAGCATAATCAGCAGTTTGAGATGCTTGTTGATTAAAAGGGCTAACTCAATTTTCTCCTATTTTTCTTGGCACATTCCACATTGTATTATCATTTGTAAGTTTCCATTTGTCAAAAGAATGAAATGGATTTGTAAATTGCCAGTGGTTCTAGTCAGGACTGGCCTCATGCAGAGGCAAAATGAGCAGTCACCTACCTAATATGACTTGAGAGTCGAGGTCTGCTCCCCTATTATTCTTACCATTGCCAATCTTCAAGGGCGTTTTACCTGGAGTAAGGTGTCTACAGAGTAAATATGAACTTCTTCTGATGAATAAAAATAATAATTGGCATTTGTGTAGCATTTTAGAGTTAGAACGCTTCATATACATTTCATTTCTTTTCACAATAATAACAATACTATCTAGCATTTATATAGATCTTTAAGGTTTGCAAAGCACTTTCCAAATATTATCATGTTTTCTGCACAATAACTCTATGAGGCAGGTGCTATCATTACCTCCATTTTACAGAAGAGGAAACTGAGTTACAGGGAAGCTAAGTGACTTGCTCATTGTCAGATAGCTAGTAAATGTCAGAGGTGGATTAGAATGCAGGTCTTCCATCCACTTTGCTAGGCTGCCTCTTCACAAAGCCATGAATAATCTGCCACCACCCTATCTTTCCAGGTTTATCATATTAATTATTCCCTTTTGTGCAATCCACAGTACGGGTGGCTTAGTGGATAGAGTATTGGCCCTGGAATGGGGAAGACTTATCTTCATATCTGGCCTCCTACATTTACTAGCTGTGTGACCCTGGGCAAGTCATGTAGTCCTGTTTGCCTCAGTTTCCTCATCTGTAAAATGAGCTGGAGAAGGAAATGGCAAACTACTCCTGTATCTTTCCCAAGAAAACCCCAAATGGGATCACAAAGAGTTGGACAAAACTGAAATGACTAAACAAAAACAGCATGCAATCTGCTGCAATCAAACCGGACAAATCTTTTCCAAACATGTCTTGGCCACTCCCACCTCTGCTCCTGAAACCATGATGCTCACCTTTCCCCTCTCTGCCTATTGAATTTTTACCTCTAAAAAGACTTTCCAGTTCTCCCTAGTCAAATGTCTGCTCTTGGTTAGTATACGCCTTTTTTTTCCAATTCAATTCAATAAACATTTATTAAGTACCTACTATGTACTTGGCACTGTGCTAAGCACTAGGGATATAAAAAAAGCCAAAAGATAGCCCTTGCCTTCCAGGAGCTTACAATCTAATGCTCATTGTATCTCTCTAATACATTTATCATTAGTTATTGCATATTAGAGTTGTCTGTATTTTAGTTAAGAGACAAGAAAGAGTTGGGCTGGAGGGTTATCTGGATTCCAGTTCTGCCTCTGGCTATGTGATAATGGACTGACCCTTTAATCTCTTAGTGCTCCCAGGCAACTTTCAATGACTACAAGTTGTTAACAGTTGGTAGAGTGAGTTTTTTCACCAGGAATTCCCTACTCTAATGAAATCACAGGACTGTATTAAAAAAAAAAATGGGCCTTCTCCTCCTACAGGATTGTATGCTTCATGAGGGCAGGGATTGTGTCTTAATTTAAACTTTGCCTTTCACACAATATATTACTCTGCATAGTAGGCTTTTTAAAAATGTTGTTTAATTGGTTGTTACCTTAGAGAGGGGTAGTACATTAGCTGGCTAATACTATAGCTGGGTTTAGTCTTTCTGATTAAAGCCCATTCCCACCCGTTGGGTGGGAATTACAGCAGAATTATACAGAAATGAGACTAGAACCTATCTTTTGATGAGTCAAAGAAGTAAGGAAAGGTCAGTCATTTCGGGCATTGCCTATACGTGGCAGAGTGCTGTGGTTGGACAACTAGAGAAATGGAAACACTGGTAACCTAATGGGGAATGGGGCTGTGGATGGAGTGCCCCAAGAATGGAGAGAATCTCTGAACATCCCCCCTCCCGCACAAAGAATCTGGGGCACACTCTCCTATAAATACACAGAAAGTCAGTGGAAAGAGTAGGTTTAAACTTAGGGTACAATGATAGATAGAGAACACATGTGGCAAAGGATTTAACTCAAGACTCCTGTCCTGGAAATCCTTTCCCTTTTTAAAATAAGTTCTCATGAACTTCTCCTTAAGGGTAACTCCCTGCTGGGTGAGTTACTTAGTAGAATCCTGGGATCCTTGCCTTTCATAACCATAAGCTCTCTCTGCCACAAGGGGGCATGCTTCTGAAAGCTGCTGTCATCCTTGGATGGACTATAAGCTACTACCATATATATCCATATATATACACACACACACACACACACACACACACATATACATATATATACATATATACACACATATATGTAAATACACACACATATATACACATATATACATAAATATACATACATACACATATAAACATATAGACACATATATACATAAATATACACATACACACATATATCCCTATATATCCCTATATAATGAGAGCAGCGTAACAGGTGCTTTGCCTCAGGCTCCCCAAATTGAGAGGGCTCTAACAGTACTTGTATTCATTTGCTCTGGAGTGAGCTCAGCCCTTCCTAAGAGTAATTAATTAAAAGAGAAAGTTATCAAAAGGCCTAATGTCTACCCTTGAGGCAACCACACTCTGGAGAGTAGCCCCTCCTGACTGCCCACCTAGACAGTGATCCCTTCCTTCAGGAATCTCCTGGTATCCCAGGACCTTCTTCATGTTTCCCATGGTCCAAAGAATCTGCCTGGGGCCTCCTTTAGTCCTACACTATGCAGCTGAAAGTGTCTTTAACAAATAATTTCTTCAGATCCCAGAAGTGTTAGGCTTAGTTGTGCTAAAGATGCTTGGTCAACTTCATAATCTAGTCTAGGGTTGGTCTTGAAAAAATAGTACTTGGGTGGAGAAACGGTGATGTCCAGGTAAAATCATGGGATTTCCTCTAGGTACTTTGTAAGTATACAAGTGTTGCTCTTTGGCCCAGTCATCAGAAAGCATTAATGAGATGTGAGACTAACAGTAAAACTGTCTATACCATGATCCCTTTATGATTTGTGAACACAAATTAGAGAGATTTGAAATAACTAAGCCCTAGAGGAGTCTCAAATGTTCCAGGGAGTGAAGGCCAGGGAGAGATTTGCAGAGCAGACCCCTGGAAGGGAATGGGATGAGGATGGGCTTTCTCTCTCCTGCCTTCCAATCTGCCATGTTGTCTATCAAGAAACAGTATAGATGGGGTGCTATACCAGGAATCTGAATGTGCCTGCATTCCCATATGAATGGTGGGAACCCGTCTCTTTGTATTACATTGCATGGAGCTGCTTTACTTGGAATGATTATAGTACAGTACCGAGTCAGAGAAATGGGGTTCAGTACCAGGCTCTACTACATACTACTTGTGCAACTATGGGTAATTGCTTTGATTCTCAGTTTCCTCATCTGTAAAATGAGGGGATTGGTCCCTTCAAGCTCTAATGTCATGACCCTATGGTCTTCGTATTGTAACCAGACTGTGTCTTCTACTGAATGCAGGTTTAGTAGTATATTGAACCAGATGTGGTGGGTGAAGGGTTTTCTATAGGGTTAGATGAAGGCTCATCCCAGGCGTTGGTGAGGCACATGTTTTAGAATCAGACAAAAACTCAACTCAAAAGAATTAGAGGAAACTTTCCTTCATGATCTGAAAGATTCTGATGTCTTCAGTAGCTAATATCTCTTCGCCAAATTGCTTTGTATTTATTTTGCATATGATTTCCCTGTTTTTCTAGGAGAGGCAGCATGACACGCTGGACAGAGAGCTGACCTCAGAGTCAGGAACACCTGGTTTCGTTCTAACACACACTGGCTGTGTGACCCTGGGCAAATCACTTAACTGCTCAATGTTCTAGAGCGGTGGTTAGATTCAGACAGTCCCATTCACTGTTGTAACAACTTCTTGTTGTCCTTAGATAAGAGATGCCTGCAATCTTGTCTAAATGGTTACTTCAACCCTGCTGATTGGCTGTATACTCTGAGCAAGGGTGAAAAGTTGTAAAAACCCAATCTGTACCCTAGGAAATTACATTTGCTATCAGTGAGATAAGCAGTCTTCCTTTGCATGCTAATAAATCTTTGGACTTTCAATTTGGCCTTCATAGTCACTTGACATATGCATTTCCTCCCCCTAATGGGTATACCTCTCCCAAGAGATCCAATTCTGCTCTGTGGAGACAATTCCCCAACACTCCCTTGATAGAATATAAGCTCTCTGAAAGCAGGGACTGTTTAATTTTTTCCTCTTTATCCCTAGAGCTGAGCAGAGTGCCTGTCACATAGTAAGCACTTTAAAATGCTTGTTGATTGATTGATTGGGAACAGTTAGTAGTCTAGTTTGGCTGGAAACATGGAGTGTGGAGGAGAATAATGTGAAATAAGGCTGGAAACGTCCATTGGAGTTATATTGTGTGTGTGTGTGTGTGTGTGTGTGACTGTGTGTGTGTGAGTGTGTATGAGTGTGTGTGTGTGTGTGTGTGACTGTGTGTGTGTGAGTGTGTATGAGTGTGTGTGTGTGTG
>NW_020954652.1:19592352-19612419 GCF_900497805.2 Vombatus ursinus
GAGAATGAATCTCAAGTAAGGGATGAACTTTCTCTTTTAAGGTCCGAGATAATACTACTCAAAATCTGCATGTTTTGGATTGGATTACAAATATAGCATCCTCTATGGAGCCACTCCCCCAATTTACTGACAAATTGAGGACCTCAGAGAGTGACTGCTACTTACTCTGTTTTTAGTACTTTTACTCATGGGTCTTGACTGGTATATTCTCTATTAAAACCCAGCCAGCCAGACTTAATTACCTTTTTAAACAAGTATTTATAATAGCTAGCTTTTATACAGCACTTTCAGGTTTGTAGAGTGCTTTATGTGGGTTGTCTCATTTAATCCTCAAATGAGAAGTAGGTGCTATTATTACCCCTGCTTTTGCATATGGGTAAACTGAGGCACAGAGAGGTTAAATAATTGCCCAGAGTCACACAGCTAGTAAGTATCTGAAGTAGCATTCAAACTCAGGTCTTCTTAACTCCAGATCTCCCACTTTATCCACCGCTCCACATCTCTGCCTCAAGAATTTACTTACTGAGAATGGTCAAACAATCAGCATTAAACATTTTCTCCCCTCTTCCCCCAAAGAATCTGGGGCATACTCTGCTACAAAAACACACACAGTGTGTAGAAAGAGTAGGCTTAAACTTAGGGTACAATGATGGAGAGGTACACACATAGAGAACACGTGTGGCAAAGGATTTAACTCAAGACTCCTGTCCTGGAAATCTTTTTCCTTTTTTTTTTTTTTTTTTGAGGCAATCTGGGTTACATGACTTGCCCAGGATCACACAGCTAGTAAGGGTCAAGTGTTTGAGGCTGGATTGAACTCAGGTCCTCCTGTCTCCAGGGCTGGTGCTCTATCCACTGTACCACCTAGCTGCCCTTCCTTTCAATTTTAAATAGAGTCTTCATGACCTTCCCCTTAAGGACAACCCTGCTATGTAGGCTACTTAGTAGAATCCTAAGATCCATGCCTTACATAACCATAAGCTCTCTCTGCCACAAGGGGACGTGCTCCTGAAAGCTGCTGCCATCCTTGGATGGATGATAAGCCATTCATGTAGCCCATACTTCCATAGCTATTCAGCTCTATCCACTAAGTGGACCTCTGTTGGGACTTCCAGATCTCCTAAATTCACTAGACCACCAGGGCATTTCATCTTGAAATATCCTTTTACCTGAGGTCAGAGACATGAAAAGACATAGAGGTGGTCATGTACTCACAGCCACGTGGTCGGATGGTGGGAGAGAAAAGCAGCCAGCCTTCCCTCCTCCACCTACCCCTGGAAGGTAGCTCAAAGTTGTCCTGCTTCCTCCAAGGTGCAAAGAAAAGAGTCATGGAGACTGTTCCTCTAATGAAGGGGAGCAACCCTCGAGTCATCAATTATTCCAGCTATTCAACCAATCAGAATACTTTTGGTTATCACATGGTAGAGCTCATGGTAGAGCTCACACAAGTTCAATGGAAGTGGGACCATCAGAAGACTTCTGTCTCTGCGGGAAATTGTATTACATGCTTCTGACCCCTCTGATATAATAGCTAATGTTTGCATAGCCCTTTAAGGTTTGCAAATGGTTTCAACCCACTGTACCCTGTAACTCTAAAATCTGCATCCTTAGTGCTAGCTAGCAAGCTAGCCTGTGAGTTGGAATTTCTCCCTCCAGTGCTGCTCCCTAGGCTACCCACAAAATCCAGGTCTGCTTTTCTTGCTGTCTTTACCTCCCTACCCACAGCCCTAGAACCTTCTCACCCTGGTCCTTCCTAGATTGCTTCATTTCTATAGCAGGTAGAATATTGTAGACATTCAGATCCCCATCTCAGGTGACTCTATGCTACCCCCTTGGAGATGCTGGAAACCACATCCTATAAATCTATTCTCTTGGATCTCGTTAATCATGTTGATCCCAGGTTTCCTTGAGTTTTACACTAAATTTTTTCTATTTATGCTAACTGTCTTTGCACTTACATAGGTTTATATTTTCTGTTTACTATAGAAGTTTCCCCCCACCCCAGCATCCATATGAATCTCTTTTGCCTTTTCTCTCATTCATCTACTACACTGTATTTATTTTTTATTTGCCTGGCATTCCATTCTGCATCTTGATTTTTGTTTTCCCAAATAGGGCTCTCTGTTAGCAATGGCTGTAGGAGTGGGCCTGAAGAGTCCAGCTGGGGTTGTACATCATAGAACTCTAGAATGTAAACTGGCATCTGGGTTACACGGAGAGAGTATTAATGTGGGTTTAGTGCTGGAGAACAGATGTCAAAATAAGCCAAGCTTTGGTCCTATTTGCTGTGAGAGAGTGAGAGTAAATGTACAGGTAAGGCTTAATGAAGCAACTGGGGGAAAGTGCTGGATTTGGGGTCAGGATGATCTGGGTTCAGATCCTGCCTCATAAACTTAGTAGTTGCATGATCCTGAGTAAGACCCTTAACCTCTCTGGGTTTCAGTTTTCTCATTTGTGAAATGAGGGGAGTTGGGCTTGATAAACACTATTTTTAATTTTTTTTCTTTTTAAAGGACTGGGAGAGGTAGGAGGAAGAGAAAATAAATCCTTGCTAATTGACCTCTAACTCTAAATCCTATGATTCATCATGGTGGAGTTCCTGTATCCCTCTCTATTTTGGTGAGTGGTTCTTGGCTACCAGCCCCCTGACAGAGAGGAGTAGGAGCTCATTTGTGGCACCTCTCTGTACTCTGCATGATTGTGTCTGTGTTCAAGATTGGACCCTGTGGTCCTTTAGAGACCAGCCACCGAGGACATTAAAAGGCGGGGGTGGAGGGTAGGGGTGTAAGCATGCCTCAAGGAGGCATATTCTGCATATTTACAACTTTGCAGGTAAGTATAATTTCCAGTTCAAGAAGAGGAATGCCCATTCATTGGGCATGTCCTGGGACATGGCACTGGGAGAAAATGAATCTAATATAGATTCAGCCTCCTCTGTCTAGGCTCCATCACTTCTGCTTTCACACAGGCCCAGGTTTTCTTTAAAAAGCCAGCCTTAGCTCCTTCTCCCTGCTCAGTTCCTTGCCAAACCCCATTCCCTACTCCTCAAGTCAGCCCCACAGCCTGACTGAAAGCTGTGCAGTTTCAAAAGATCAGTTTCACCAACGGTCCTAGGCAAGCTTACCCAGGAATGAAATTTGAGATAACATGAAATGAGGAAAATATGCACTAAACACATTTAAATTGCCATTGAATGGAAAATATTTCAATAACCATAAAACCTTCAAATTCTATGGGAAATTTAGCAAAGCAATCAACATTTAAATTATCAGCTTGCCCTGTTAATTTTAATTATGTCAGTTTACCTAGGCAGATTTTAAGAAGCACAAACTCAAAACACATGTCATGCACTTAGAAACAATATAATTATATGGTCTATATATGTATATAGAAAGGGTTGTATCTTAGAAACTGGTTCTGCAATTTTTGTGGTTATGTTTAAAGATTGCTTTCAAAGCTATACATTTAGAATAGCTGCATATAGAATCATGGCCAAGATTTTCAAAGCCTTAGAACCTTGCTCATCATCCCTGGGGGGAATAATCTTATATTATAAAAAACACTGCTGTTATCTAACCACCCTTGCCTATTTATCTTGGCATTCTGCATATCTATTCTGTTTTTACATACTGTCATCTGTCTACTTTATTACAACTTATCTTAAGAAACACAATGGACGCACAGTATTGGGTTAAGCTGTTGTTGTTCAGTTGTGTCCGGACTTGTGTCCAATTCTTTGTGACCCCGTTTGAGGTTTTGTTGGCAAAGAAAATGGAGTGGTTTGCCATTTCCTTTTCCAGCTCATTTTACTGATGAGGAATGGAGGCAAACAGGCTCAAGAAATAAAAACATATGAAAGATCTGGAGGATCTGACTCGTCTGGGCTCACAGCAGCTTTGCAGACTAGATCAGGGAGGCAGAAAGAAAGTGATGGGTTTGGGGAGCTAAGTGTTCCTAGGACAGGTTGGCGATCTCTTTCATGGGTATTTTTGTCTGCTTTCACAGGTGTATAAGGGGTGGAAAAAAGCTGGGTGTGTGAATGATTGCAAATTTTGATCCAATTTAAACCTTCCATGTACTTGGAGAGCTACTAGAGAAATCCCTAGACTAGGTGTCAGGAAGGTAGGAGCCACCACTGTTTTACATTTATTAAACTCCCAGGGTGTGCTTAGGGATTAAGGAATATGAGAAGCATAGGTCCTGACTGGTCAGAGCAGTGTGATATAACGGAAAGAACAGTAGACTGAGAGTTAGGGGGCCTGGGTTCATAGCATCAGAGAATTTTTAGATTTAGGAGACCATAGAGATGATACCCTCCCCGTGTTTTTTAGACAAGGAAACCAAGGCCAAGCAAAATGAAGTGACTTACCTAAGGTCATCCAGCTAGTAAGTGGCAGGACCAGAATTTGAACCCAAATTTCTGATTCCAAATTTACTCTGCCCTTAACTACTTATGTGACCTTGGGCAAGTCTCCTAACCCACCTGGGCCTGTTTTCTTATATTTCTTATCTGTCTCCTTAACCAAGAAGATGCTTAGTTAAAGCTTATTGAATTGAATCTGTAAAAGAGGGGGATTAGAATAAAGGATTTCTAATGTTTTATGTTCTATGAGTGATGGATACTTTATTGATAGTTGATTCCAATCCCACTGATGTCTTGACAATTGAGCCACTTGAACTGCTAGTTAGAGAGGAACAGAGAATCAGTGTGGTGTCATAGAAAGGGGCCTGAGCCAGGAGTCAGAAAATGTGAGTTTGAATCTCAGATCCGGAACTTACTACCTCCATGACTTTGGGCAAATTGTTTAACTTCTCTAAGCCCCATCAATAAAGTACAAAAGCAATACCTAAGTAATACTCAGCTTGCATGCCACATGCTATATCATATCTCTCCTGGTCCAGTTCCAGCTAATGCTAATAATATCTAGCATTTATATAGTGTTTTAAGGTTTGCAAAGCACTTTACAATATCTCATTTTATCCTCACTCCAACCCTGTAAGGTAGGTGCAATTATTATCCTCCATTTTACAGATGAAGAAACTGAGGTGGTCAGAGGCTAAGTGACTTGTTCAGGGTCACACAGTTAGTATTTGAGAACAGCTTTGGCTCTCCAAACTGTTGTGCCACTTAGCTGCCTAGTACCCTACTACCATGACTGAAATCACCTTGTTACATATGTGTGCATATGCACATGTGTACATATACACATGTGCAGATATACACATATATGTGCACATATGTGTATATATACATACATGTACATACACACATCTATATCTATATTTCTATATCTTGGATATACCTTTGTGTATATGTTTTATCTCCCCAGTAGAATGTAATCTTGTTAGGAAGGACTTGTCATTTTTGTATTCCCAGTGCCTAATGCATTTCCTGCCTGCCTCATAATGAGAGTTTGCTAAATGCTTACTGATTGATTGATTTCTATAAAAACTCTTTTGAATAAAGCATACCTTCCCATTGGTGTATTCCAATCATGAGTGACTTTCTACAAAGTCTTGGTTACGACTTATGAGATTGTCTTTGTTTCTTTGTGTCAATTTCTCAATTTCATATTGCATACTACCCCTCAGTGAATAGAGACTCTCCCTGGAAACTATACATTGGTATAGTTACATTTGAAGCCATAAGTTTGCATATGACCTTCTTCTTAGTCCTCAACAGGGAATCACCTGTCTCTGTGTGGCTGTTAACTGCCTTCCTTGTATTTGCTGGTGCATATGGTTTTCCTGATTGTTGCTTGGATCATAAAATGATGCTTCTCCTTCAGAAAGCCAAGATCCATCCCCAGTGGGAAGAGCTTCATACCTTTTTGTGCAACATTAATTTTTCAGGGCTTATTCTTTCCCTTCTCCTCTTGGTCAGGTTCTTGTACTTGCCAATCACTTAACATAGATTTGATTTTCTTCCATTTCCTCATTTTTTTTTCTCCTGGCCCTTCCTTCTTGGATTATGTCTTCTATCCTGTCTAAGAACTCTTCTACCTCCTAGGAACACAGAGAGGCATCTGTTAAGCCCTATCATTTTCTATCCAAGCAGGGAGACCTGTCACAGCCTGAGGGAAACCTGGACCAGGGTTAACAAGGATCAGCCAGGTGCTGACTGGGCATACAATCTTTACAGGAGCCATCTGAACTGTTTAGTAAGCAGAAAACTACCCAAGGCAAGAGCTGGAGACCTGCCAGTCCATTGCACCTGCTTTGCCAATGTGGGAAAGGGGGTAGGGGCAAAGCAGAATCCAGAAATTAACACATCTTGGAATTGGGTATCAGAAAAGAGATCATGGTTCTGAGTCAACGAACCACAGGATCAGATCCAAAATTACAAGTCTGAAGTCACAGGTGAGGTTTCAGAACCAACAAGCAGGTAAAGCAAGTTCAGGCTGATCAGAGATGATGAGAACTGATTAAGTTCAAGCGGGTGTGGAAGCATTTTGATGGTTCCACCCATTACCAACCACTTGTTCCACACGCTTGGCATGTGAATTTAACAAGATCAGTTCACAATTAATGCATGTGCAGTTGGTGAATGTGCCCTGCAGGTACACAAACACAGACTCAAAGAATATATGAGGTGGTGGTTGTTGTTTAGTTGTTTTTCAGTCGTGTCTGATTCTTCGTGACCCCATTTACAGTTTTCTTGGCAAAGATACTGGAGTGGTTTGCCATTTCCTTCTCCAGCTCATTTTCCAGAGGAGGAAACTGAGGCAAATAGGGTTAAGTGACTTTCCCAGAGTCACACAACTAGTAAGTATCCAAGGCCATATTTGAACTCAGGTCTTCCTGACTCCAGGCCTGGAACTCTGTCCACTATTATCCTATTAGAGGTAGAAGAGACCATAAATATAATCTAATCCAGTGCCCTCATTTGATAGATGTAGATGATAATACCCTTAAAGGTTAAAAGAAGTCATAAAATCCAATATCATCTCGCTGGCAAATGGTGGAGCGAGGACAAGAGCCCACATCTCCTGACTCCAGTTCCAGGGCCCTTTTACGTCACTGTCATTTCACAAGTCGCTAGAGCAGGTCCTTCAGTTTCCATAACTCTTGACGTGAAAGGACCAGCAATCTCAGCTACAGTCCTTCGTAGCTCTCCCTATAAATTCTTCTATTGGCTGCTCCCAGAAACTGCTTATTTACTTGGTTTGTTATCATGATATCCTCTCAGTCATGTGACTTCTTCTCTGGTTCTCTTCATACCAGTTTGCCCAGGTATAAGGAAATCATCATCATCATCATCATCATCATCCATTATATTAATATAACACCTTAAGGGTTTCAAAGTGCTTATAACTTATGTCATTTGGTCCTCACACCAACCCTATGAGGTAGGTGCCATTATTATCCCCTTTTACAGATGAGGAAATAGAGGTTAATAGTGATTAAGTGGCCTGCCTAGGGTCATATAGTCAATAATATAAGGTAGAAGTTTTAACTCAAGTCTTATCAACCTATCCACTGTACCACCTCATTCCCATCAATCATGCTGTGAGGCTGACCCTGGGTTTTTGAAGCCCAGGCCAGTGCAAGTACTGACATATGATTCCATAATGGATTGTACGGGTCTGTTGTCTGAGGACTAGATGAGCTAAGTTGGGAGAGAATAATCACTAAGCCATTAGTGGTTAATTTTTTTTTTCAACCAAAGAAACTCAAAAAGAATGTTAATTGTAATCTGCATTGATAAGACCAGTGAGTGGTACCAGTGAGACGAGGCAAATAATAGACCATCAGTATATCTCCTCTTTGAGGCAGCTAGGTGGTACAGTGGAATGAGAGCTGGGCCTGAAGTCAGAAAGACTCAGCTACATGAGTTTAAATCTGGCCTCATACACTTACTATCTGTGTGACCCTGGGCAAGTCACTTTACTCTTTTTACCTCAGTTTCCTCATTTGTAAAATGAGCTGGAGAAAGAAATGGAAAACCACTCCATATCTTTACTAAGAACACCCCAAATGGGATCACAAACGGTTGGACATGACTGAATTGATAACAAATACAAACAATAATAACAAATCAGCATAATATAATATTTATATAGTATTTACTCTGTGCCGGGCACTGTGCTAAGGGCTTCACAGCTATTATCTCCTTTTATCCTCACAACAACCCTTGGAGGTCCGTGCTATTATTATCTCCATTTTACACATGGAGAAACTGAGGCAAACAAGGGTTGAGTGACTTGTCCGGGGTCACAGAACTAGTAAGTGTCTGAAGTCAGATTTGAATTCAGCTCCAGGCCTAGAGCTGTCTCCACTGCACTTCCAAGCAGATGCCAGTGGCAACCATGGAGACTATTTGCTAGGATATTCTCAGATCGCTCACATTTCTCCCCAAACTTGTTCTTTTCCTGTCCCAGGTTCCAGGTCAACCCAAACGTCATTGAGATGACCCAAGAACTTTTAGTATAATGCTCAGTACATTATAAGCACTTAATGATTTTTTTTTCATTCAGTCAGTTTTTACTTAACCAGAACACAGACCTGAGTCCTCCATTTCCCACCTGCAATATCTCACTTAGCCTTGTCCTCAATATAATGGATACCCAGTAGCTCAAGAAGAAATTCTTTATCTGAGGAGTAAAGATCATCATATAGAATTACAGTTATTCCTGCTCAATCAGCCAACACAGGGCTTGAAGGCCCATTCAAATCAAGAGTCCTTAGAGGGTTTTGGGGAGGGGTGGGGTGGAATGGTGGGATAAGGGGGGAGGAGGGCAGGATGAAAGATGCAAAACTTTGTAGTGGGTCTGGAATGTAAACTTAAACCATGGAGCTTGAGTATGTTTGCATTTGCACCAATCCTGTTAATTATCATTTTAAAACTACTCCTGACTTATCACTGTTATTGCTGAGACCAAAGTTCCACATGTATGGGGGGCTGATGGCGTCCTTTCAGTGACAAGTCATCCTGAAGTCACCAGCATTGCTTCAGCTTTTAAATTCCTGTCTCCTGACAACCCACCCTCCCCAAATGTCTTTGGTTACATTTTGTCCCTCACCTGTTCCTTTCTTTTTCTCATTCCCTCTCTTCCACCTTCCACTCTCCTTTCTTCTTCCTTATTGCCTATTGAGAGTCCCATTTACCAGCTAGATTACAGCCCTCAGGTTTTTACTGCCTCAGGCATTTTGTAGCTCATTCCTTCAGCTTCTTAATTAGTGCCTTCTTTAGCTGCTGTTTGTACTGGTATGTTTAACCTTCACACACTGTGTCCTGCTTGTGAATTCCTAAGGATTCCCTCTGCTCTCCAGACAAGTTACAATCCTTAATTACCTCATGTGCCTATCCCTGTGTCTGGCAATGTGGCTCTGAAATATGGCAACTTTCTTGTTCTTTTCTTACCTGAGCCAGTCAGGAAGGCTCTCATCTGCATTTTCTCCCCTTTTGGACAAATTTATGAGCACATAAAATAATAACTCATGATTATATGGCATGTTAATGTCTACAAAGTGTCTTGTACTGAACCACTGAGACTGGTATGGTCCGCCACTAATGGCTACCAGATGAGAATTGTCCGATAGAGCAGAATGTAGTTGAAAATGTTTGGGATTTCTGCTTTTGCTGGTAAATTCAGCTTTTAAGAAGTGATTCTATTGCTATGAAATCAAAACCAGAAGCTAATTCTGCTTCTCATACCATACTTCTCTGGAATTCACTTTTCTTTTTCTTTCACGTTCCCAGTCAGGGAAAGAGATGCAACAGAAATGCTCTGCCCAGGACTAGGTTTGGTCCTAAGTTCCTTTCTCTGCCCTGAAAGGTCCTGCTCATTGCATGTATGCTGAAACACATGGCGCCTTCTAACTGGGATGATGAAACCTTTTCTCTGAAAGATTAATGGAATGTGGAACCAGGAACAGGCAGCATTCAGAGCTCTCCCTTCAGATGGGACCGAGAAAAAGAAAAATGGGGCAGCAGAGCCCCATCTCACAACCTGTGTCCTCAGTGAGGGCATTGGCTGCCTGTGTCGAAGAATATTCTCATCAAAAAAGTACATTGGAAAGAGCATTCCCTTCAGAGATATAGGAACTGGGTTCAAGTCCCACCTCTGAATCTTACCAATCTAGTGCAAGTCATTTAACTTTCTGGGCTTCAGTTTTCCCATCTGAAAAAGGAGGGGGTGGGAAAAGATGAGTTTTGAGGTCCCTCCCAGCTCTTGATCTCCTAGGATTCTATATTTTCCCTAGCTAGGTTGTTGTTTGTCCTTTGCTTTTTAAAAGGACCAATGATATCAGAGGGTGATTTAAGTGAGGCAGAGTTGGACAAAGTTGTCAGCCTCACTCTCTCTTCCAGAGTCATCAAAGTCCAGTGGCAAGACAGAAGTCAAGACAATTGGCGATGGCCTGGGATACAGTGGATGACCTTGTCATCTTCAATGTCTGACCAAGCATTAAGTGCTCCACAAGGCCTGCTTCAGCCGCCTTTGTGGTCACTGTAACAAATTGTTCACATCTCTCCATTCAGCCAGAGGAAGTCTTCACATGCTTGGTGTAGACATCCCCTGACTCACCGACTGGTTTAAGGCCCATCAGTTACCCTTACCCTAGTTTAGTCCATCTGCTGAGATGGTTTTAGATATGGCCTCTGCACATGATACAGCTTCTAGGAGCCCCAGATGAGAGTTGGGTGCCAGATGGATACTAAAGGTAGATGATCAACCCTGAAAAGGGCTTGGCAACCCTCATGCCAGAGGTGCTAGTCCTCCCTGGACACCCCATACAAGCCCTGGCTAGGCAGTGAGTTCCAAAAAGAAAAAAACCATCTCTCTGTGCATCTGCTGTTCCCACAGTGGTACCAAGCAGCAATAATAATAATTGCATATACATATGTGTATATGGGTACATATTACATATATATGCATGTGTGCATGTGTGTATATATGTATAATATTATGTCATAGATATATATATATATATATGCATATGTGTGTGTGATTTTCTGCCAGGTTGGCATTTTCTACTGAAGTAAATTCCTCAACTAGAGAAGTAGAGGTCCTTGGGAAACTCATTACTTCTTAACCAAAGTTGTGGGGGAATCCTGTATTGGTGAGGGGAAAGCCATCACCAGAGCCAACTAACTGAGTGGAGACATAGAAGGCCTTCTTGAGCATGGTGCAGAGTGGGATAAGCAGAATAGTAACAGAATGAAGAGAAATGGTTTCTAATGGTTTTTTGAAAGCACTTTTCATACATCATCTTATTTGAACCTTATAATACAACATTACTTCAAGTAATATCTCCACTGAACTGAGATTCAGAGAGGTTACAAGTCAGTCAAATATAAACCCCTTGATTTCAAGGATTGTTGTAAGATTTGCCTTTGTTATTGATTATTATTATTATATTATTATCATTATTTATCTATTATTTATTTATCATTTATCTTAACACAATGGGGCAGTGGCAGGCATTCAATACGTGCTTATTTGAATTGAATTGAATTAAATTGAATGAAGTGATTGCTGATGGTCACACAATTAGTAAATATAAGAAGTCAGATTTGAACTCAACTCTTTTCAAACAACAATCACAGAGATCTTTCCATTACAGTATTCCATTCTCAAGAAATCATTCTGAATTGATTTTTCCTTATCCATACATACATTTACTCATTCATTCATTCCTTCAGTCACTTTTCCAGCCAACATTTAGTTGTTCTGCCCTGTTTTAGGGGCTGTCACAGTGCCTGTCCTTAAGGGGTTTATAGTCTAACAAGAAGCTAACTACTCGTTTCTAAAAGCCAGCTGTGACTGATATGGGAGTCTACCAAGGTAGTTTCTTTGCTCTAATTGCAGCCTACACTTTGTACAAACTTGTGCAGACAAAGATGCTTTGAGGAAGACAAGATTCTACCCAGTGGCCAGTCCTGCCATCTTGCCCATTCTGGAGCCTTTCTGCAAGTAACCTCAGCAGTCCTTCATTTTGTTTTAGAACATTTGGAGACACATTGATATTCATACAACAGGAGGCAGGGGAAAGAAATCTGGCTGGCAGACAAACACCTCAGTGAAAGAAACTGACCACAGAGCCACAAGGGGACTGAATGTGCAGGTGAAACATTGCAATTTTTTTTTTGTGAATAAGAGAGAGAACCCACTTTACATTGTGTACTGCTTAGAATCCTACTTCTGGCTCCTTGGATGGAGAATAAAAGTGGTTTGTTTGAAGAGGTTTATTTTCGGCAAGGCAAAAGGAGAAACAGTGTGTGTGGAGGGGGAGGAGAATGAGCACTGGATTGGTAGTGAGGAGCCCTGGGTTCTAGTCCTGACTGCCACTGACTGAAGCCAAGGTGTCTTATGTTTCTGGCTTTCATTTTCTTTATGTGTAAATTCTGAGTGTTGGCCTAGGCAAGGGTGTTCTTAACCTTTTTTTGTGTCATAGGACCCTTCAGCAGTCTGGTGAAGCCCATGGACCCCTTCTCTGAATCATACTTCAAGATTATTAAAGGAAATGCCAAATTTCAGTTAGAGGTTAGTGAAAATAAAGATGCAAGCTCTTCATATTCTGAGTTCACAAACTCTCTCCCACCCCTGAAATCAATGCACACGGATTTCCCCAGGGGTCTGTGGATCTCAGGTTAAAAACCCCCTGGTCCAGATAACCTCTAAGTTGTCTTCCAGCTCTAGGTATGCTTAAAAGAAATCTTAACATCTTTTAAAAAGTTTTCTGGCAGTTTTCAAAAATCTATGATCTTGTACAGTTTAAGATTAGCTCTCCCAAATTTCCCTCATTTCTGCTCATATGTGTACCAGCCCCCTAGATTAAGGGTTAGAAGGGATCCCAAGGCCAAGGCCGTTTTTTACAGATGAGCTTATTGAGGCCCAGAGAGCTTCTGTGACTAGCCCAAAGTTGTATGAGTAGTAAAAAGCATATATAGAGGGAGTGAGCATTATTAGACAGAAATTGTACATCTAAGTGGGGAAACTGAATATTTAACCAAGAGGAAAAATGGTGTCAATCAAAATGCACCTTGCCAGGTGGTAGATTCTGGGACACCCTTCCCCTGGAAATCTCAGAAGTGGGGACTGCTTATTGTGGACTGAGCTGAGAATAAGAGGAAAGAAATCTGTTCTGGGAATCCATTGAAATATCATCAAGTGCTGAAGAAAATGGGTCAGTATAAACTCTGCTCTAGCCAAAAGAAAAATCAATATCTTCATGAGTCATTTCTCCAGTTCACTCATTTGAGCCTTTCTCTTCAATTCTGCCCTACTTTTAGAGCTGGTAGGGACCTTGGGAGGGGGCAGATGGCTGGCATAGTGGATAGAACATTGGACCTGGAGTTAAGAAGACTCATCTTTCTGAGTTCAAATCTGGTCTCAGATACTTACTAGCTGTGTGACCCTGAGCAAATCATTTAACCCAGTTGGCCTCTGTTTCCTCTTCTGTAAAATGAACTAGAGAAGGAAATGGCAAACCACTTTAGTATCTTTGCTGATACAACCCCTAAATGGAGTCATGTAGAGTTGGACACAATTGAAACGACTCAACAACAGGAACCTTGTGGATCATGTAGTCCTATCCTTTCGTTATACAGATGTGGAAACTGATCATAGGATTAGAAATCTAGAGGGCCTCCAACTCCTACATTTTATAGTTGTGAACAACTGAGCCTCAGGGAGGCGAAGTGATTTGCCCACAGAAATACGTGAAGCATACATCAAAAATGGGGTTCAAATTTTTCTACTGTACCATACGGTTTCCCGAATGCCACCGTAGCTGAGTGACGAGGTCACTCAGGTGACTGTTGTCAGAGTCAGGATTTTAATCCCAGTCCTTAATTCCAAATCTAAATTTCTTTCAATAATACCATGCTTCAGGTTTTCTGGGGTTTGGTTAGTTTTTTGGTTTTTTTTTGGTAATTCCTTTAGGCTGTAAATTTCTTGAGGGCAAGGACCAAATCTTACCTTATCTAAACTTTGTATTTCTGTAAACAGGAGGTAATAAATGTTTGTTAAATGGATGTACTTTCCACAGATATAATCCCACACTATACACCTCCCAATAGGACTTAGTATGGTAGGATTATTAACTAATTGACAATCAGAAAAAACACAATTATAGAAAGTCAGAGCTGGAAAAGACCTTAGAGGTTACCTAGCACAACCTAAATCTAAACAAAAATCTCTTCCTCAGAAGAACTGACGAGTCATCATTCAGCCTTTGCTTGAAGACCTTAAGTTTTGGGGAACCCAGTATCTCCTGAGGCAGCCCAGTTTATTTTTAAAATTAGTTTTCCCTTCCATCAAACTCAAATCTACGTTTAGGAAATTTCCCCAACAGATAAAACAAGCGTAATCATTCTTTCAAATACTTGCTAAAGTCCTCTATTCCTTTAAAAATCCATTTCCCCTTGGTAGGATTATACTAAGCTTTTCAGGTAAATCATTCTTTGTTACAAGCCTATCTCTTTTGCCTTTTGGAACATTGTATTCCAAGATCTGTTCTCATTTATAGTTAAAGCTGCCAGATTTTGTGCGATCCTAAGCGTTATTCCTTGATACTTGAACTGTCTGTTGAATGTGACAGTGGTCATGTTTTCCCTCTCTTCTCTTCTTCATATTAAACTTGTCCATATCCTTCAATTATGTTTAAATGGCATGGACTGGGGACCCTTCACTATCCTGATCTTCTTCTGAATACTTTTGAGCTTATCAATATCATTCCTAAAATATTACAACCAGAACTAAACATAATACTCCAGATACAGTCTTACCAGCATTGAGTAAAGCAAAAACATTGGCACTCTTAATGTAATCTAAGATTGCATTAACTTTTGAGGATTGTAACATTATATCATTGACTCACATTTAACTCACATTTAACTCACTAAAATCCATGGATCTTTTTCAAATAAATTGAGGTTTGGCCATGTGCATCCTTCATCTTCTACTTGGTGAAGCTGATTTAAACCAAACCAAAACAAAAAAAAAACCAAAACCCCCGAATATAAATGAATACAGCGCTGTGCCTGGAGTCAGGAAGACCTGAGTTTAAATCTGGCCTCAGAAACTAGCTATGTGACCCTGGTCAAGTCACTTAACCCTGTTTGCCTCAGTTTCTTCATCTGTAAAATGAGCTGGACATGGAAATGGCAAATGATTCAAGTATCTCTGCCAAGAAAACCCCCAATGGGGCCACACAGAGTTGAACAACAACAACAATAGGTCTTTATATTTATTCCTATTGAATTTTATTCTGTTAGGTCCAGCCCAATGGCCTAGCCTTCAAAGATGTTCTGGATCCTGATTATGTCATCCTAGCCATTGGCTATCCCTTCCAGGTTTATGTCACCTGTCAATATGGTGTATTTGTCATCTATGTCTTTATCTCAGTTATTGATTAAAATGTTAAACAGCATGAGGCCAAGTACAGATCCTGGAGAACTTCACTAGAGACCTTTATGCCATTTGGTATTGATGTACTAATGATCATTTTCCAGAAGGATAAGGTCAGCTCTGGGGAATGCATGATGGGCAGAGGAAGAGAGAACTTAATTTAGCATCCTCCCATGGACTATATAATGAGACAGGGATTTTGTGAAAGTCTAATTGATATGTTTACTTTTGGACAATTATTTTACAAAAAAGGAAATCTATGGCTCTAATTCCATGAAATAGACCTAGGATGGGAACATCACTAATTCTGAAATTAATAAAACACCCATGAAACATACTGTTCTCTAGGTGCAATGGTAACATTAATCAGATTTGAGCAGTATGATGAGGAATATGGATGGTGAAACTGGGCAAAATGAGATTGGGGGGAAGGTGGTATTGCTCCCCTTTGAACTGAAGCACTGAAGGGGTCGAGAGTGGAAAAAGTTTAAGAAGCCTTGGATTAGATGACTGCTAAGTTCTCGTAATACTTAAAACCTGTGATTCTATGGAATAATCTTAAATGTATGCCAGGCTTCTGATATCAGACACAGATGTCTTGCCAGGGTTTCAGATTGGAATGGGAATTTTCACTTTCTAGTTTCCATTCTTAATAGAAAATTTCCTTATGAATACATTACTGAGTTATTTGCACAAATACCCAGGCATGTGTGTATAGTGTCAAGCAATGGGAGAATTTGTTTGCTATCATTTGTGTTTTCAAAGAGGGTAGATCATGGGGGAGTCCTGATTGCCTGCAGATGGTGTCCAGCTGTTTATAGGTTAACAGTCTAACCATAGGGATTGAAAATTACTAATCAGCATCACATAAGGCCAAGAGAAAGGGAATTCAAATGTATATTCCACTGACTTTGCTAACTATAATGTTGCTCTGAGCGCTCCCATAGGAAATCCAAGGAGTATGGTTTCCTCCGGTGAAAAGGAGCTCACTACTTTTCAGAGCAACCTTTATCACTTTGTAATTTCTTCCCATTGTTTCTAGATTGACCATCTGGGGTTCAGTTACCTTATCTATGCAATGAGAGAGTACAAGGAGCAGTTAAGTGGTTCAATGGAGAGAGCACTGGCTCTGGAGTTGGGGGGACCTGAGTTCAAATCCAGCCTCAGACACTTAGTAGCTATATGATCTTGGGCAAGTCACTGAACTCCCATTGCCTCAAAAAAAAAAAATGAGGTGGTTGAACAAGATGACCTCTAGAGTCAGTGCCATGTCTGTGACTTTATGATTCTCTGGTCCTAGGCCTCTTCTGCAAGAGACCTCTTCAAATGTGAAAATAGCTGTTATCCCTCCCTTTTACCTGCTAGATAAAAAATGCTGGATTCGGAGTCAAAAGTATTCCAATGCTGTCTTTGAAACTTACCCTCTGACTGGCCTGTATTTAATCAGTTAACCTTTTTGGGCCTCAGTTCCCTCAAATGCAAAATGATAAGAGTTGGAATAGATAACTTTGAAAGTCTCTTCCATCTCCAAATATGTGCTTTCATGCAAAAAAAAATGTATTTGAAATATTCTATCTTCCTCTTTCTCTTTTTAAAAATGTATTTAGAATTTTACCCAGAATCTGTCTCTTCATGATCCTGGAGACCATATACATTAATATTGTTCTTGGGGTTTTCTTGGCCAAGACACTGGAGTGGTTTGTTATTTCCTTCTCTTGTGGGTTAAGGCAAATAGAAGTTAAATGACTTGCCTAGGGTCACACAGCTAGTTAGTATCCGAGGCTATTTTTGAGCTCAGGTCTATCCTGATTCCAGGCCCAGGGCTCTATCCACTGAGCCACCTAGCTGCCTTCAGACTTTACTAACAGTAATTAGTGATGATATTTGTTACTAATGAACAAGAATATGACCTTCACAGTTACCAGTTATTTGAACTTCTGAGAACCTCTGACTCTTCATCTCAGGGAGGTTAACTCATTCATTCATTCATTCATTCATTCATTCATTTGTTAACACCAGGTGGTTGTGGGTGTCCTAGGACAGGGTACAATTGTGTGGTAGACAGCCATCACTCATTACTACCCTCTCTTTCCTATTCACTTTGTCTCTGAAAATTTAATCAGATGCATCCTGTTAACAAAACTTAGTTAATTTTTTTAGCCTATAGGCAATGTAATGGCCACTTCACATCCTTGTGGTCCTGCCTTTAGGGGATTTGAGGAGTTTATGTTAAACCCCGGTTAGGAACACACTAACATTAGCTCAGATGCCCCAGTAGGGAAAATTCCTAACATTTAGGCAGAGGTTTTGCTCTCTGCCCTTATTTAAATTTATCTTTATCTCTAGCTAAACCCTGGGTTTGTTTTTTTGTTTGTTTTGTTTTGTTTTGTTGTTTGTTTGTTTGTTTGTTTTACGGTTGAGGCAAAATTCAAATGACTAGAAAAGTTTAAGAAGCAAGCATTTCTGTTATAATATTTGTTAATGTTCAGGCACAGGGAGAGAAAGCTAAGGGAAGAGCAGGAGAACTTCCCTCAATCTTGGAAGAGGTAGGTTCAACTGGTAGCTTTAACTTGAGACTTCTCTTTGGAAATGCTTTTTTTGGGGGGGGGTTGGGTGCAATGTCCATCTTCAATCTCTTCCTTCTCTGCTATAGCTCAGCTCTCCTTTTTACTTCTCATTTCACCTACTGCCCCTATGTCGTCACCCTTTTCTCTCCTGTCCTTTCCTCTCCTGTTCTCTCCTCTTCTGTCTTCCTCTCTTCTCTCCTTTTCTCTCCTCCTCCCCTCCCCTTCCCTCTATCTCTCTCTGTCTCTACTGCTATTTCTGTTTGTCTCTTTTCTCCCTCTCTCTGTCTCCCTCCATCTCTTTCTCATCCTGTTGAAACTTTTGGACATGACCCAAGTAAGTCTGCCATCTGGCTGGAGGTACAAAGTCAGAAAAAGGAACAATCCTTATCTCAAGAAATTTCCATTCTATGTGGGGTAAACAATATGTACATAGGCACATACAAATGCAACAGTGACTACCCTGACCTCCATTGCCTAAAGACCAGATCGGTTACATTTCCCCCCTCTCCCAGAATTCTCCAATATCCTTACAGGTGATTCAGTTCACAGCTTAATTCAGTTCCTACACAGCATGGCACCCTCAAATTCTAGGTCCAAAGTCCCCCTCCCTTGTATCCCAGCACTCTGGTTTCTAAGGGCTATCCAGCTGGCTGCAACATCTGGCCTGGAATCTTGCCTCCAAGGTCATGTGACTCGAATTTCAGGGTTCAGGGATTCTTCTGCCAGAGCCTAGAACTGAAAAGGACAAGCAAAACAGACCAAAACCCTAGGGCATAGGGCCTATAAGGGGTGGGCAGGGGAAAAAAAGCCCTTCACCACCCCAAAGGTAACTCCGTTCATCTGTACTGTGGGTGAACAGGACCTTCACCTCAGGGCATAGAATTGGAAAGCAAGCAAACTGTGTACAAAGTTGACTTTTAATACCAGTCGAAAATTCCAAGCCATCAAAGCCAGCCCGCGTTTCAAAGGCTGCTGATGCTCTCTGACATCTACTTCATCATGTCTGTGACACTGATGAGTGCAGAAAAAAGGCTAATGAAAATGTTTCAATCTGGCAAAAAACCTTCTCTGTGGCCAAAGCTCTCCAAGGCTGCATAGCTGGCTGTTTTAATGACCCAATGAGAAAGTAACCTGAGTACAGTACATTGGATATGAATTTGATGAATAGTGTTCTATAGAAAGCACGGGCAAAGATGAATAATTCATGAATGATGTGGTACATTTATGAGCTATTTACAGCTCAGAACTCATGGTAGCAAAGAGAACACCAAACAGCTTCCTTTGTCTGCCATTTGGAGCCATATTAGGAAAACAAGAGGCAGAATATACCTGAGAAGGAAGTGCATTATAATTGTAAGTATAGTAATGAAGAAGAAACCTAGTAAATATTTGCTTGAAAATGAAATTAAAGGGTAGTATTAAGATAGCTAGAAATACCAAATTATAAATTCGTGGAGGCTGCTGATGTAATTTTATTATGTAAGTCATGTTATTTGTGAATATTTAGCATTTTCTTTCCTAATTAATTCATGTTGATGTGTGATTCATCAGGATTTCTGAATATTTTTTATTCTCCAATAAGTTCTCAACTTTGAAAAGTCAGAAAATTACCATATACAATAATCATGTATTTCCTTCTTCCTTCCTCCCTTCTTCTCCCCTTTTCTCTGTTCCTTCCCTCTCTCCCTTCTTTTCTACCTTCTTCTCTTCTCTCCTCCCTCCTGCCTTCCCTCTCTCTCTTCCTTTTTTGTCCCTCCCTCCTTCTCTCCCTCCTTTCCTTTCTCTTTTCTTCCTTCCCTTCTCTTCCTTTTTCCCTTTCTCTTTCCCTTCTCTTCCTTCCCTTTCTTTTTCTTCCTTCCTTTTTCTTTCTTTTTTCCCTCCTTTCTTTTCTCCTTTCTCTCTTTCTTCCTTCTCTTCTTCATTCCCTTTCCTTCCCTCCCTTTCTTTCTTCTTTTCTTCCTTCCTTTTTCTTTCTTTTTTCCCTCCTTTCTTTTCAGATTTCTCTCTTTCTTCCTTCTCTTCTTCATTCCCTTTCCTTCCCTCCCTTTCTTTCTTCTTTTCTTCCTTCCTTTCCCTTATCTTTCTTCCTTCCCTTCCTTTCTCTTCCCTTCTTTCTTCCCTTTCCCTTTTCTTCCTTCCCTCCT
>NW_020954652.1:19612494-19615047 GCF_900497805.2 Vombatus ursinus
TCCTTCCTTCCCTCTCTTCCTCCTTTTCTCCCTCTCTCATCAATAAAATGAGGAGGTTAGAGCAGATGATTTCTAGGTTCCCTTCTAGCTCAAGAGTCAATAAATCTATGTATTATCCTAAAGGAAGATAGTCTAGTGGGGGGGGGGAGAAGGAGAAAATGACAATACAAACAAAGTAAGTTATAATTTCAAGATAGATGAAATATTTAGATTTCTCTAAGGTCATTTTTTGATCTTAAAGTTCGAAGATTCCATGAAAAAAATAACAAATTGTCTTTCTATTATGTCTGAAATAGGCTATGAAATAAGATCTTGATTCCAGGTCCAACATTCTGTCCCCTCCACCAGCTAGCTGGCACTCTCCTAGTAGAATGCTAGATGTTTGGGAGCAGGACTCCTCCTGAATGTTGCCATCCTGTTTCCATACACACTGATGCTGTTCTTTGGAAACAGCAGCCAAATGCTCTGGGTTCCTAAATCACATCAGCATCTTGGAAACCGATCTACTACAGAGTTTTGCCATGAAGGAGAAAGCTCTAACAGCTTCCTGCTTGGAGCAGCTGGAGTGAGCTGTACTTCTGGGATCTGGGCCTGCCTGCCATTGGGAAATTGATGTAGGCGCTGATGTAGCAGCATGCAGGGTGAGAGCATGCGTGCCAGGTGTGTTGACATTAATTTGATTTTAAACTTTTTTAAATGAATTCTTTTCTTGTATTCTGATTAAAGAGCTGTATGCAAGCACAAAAGTTGGATAGAAAACTGGCCTTGATAGATAGATAGATAGATAGATAGATCTATAGATAAATAAATCTATAGATAGAGCAGGAAGACCNTGTGGCATAGTGGATAGAAAACTGGCCTTGATAGATAGATAGATAGATAGATCTATAGATAAATAAATCTATAGATAGAGCAGGAAGACCTGTGTTCAAATCCTATCTATGACACATGTTGGCTTCATGATCCTGGGCAAGTTACTTAACCACTCAGTGCTCTGGGCAACTTTCAAAGAAGTAGAAATTGCAGAGAATGTGCTGACCTGCATTGGTATAGGGAGTTTTCTCATCTGGGTGTTCTCCATACCAGTTAAATCATAGGTCTGCCCCTCTCTTTATCCCACTGCAAGCCTGCTTTTATGAGAACTTTAAGGCACACAGAGAGAGGTGAGGAATCAAGAGGGACCAGAAGGATGGGGGCTACTAGCTAATAATCTGATTGGATAGACCTTACCAGCCCAGCTCAGCCCAGGCTAAGAGAGAGAAAATGATACCACACACAAAAGGGTCTAATACAGGGGGAGAATAGCAGTCAGCTCTCAGAGAACCTCACAAAGGCATGGGGAGTTTGGCAAATGCCCCAAAGCACCCTCTGGTGTGGAGTGACAAATGGGTCCAGGCCTGTGATTTATAGATAGCCCATTCCTGGGTGCTGACTATTTCACAGGATCAGCCATAAGTCACTGAAAGGTGACATGGGGGACTTTGAGATCATTTATTTGAAGTACAGAGTCTTTTATTTTATTTTTTAATTGTCTTGGAGAAATGTAGGAATTCTTATGCCTATGATTTTCAGATTCTTTTTTTTTAAATAAATGCTTTGATATTGGAACTCCTTTCTGAACAGAACTGCTATGTTTCATTGTGACTTGATTTTATGCTAAAGCCAAATTGCCTTATTAATTAATTTGACATTGCAATTTCAGTATTTGTATCCTGCACGAATGTATACACTATTATTGTAGTTTAAACTAAGTAGGATGTTAAATCTTTGCAGAGTTGGAGCAGAGTATTGAAAGTGAATTAGCAGGGGGACCTTGTTAAGAGGCGTAGCTGGAAGTGAGGACAAGGTTGTTGAGGGTGACATTACGGGTGCTGTAAACTGGATGTGGGGTGGAAGTGGGGGGATACGAGATACTGAGTAACACTATACTGTTTTATATATATATATATATATGAACTATTATATATATACAAATATATATATCTGTCATATATATAACAGAAGCAGACAAAACCTTGCTTTATGGTCTAAAAATCAGTTGAACAAGTGGTGCATCCCAGCATTTCTGAAGAGACAGAACTTGGAGGAAATTCTTGGGACATCCCTACCAAAGAGGCAAAAGAAAGAAATCGCAAAACTTCTGCAAAGAGAAGAATTGGCTGAGGCAGTAACATGGTTCAGGGAATAGAGGGTTGGGCCTGGAGTCGGGAAAACGTTTGCATTCAAATCAGCCTCAGGTGCTTATTAGCTATAAGACCCTGTGCAAGTCACTTAACCTCTGTCTGCCTCAGTTTCCTTATCTGTAAAAGGGGAATAATAATAATATCTATCTCCTTGGTTTGTTGTGAGGATAAAATGAGATAATATCTGCAAAGTGCTTTGCAAACTTTTATATAAATGCTAGCTATTATCAATAATAAAATACTATGAGTTTTATTCATAGAATAGACATGTCTGAAATAGCTAGAGATGATGAACATAGCCCCTGTGTGTGTGTGAGTGTGTGTGATTGTATGATTTGGCAGGGTATATAATTCTTTTGTTGTTATTGTT
>NW_020954652.1:19615122-19615737 GCF_900497805.2 Vombatus ursinus
AAACAATCATCACAAATATGTGTAGTCAAATAAAACAAATTCTCACATTGCCCATGGCCCAAAATGCATGTCTCATTTTGCATTTCAAGTTCATCATATCTCTGCAGGTAGTGAGTAGCTCGTCTTATTTATAGTCTGCTGGAATCAGGGTTTCCTGATGTATTGCTCAGTTGTTTTTCAATTGTTTTCAATTGTGTCCAGCTCTTTGTAACTCCATTTGGAGTTTCCTCGGCAAAAATACTGGAGTGGTTTGCCATTTCCTTGTCTAGCCCATTTTACAGATGAGGAAACTGAGGTGAACAGGGTGAAATGATTTGCCCAGAGTCATACAGCTGGTAAGTGTCTAAGGCCTGATTTGTAGTTAGACAGATGAGTCTTCCTGACTCCAGGCCCAGCGCCCTATCCACTGCATCACCTCTGTATACTGACCAGTATTCTATAGTTGGTCCCTTCCAATTCCAAACTTCTATGATTCTGTAATATGATTAAATGGGTGTCAGATAAGTTTTGCAGCCATTCAGCTGTATTGGTCTGGGGTTTGCCTCCTGGTCTTCCCTGCTGTTGTGGGTGGTTCTGGCTCTTATAATTCTGGGAAGAGTAATCAGTCAGAAACTC
>NW_020954652.1:19615788-19616846 GCF_900497805.2 Vombatus ursinus
AGTGGTGTGTCAATGTTTCCCTGGGGAAGCTGTGTGGCCAATAATTGGGTCCTATACCGCTGATGAGCCAAAATACAGTTTATATTCAAAAGGGTCCTGAATGGCAATTGTGTCCTACATTCACTTTGGGAGTGTGTATCTCATTCTTCATAACAGAGCTCAGTCCCTAATCAATGGGGAATCAACGGGAACAGACTGATGGTTAAAGGCTTGCCTCACTGTCATGATGTACATTTCAGTGGATCGAGCCTAACTCCACATCATTGAAGTAAATCCAGGGCCCTCTACAACACTCCAAGTGTTGAGTGGTCTACCACCAGACGTTGGTTATTCTTGGCCTGGGTTAGCTATGTGAGGGAGTTCTCTTCATGACCTCATTTGGTGTTTTCCCGGCACAGATACTGGAGTGGTTTGCCATTTCCTTCTCCAGCTCATTTTACAGATGAGGAAACTAAGGCAAGCAGGGTTGTGACTTGCCCAGGGTCACATAGCTAGTAAGTATCTGAAGCCAGATTTGAATTCCGTTCTTTCTGACTCCAGGCTTGGAGCTCTACCCTCTGTGCTACCCAGCTGCCCCAATGACATCTAGCTGCCCACTGTACTCTAATAGTTACTTAATAAACATTTTTTGAACACCTGCTACAGGCAATGGGCCATTCAAGGCACTGGGTTAGAAATAGTTCTTACTCTTAAGGTGCTTACAGTCCAGTGAGCGGTGCCAAGTCTGGCCTCCCTAAATGTACTGTAAGACCCAAAGGACTATACCTTACACTTCTTATATGTGTCTCACATAGACAAAGGATATATGGAGCATCCAGGGAGGACTAGCACCTCTGGTATGAGGGCTTGCTGAGCCCTTTTCAGGGTTGCTCGTCTACCTTTGGTGTCCACCCGTCACCCAACTCTCACCTGTGGTTCCAAGAAGCTGAAGCATGAGTAGGGCCAAAGTGTTAAAACCATCTCAGCAGGCGGGCTTCACCAGGGTAACTAACAGGCCTCAAACCTGTCGGTGAGTTAGAAGGATGTCTACTCCAAGTGTGTAAAGACTTCCTGTGACA
>NW_020954652.1:19616892-19617868 GCF_900497805.2 Vombatus ursinus
CAATGAGTGGAGAACAATTTGGTCCAGAAGCCACGAAGGTGGCTGAAGTAGATACTGTGGAGCGCTTGCNTAATGAGTGGAGGAGAACAATTTGGTCCAGAAGCCACGAAGGTGGCTGAAGTAGATACTGTGGAGCGCTTGCAGATTGAGTAGACGCCAATAATGCTGACGTCCTCTACTTCGTCCTGAGCCATTGCCAGTCATCTTGGCGTTCACTCTGCCACTGAACTTTAATGAGTCTGGAAGAGAGAGGGAGGCTGATGACTTTGTGCGACTCTGCCTCACTTAAATCCGATTCAAGCTCGAGTCAAGACACAAGCTTTTGATGTAACTGGTCCTTTCTAAAATGAAGAGCAGACGACAATGTCTCACAGTGTTTAGCATAATTCTTGGCACATACTAGAGAGTCAGTAAAAAGATAGGCCATAAAATATAGTGCCAAGAGAGTTAGACTAATATCAGGAGAATCAAATCTAGTCCTGGCTCTTCTATTAAGTAGCTGTGTGTCCTTGGACAAGTCACTTTCCTTCTCTTGGACTTGATTTCCTTGTCCATAAATTGGATTTGATTGTCTGTAAAAGTCCCTCCTATTCCTAACTTCGTATCTGTAACCCCAATCTTAAAGCCCATTGGTATGGGATTCTCTTCTCCTTCATGGAGCTCAGGAGTGCCCTGAGCCTGTGAGATGGGCAGAGCAGAGTTGGTAAGAGGCGTAGAGTGCCAGGCTGTCTGAGCCCCTTCAGTTTCTTTGGGCTCTGCCATTGCTTCAGGTGCTTCTGGCTTGCAGCTTTAAGGATGAAGACCCACCTCAGATAGCTGAAGGAAAAGACTCTGAGAAGAAGCCAACATGAGAGGAGCTGGTAGTCTTCATCACGTCCCTATCCCCAGCTTGCAATGCTAGAGACTTGGGGAAATTTCCCTTGGGTGAGATCTAGGACTCTCTCTCTCTCTCTCTCTCTCTCTCTCTCTCTCTCTC